>NC_067475.1:106216212-106553133 GCF_947179515.1 Apodemus sylvaticus
TCAGTTTGGTGTTTCCTCAGAAAATTGGACATAGTACTACCTGAGGACCCAGCTATACCACTCCTGGACATATACCCAGAAGATGTGCTCACAAGTAATAAGTACACATGCTCCACTATGTTCATAGTAGCCTTATTTGTAAAAGCCAGAAGCTAGAAAGAACCCAAATGTCCCTCCACAGAGGAATGGATACAGAAAATGTGGTACGTTTGCACAATAGATTACTATTCAGCTATTCAAAACAGTGAATTCATGAAATTCTTAGGCAAATGGATGGAGCTAGAATATATCATCCTGAGTGAAGTAACCCAATCACAAAAGAACACAAATGATATGCACTCACTGATAAATGGATATTAGCCCAAAATCTTGGAATACCCAAGATACAACTCACAGACCACATGAAGCTCAAGAAGAAGGAAGACCAAAGAGTAGATACTTTGATCCTTATTGGAAGGTAGATCAAAATAACCATAGCTTACAGGCAACCAATAGACTGAACTTAGGGTCCCCAGTGGAGCAGCTAGAGAAAGGACCTAAGTAGCTGAAGATATTTGCAGCCCCGCAGGAGGAACAATAATATGAACCAACCAGTATCCACTAAGCTCCCAAGGACTAAATCACCAACCAAATAGTACACATGGAGGGACCCATGGCTCCAGCTACATATGTAGCAGAAGGTGGCCATTTCAGACATCAATGATAGGAGAGGCCGTTGGTCCTGTGAAGGCCTGATGCCCCAGAGTAGGGGAATGCCAGTCAGGAAAATGAGGACAGAGTGAACAGGGGGTGGGGGATGTGTTAGGGGATTTTCTGAGGGGTAACAAGGAAAGGGGGTTCCATTTAAAATGTAAATAAAGCAAATATCTATTAAAAAGAAAGTTTTTATGACGATAAAAAATTAAAACAAGAAATGTCATGCTTTTAGCTGAAGCCTTTGCATATAAAGCCATGTAAGCAAGAGAGGTGACAACTGGACTGAGGTCAATAAAGAATTCTGGTTATTAATAAAAAAATGGAAATATGCATCGTCACAGAGAATTCTTATTTCAATTAAAGTATATTTTATATAAAATATAATAATATAAAATATATATTTAAAATGTAAAAAAAAGTCAAGGTAGGAAGTGATATAAACATACATACACATATATACACATTTTCACACAATATTCACATACAAATATGCTTTCATATACACATAACACATGCTCACATTACACTCATGCACATACATATACATTTATATACACACATACAACACCCACATAAAACATATACAAATGCATTCTGTTATACACAGATCATATCAATCATGTGCTATTTACTTTTTTATTGTAGGTTCTTACAAAAAGCAAAGCAAAAATAAAATAAACCTAAATTACATAGATACATAAACATAAAAATTAGGTGGAAAAATAAATAAATAGATCATTTTGGTGTTTATTATTGGTTTGAATAAGAGTGGCCTAGGTCTTGTGTTTTATGCATTTTTTAAGTAAAAATATTAAACTTGAGGTCAATATATCACCTCAAGTATGTATGTCTTCAGTAGTGTTTTATTGGTTTCTGAACCTGGTAAAAGAATTAAATGGTATCCTTTTAAATAATGGATAGGATTAGAAAAATTATGATGGTATAAAAAAGAAAGAAAAAAGAATCCAGTCACAAGGTGAAGAATAAGACAGAAACTATCAGCACAATAATAGAGCTTGTGTCTGTAAGTACACAACTGTGAGAACTTCAGGTAAAAATGGATTCATTTGCCATCCAGTCTGGACCAGTGCCCTGAGCAGAACTTGGGCACTAGCTTTGCACCCAGTCCCACAAGATCCAGAGGAAGCTCTACTACCAGGCACTCTAACATGCCCAGGATCATAGGTGAGGAGGCCAAAACATCTGCCCCAACACCAGGAGTAAATGGGACCAGCTGGATCCAGGGACACAGGAACCCCCACCAAGCCAGGCATGAATTCCTTACATTTTGTGCCAGTGCTCCGAGCAGAAGATGGGTACTAGCTTTGTACCCAGTCCCACAAGACCCAGAAGAAGCTTGACTCTTAGGTGCTCTAGCATGCCCAGGATCATAAGATAACAGGATCTCAGGAGCTTAGCCACACCAGGATTTTACTATCACAGAGGCAGCTTAATGCCCAGGAGCTCTGACACACAGAATCTCAGGATCCCAGAATCCCAGAATCCCAGAGACATCTGGACTCTGAAGAATTCTGACAGAAACAGGATCACTGGAGGGACAGGACCTAGTCAGAGACAGCGAGGCCAGGTAGCACTAAGGATAAGCAGATGGAGAGAGGCAAACATAAGAATATAAGCAACAGAAACCAATGTTACTTGGCATCATCAGAACTCAGTTCTCCCACTACAACAAGTCGTGAATACACCATCACACTGGAAAAGCAAGATTCATATCTAAAATCACGTTTCAAGATGATGATAGAGGACTTTAAGAAGAACATAAATAACTCCCTTAAAGAAATACAGGAGAACACAGGTAAACAGACAAAACCCTTAAAGAGGAAACAAAAAAAAATCCCTTAAAAAAATGGGAAAACACAACCAAACAGGTGAAGGAATTAAACAAAACAATCCAGGATATAAAAATGGAAATTGAAACAATAAAGAAATCACAAAGGGAGGCAACCAAGAAGATAGAAAATCTCAGAAACAGATCAGGAGACATAGATCACCAACAGAACATAAGAGAGAATATCAGGTGCAGACGATACCATAGAAAACATTGACAGAACAGTCCAAGAAAACACAAAATTCAAAAAGCTACTAACAGAAAATATGCCGGAAATCTAGAATAAAATGAGAAGACAAAACCTAAGGATAATAGGTGTAGAAGAGGGTAAAGATTCCCACTTTAAAGGGCCAGTAAATATCTTCAACAAAATTATAGAAGAAATCTTCCCTAAACTAGAGAAAGAGATGCCAATGAATAATATACAAGAAGCCTACAGAACTACAAACAGATGGGACCAGAAAAGAAATTCTTCCCATCATATAATAATCAAAGCACCGAGAGCAGCAGCGGCTGGTCCAGAGGAAGGGCCATCAGTAGTAGAACCAAGTGGACAGGGTCCAGGCAGACCCTGCGCCCACGACTACTGGCCATCGCGCCAGCCAGGCTGCGAGCAGTGGAGGATTTAAGGCACCTTTCACCACACAGAAGCCACATCAGAACTCTGCCTCCCGCCAGTCAGTTACGAGGCCTCCATATTGGTTCTCGGTCAACAGAGAAATCAGACTGAGGTACGCAAATATAACCCGAGACCAACATCGCGGGGGTCTAAGCCCGATGGGCATTGGCCTGAGGCCCTGGGCTGATGGGGGGGGGGTGGGCAGCACCGCCATTTTGCCTAAGGGAAGCCAGAGAGACCTAGCAGGCAAAACCAAACCGGCTAGCAGGCATAGCCCGAGGCGGACATAGCAGGGGTCTCAGACGGTCAGGCCCTGGACTGCCCCCAGGCCCTGGGCTACTCGGTGGGCCATCTGTGTGCTGACCCGGCCAGGAGGTTGTTTATCTGGGCCGGTTTGCGCACCACCGCCATTTTGCCTACGGGAAGCCAGAGAGACCTAGCAGGCAAAACCAAACCAACTAACAGGCATAGCCCGAGGCAGACATAGCAGGGGTCTCAGACCATCAGGCCCTGGACTGCCCCCAGGCCCTGGGCTGCTCGGTGGGCCATCTGTGTGCTGACCCGGCCAGGAGGTCATTAGCCCAGCAGACTCTCCCAGCACTCTCAGGGAGCGCGCCCACGCCACCATCCTAGCCACCTGACAGACCCAATTAACACTCACAGCTGAGGGGAACTTTGCCCCGACATTGGCCTGCCAGGCTTTTGCCTAGACTCAGGGCCTGAGCAGTTAGGCTAGCCTTGTGTGCACCAACCCGGTTGGGAGTCCTGGTGCCCAGCAGAGAGATCAGCACACAGAAAAGGTCCCTGCAGCATACAGCCTCAGCGCTCCCTGAAGGAGCAAACAGGCACCTTCTGGCTCACAGACACAATCTGGGGCAAAGAACACTAGGGCTGCAAGGGCACCCAAGAGGAGGAAAGCACATCAGCAATCTGCAAAAGGGAAAACCCTGCCCTCCAGTGTTGCAGAAATAGCCCTAGAGCCTCTCAGGAGGCTGTAACACCAGCCGGAGACAAGACCAATTAGCTCCAGAGAACAAGATGGCAAAGGGCAAACGCAGGAACGCTACTAACAGAAATCTAGGCAATATGGCAGCATCTGAACCAAACTCTCCAACATCAGCAAGTCCTGGTTATGCCAACACACCAGAGAAACAAGATTTGGATTTAAAATCACTGTTCATGATGCTGCTAGAAGAACACAAAAAGGACATGAATGAATCTCTTAAAGCAATACAGGGGAACATGAATAAGCTAGAAACCCGTTTAATGGAAACACAAAAAACACTTAAAGAAATGCAGGAGAATAAGGCCCAAGAGATAGAAGCCAATAAAAAAAAAGGCAAAAAAAACTTAAAGAAATGCAGGAGAACTTGAGTCAACAGGCAGAAGTCATGAAAGAGGAAACACAAAAATCTCTTAAAGAATTACAGGAAAACACAGACAAACAAATGATGGAAATGAGCAAAACCATCCTGGACCTAAAAACAGAAGTAGAAACAACTAAGAAATCACAAAGGGAGACAACTTTGGAGATAGAAAACCTTGAGAAAAAAAGCAGGGGCCATAGATGCAAATATAAACAACAGAATACAAGAGATGGAAAAAAGAATCTCAGATGCCGAAGATACTATAGAAACCATTGACTCAGCTGTCAAAGAAAATGCAAAATGCAAAAAGCTTGTATCCCAGAACATCCAGGAAATCCAGGATACAATGAGAAGACCAAACCTAAGGATTATAGGTATAGATGAGAGTGAAGATTTACAACAGAAAGGGCCAGCAAATATCTTCAACAAAATTATGGAAGAAAACTTTCCTAACTTAAAGAGAGAGATGCCTATGAATATACAAGAAGCCTACAGAACTCCAAAGAGACTGGACCTGAGCAGAAATACCTCTCGTCACATAATAATCAAAACCCCAAATGCTCTAAACAAAGAAAGAATATTAAAGGCAGTAAGAGAGAAAGGCCAAGTAACATATAAAGGAAGACCTATCAGAATCACACCAGACTTCTCACCAGAGACCATGAAAGCTAGAAGATCCTGGGCAGATCTCATGCAGACTCTAAGAGAACACAAATGTCAGCCAAGACTACTATACCCAGCAAAACTCTCATTCACCATAGATGGAGAAACCAAGATATTCCATGACAAAACCAAATTCACACAATATCTTTCCACAAACCCAGCTCTGCAAAGAATAATAGGAGGAAAACTCCAATACAAGGAGGGAAACTACACACTGGAAAAAGCAAGATAGTTACCTTCCTTCATCAATAATCAAAGCACCAAAAACATAAAACAAAGAAACAATATTAAAAGTAGTAAGGGAAATAAGGTCAAGTAACATATAAAGGCAGATCTATCAGAATTTCACCAGACTTCTCATCAGAGACAATGAAAGCCAGAAGATCCTGGGTAGATGTTATATAGACCATAAGAGTCTATAATAAGACAAAAATGCCAGCAAAGGTTACTATACTCAGCAAAACTCTCAATTACCATAGATGGAAAAACCAAGATATTCCATGACAAAATGAAATTTATACAGTATCTTTCCATAAATACAGAACTACAAAGGATAATAGATGGAAAACTCCCACAGAAGGAGGGAAATTACACCCTAGAAAAAGCAACAAATTAATCTTCCAAAACTCCAATATAAGTTAGCCCCACAAACATAATTCCACCTCTAACAACAAAAATAACAGGAAGTAACAATCATTTTTCCTTAATATCTCTTTAGCATCAATGGACTCCATTCTACAATAGAAAGACATAGTATAACAGAATGAATACGGGACCCAGAATTTTGCTGCATACAGCAAATGCACCTCAGCAACAAAGACAAACACTACCTCAGAATAAAAGGTTGGAAAACAATTTTACAAGCAAATTGTCTCAAGAAACAAGGTGGAGTAGCCATTCTAATATTGAAATAAATTGACTTTCAACCAAAATTATCAATAAAGATAAACACAGGTTATACTCATCAAAGGAAAAAAATCTACCAAGATGAACTCCAAATTCTGAACATCTATGCCCCAACTGCAAGGGCACCTATATTCATATAAGAAACTTTACAAAAGCTCAAAGCAAACAGTGCACATCACCCAATAATAGTGGGAGACTTCAATACTCCACTGTCAGCAATGGGTAGGTCATGGAAACAAAAACTAAACAGAAGCGCAGTGAAACTAACAAAAGTTATGAACCAAATGGATTTAACAGATATTTCTAGAGCACTTCATCCTAAAACAACAAAAAATATACCTTCTTCTCAACAACTTCTACAAAACTGACCATATAATCAGTCACAAAAAAGGCCTCAACAGATACAACAAGATTGAAATAATCCAACATATCCTATCAGATCACCATGGACTATGGTTAGTCTTCAGTAGCAACAAAAACAACAGAAAACCCACATATTTACACACAGAAGCTGAATAAAGCCCTACTCAATAACTTTGTCAAGGAAGAAATAAAGAAATTAAAGAGTTTTTAGAATTTAATGAAAGTGAAGGCACAACATACCCATTATTACTTTAAAAAAAAAAAGGTTCTCAACCAAAAAAAGCCCAGAACCAGATTGGTCTAGTGCAGCATTTTATCAGATAAATAATCTTAACAGTATTCCAGAAAATATAAATGAAGGAACACTACCCAATTTGTTCCTTGAAGCCATAATTACACTTATACCTAAACCACACAAAGACCCTACAAAGAAAGAGAACTTCAAACCAATTTCCCTTATGAAAATAGATGCAAAAATACTCAATAAAATTCTCATAAACCGAATCCAAGTGCACATCAAAAGGATTATTTACCACAGGAAGTAGATTTCATCCCAGGGATACAGGGATGGTTCATGGAAATCCATCAATGTAATCCACTACCTAAAACTCAAAGGAAAAAAAAAAAACACCTGGTCATTCCATTACATGCTGAAAAAGCATTTGACAAAATTCAACGTCCTTTCATGTTAAAAGTCTTGGAAAGATAAGGAATTCAAGGCCCATGCCTAAACATAGTAAAAGCAATATACAGCGCACCAGTAGTCAACATCAAATGAAATGGAGAGAAACTTGAAGCAATCCCACTAAAAGCAGGAACTAGACAAAGCTGCCCACTCTCTTCCTATCTATCCAATATAGTACTTGAATTTCTAGTTAGAGCCATTAGACCAAGGAGGCCAAATGGATACAAATTGGAAAGGAAGAAATCAATATAACACTATTTGCAGATGATATTAAGTTTATTTAAATGATCCTAAAGTTTCCACCAGTGAACTCCTACAGCTGAAAAACAACTTCAGCAAAATGGCTGGGTATAAAATTAACTCAAACAAATCAACAGCCTTCTTCTACTCAAGGATAAGCAGGCTGAGAATGAAATTATAGAAACAACAACTTTCACAATAGTCACAAATAATATAAAATATCTTGCTGTGACACTAAGCAAGTGAAAGATCTGTATGACAAGATCTTCAAGTCTCTGAAGAAAGAAATCAAAGAATATCACAGGAGATGGAAAGACCTCCTATGCTCATGGATTGGCAGGGTTAATATAGTAAAAATGGCCATGTATGGATTCAGTGCAATCTCCATCAAAATTCCAACTCAATTCCTCATAGGGTTAGATTGAGCAATTTGTGAATTCATTTAGAAAAACCAAAAATCCAGGATAGTGAAACTATTCTCAGCAATAAAAGATCTTTAGGGTTTATTCACAATCAGTGGCCTCAACCTGTACTACAGAGCAATAGTGATCAAAAGTATATGGTAACAGTACAGGGACAGGCACGATGATCAATGGAATAGAAGTGAAGACCCAGAAATGGTGTCTCCAATTGAGGAGTGAGAGAAAGGTCTGAAGTAGCTGAAAGGGTTTGCCATCCCATAGGAAGAGCAGCAATATCAACCAGCCAGACCCCCTAGAACGACCAGAGACTAAACCACCAACCAAGGCGTATACATGGAGGGACTAATGGTTACAGTTGCATATGTAGTTGAGGATGCTTTTGGCCATCAATGGAAAGAGAGACCCTTGGTCCTGTGAAGGTTCGATGTCCCAGTATAGGGGAATGGAGGGTAGGAAGGAGGGAGTGTGTGGGTGGGTGAGGAAACACCCTCATAGAAGCAGGGGGAGGAATGATGGGATAGGGACTTTCTGGGAGGGGCCAGGAAAGGGGATAGCATTTAAAATGTTAAAAAAGAAAATATCCAATAAAAAATTCCATTCATTTAAAAACATAAGCTATCCCTTACTACCCAGTTAATTTGGATAGCTTTGGTGGTGAATTTAAAATTACAAGTTAAGAATTTAACATTTAAAAATATCTAAGCTCAGATTTTTTTATGTGAAAATTGCACCAAATATTTAATAAATAGAAGTAATTCTGAAGAATCTCTTCCAGAAAATTGAAGACACATCGGCACTTGCAAATTGTTTTATAGAGCTGACGTGATCCTGACACCAAAATTAGGTAGAAGGTGTCCAGATAGAGGAGGGGTGGAGAGAACAATTGGGTAAATATTATCATGAATATATTTGCAAAGATCCTTAGCAGGAGGTGGGAAGAAGTGAGCAATATATGAAAAGAATTTAAACCACCATGTAATTGAATTCATCTCAGAGCTGCAAATCTGTTAACTGTATTTGAGAATTAACCTCAATATTGAAATTAATCCATCACATTAACAGACTAAAATGAAAAAAAAAAGCACATATGAGGATATCAATCAATGTAGAAAAAGCGCTTGACAAAATTCAACACTCTCATGATAAAAGCTCTAAACCAGAAATACAGGGAAGCTTATTCCAATTGATAAAGAGAATCTCTGAAAACACTACAGCTAACCACTGTGATGGCTAATCTTGGTTATCATCTTGTCTACATCTGGAAACAACTAAAACATAAACTACTAGAAATGCCTGTGAAGGAAATTTCTCTATGAGGTTATTTGAACTATGGAGACAAACCCAATCTGGGCCTCACCTTCTGGTGGCATCTCATATAAAATTACATGGAAGAAGGAATCCTTCTTGCCAGTTTGTCCTTAAAAACACTGGCAAGTTGTTCTATCATGTTGCTGCAGCCAGTATAAAATTTAGCTTCTATGGTTCCTACATAAACTGAAGACTTCCAGCTCTTTAAGATTTCCACAGTACCCCAACCCCAGTACTAGATGGAAGAGTTGAGACATACAGCCTCATGGTCTGACCAACAACAGGATTGTCATTCTCTTTGCCATGAGACAGCCTTTATTAGAGTACTGTCATCATCCCATGAAAGCCATTTAATAAGTCATGTGTTTCTGTGTATGTGTGTTTGTGTGTTTTGTGTATGTGTGTGTGTGTGTGTATCTGTCTGTCTCTCTGTGTTCACCCTATAAGCTTTGTTCCTTTAGAAAATCTTCAAGTACAACACAACTATATACTTTGTGGTAGAAGAGTATATGTTTTTATGCATAACAATTATACACTGTCGGATGTAAGATTGGTGAAGATCTTTTCCCAATTTGTTGGTTGCTGTTTTTTTCCTTTTAACAGTGTCCTTTGCCTTACATAAACTTTGTAATTTTATGAGGTCCCATTTGTTAATTCTTGATCTTAGAGCATAAGCTATTGATGTTCTTTTCAGGAATTTTCCCCTGTGCCCATGCCCTCAAGGGTCTTCCCAGTTTCTTTTCTATTAATTTCAGAGTGTCTGGTTTTATGTGGAGGTCCTTGATCCACTGGGAGATGAACTTAGTATAAGGAGCTAAGAATGGATCGATTTGCATTCTTCTGCATGTTGACCTACAGTTAAACCAGCACAATTTGTTGAAAAGAGGGCTAATATCCAATATATACAAAGAACTCATGAAGGTAGACTCCAGAGAGCCAAATAACCCTATTAAAAATGGGGTACAGAGCTAAACAAAGAATTTTCACCAGAAGAATTTCGAATGGCTGAGAAGTACCTTAAGAAATATTCAACATCATTAATCATTAGGGAAATGCAAATCAAAACAACCCTGAGATTTCACCTCATACCAGTCAGAATGGCTAAGATTAAAAACTTAGGAGATAGCAGGTGTTGGCAAGCATGTGGAGAAAGAGGAACACTCCTCCACTGCTGGTGGGATTGCAAGCTGGTACAACCACTCTGGAAATCAGTCTGGTGTTTCCTCAGAAAACTGGACATGACACTTCCAGAGGACCCTGCTATACCTCTCCTGGGCATATACCCAGAGGACTCCCCGGCATGCAATAAGGATACCTGCTCCACTATGTTCATAGCAGCCTTATTTATAATAGCCAGAAGCGGGAAAGAACCTAGATATCCCTCAGTGGAGGAATGGATACAGAAAATGTGGTATATTTACATAATTGAATACCTCTCAGCAATTAAAATCAATGAATTCATGAAATTTTTAGGCAAGTGGTTGGATCTGGAAAATATCATCCTAAGTGAGGTAACCCAATCACAAAAGAATACACATGGAATGCAATTGCTGATAAGTGGATATTAATTAGCCCAGAAGCTTTGAATACTCAAGACACAATTAACATATCAAATGATCCCCAAGAAGAAGGAAGGAGAGGTTCCTGGTCCTGGAAAGGTTTGATCCAGCACTGTAAGGGAGTACCAGGATAGAGAAATGGGAGGGGGGTAATTGGGGAAGGGAAGAGGGCTTATGGGACTTATGGGGAGGGGGAGGACCGGGAAAGGGGAAAGCATTTGGAATGTAAACAAAGAATATGGAAAATAAAACATATATATATATATATATATATATATATATATATATATATATATTTTAAGTATATAGTAAAATTATAAATCATATGTAATATAAAAAAATCACAATTATACACTGGAAGCATTTTTCCTTTGGCCAAATTTGTTCTTGTCAGAGCATCTCAGCTGTAAAAGTGGCAATAAGTAAATAAATACAAAGAGTAAAAATAAAAAATTTGTGTTTTAAGATAATGTGGAACATGAGCAGGAAATGCCAGGAATAACCACGGTCAATAGTTTGGTAGTTCACACAACAATAACTTAAATCAATTATATTTCTGGAAATTAGCAGTGATATGCACAATAAGTCTCAAAAAATAATACCATATATGTGTGCTTTAAAACTATTACACTTCAGTATGAATGTAATAAAGTATATATAGAGCATATTAGACAAAAACTGCATAATATTGGTGAAAACATAAAAGGAACAGTAAATGAATGCACAGATATATCATACTTACAGTAAAATAAATAAATTAAAGATGTCCTCAAATTTGCATTAGATTATTACAAATTTCATTAAAATTTAAAGGAGTGATTGCTATAGAGCATTATCAAATTTGTATGTAGAGGCAATATAAACAGTATGGTTTAAGCAACATTGAAGATACCCACTGATTGTACTGTGATTATCATGACTCTGTGGAATTAGGTGAGGATAGACAAATATATCCATGTATCGAAGCAATGATTGCAGAGATAGAACTACACAACAATGCCAAGTGACTTTCCCCAAAGATGAAAAAGGCAGGGACTATCTGAAAAGACAAGCTGTCTCAGGTGACGCTAGGATAATTGGGCATCCATAGCGGGAAAGCTGTGATTCAAATTGTCTGTCACATATACTTATTGTATATACTGCCATATAAATAATAAATTTCTTATACTTAAATTATGAATTAAAATAGCTGAAATAAAATCAGTGTAAACACTAAATATGCTCATTGGTTGGGAATGTCTGATGATATATCCCTTATGCAAAACTGTTGAACAGTTTCTTAAATATCTAAACATATAATTACCAAGTTCAGTGGTTGTACTCCCAGACATTTGTTGTGGAAAAATTAGAGAACCATGACTCACAAAACATAGACAAATATTCATAACAACCACATTTACAATAGTGAGAAACTTGATAAAACCTAGTTCAGGGGATAAATAGTTAAAATTAGTTTGCTCATATCATAGGACACTGCTTACAATACAAAGAAGATGATTATTGATAAATAACTGTGTGGATGCACCTTCAAGCTTATTCTGAGTTCTGAATGCAAATCTCCAAAAGTCTGAGATGTATTTTTATTCCATTAAACTGAGATGTAATTTTATTTATGTAATCTTTTACAAGAGGTTGGCGGATATGGATTAAGCACAAAGCCAAGACCTTATACAAGCTAGGAAATAAGGAGTGAATTGTATTGTAGCCCCACATATGATTACAGAAATAATAAAATAGAGTAGTTTCTGGAAATAGAAAGCATGAAATGAGGTTAGCTGTTCTCTACAGTATTTGAAATTCATCCTATATAGCCAGAGAACGGCCTCAAACTATGATTTTCCTGCCTCAGTTCCCTGAGTGCTGGGATTATAAGCATGCACACGCATGCACTTTCATTGGCATTTTATTGAAAGAGTAAAGCGTGTGTTACTTCTTGCAAAATACAAGAAAGGTAGTTCCCCCCACCGGTGCCGCCACTGTGAGTGTCCTGTGGGTGATCTTTGACTGTGATCTGTAGGATTGGAAAAACTGGATGAGTATTCACAGCATTTTCATTGCAGAGAAAATGAATGGGCAGGGCCTGCGTACCAGTGTAGGGTGGCTGGGCCCCCCTGTACCTGTCGGGAGAAGGTCCTTGTCCAGAAAGTGGGCCATTCAGGCATGAGCCTTGTATAACTGTAGAGGAAGCCTGGCCAGGAGGGGGAAGTTCTGGGTCCTTTTAGGCGGCTGGAGATATTGAGGCCTGTTCTATTGTTCTTACACAGCAGGTTTTGATAAGAAGAGGCAGCCCTTGGTTTTAAAGCATTATTATAGAAAAGTAGGAAAAGGAAAAGAGATAGAAAAGTAAAGAGAGAAAAAAAGATAGAGGAGAGAGAACTGGCCATGACCACATGGAACGAGGGGAGAAAAATGGGGAGAGAGGGGGAACACTGGGCAAGAGATAAGTGGCAAGAGAGCTAGGAGGGGCCTGGTATCCCCTTTTAGAGTGGGCCGGGTTACCTGGCTATTACCAGGTAACTGTGGGATGGGGAAAACCTGGCTGTAGCCAGGTGACTGTGGGGGTGGAGTCCAGCAAGAACACTAGGGGCCTGGGGCTACTGAAGGCTACAGGATTATGGAGTTGAGGAGTCAGGAGTATGGAGTTGGTGTCAGGAACCTGAATATCTGGGAGAATTCCTCACGGTTCCATCCCTTGTAGAATATTCTACTGGGTCTCCTGAGTAAGCCCCACTCAACCAGTACACAGACTGCCTTTCAGGGTCCCACACTCCATGACATTTATTTATTTATTTTTTACACTTCATGTGAATGTGCAATTTCCCTAACATAAAAAAGGAAAAAGGAATTAAAAGCAAAACTTGCAGATTTTTGATGTTACTTTTTTCGAATAAGAGATATTAGATAGCTCCTGGTTTTTGTTAAATATTTGAAAAGTCTCAGACAATTAATAATAGGTCAGCAGGGCTTCATGTTCTGCATTCTACCTGAAATGGATGACTTAACTATCCACAAGAGCATTAGTGATGTTCACAGCAAGTAGATACACGTGCTCTTTTCAGTTGTCTTTAATCTACATGATCCAAATAAGTTAAATATCACTTTCTTCCAAATGACAGATTGACCTGTCAGAGAGAATCATGTTATTTAAATATTTTGATTAAAAAATATGCATAGTTTAGGAGGAAATTTAGGAACTAGTGGATATTATAGGCACAGAATAATACAGACTAATTCTCAATCTATTTGCAAGAGATTTTTTTGCTACATTTGTGTGTGTGTTTACAAGGCACAGCATAATTTATGAGAATCACCTCTTCTTTTACCGTGCGAGTCTTGAGGAGTGAACTCAGTATATCCAGTTTGACAACAGATACCTTTATCTGCTGAATCTTCGCTAGTATGTTGACTAAGACTTTCCAATATCATCTTCTTGAATCTTTACACAGATAAACTCATGAATAACATTTTAGAAATTTGTTTTAAATTAATTATTAAGAAAATTTTCATATATGCATGCTATTAGGAAATGATTTTACTCTAATTTTGTTTTCTGTTAACATAAATTTGGGGATTAGTTCAGTTTGAATAAATAAAAATTATTGAAATCTAATTTACATAGGATGCTTTCACCCATTAATAGTGCAAACTCTATAGTAGGAATGAAGCTTCCAGGTTGGTAATAATTTCATTTCTGTTCTGATTCAAGTGTGTAGTATCTTCAGCAATAGTATCTTCCCATTAAGTTTTAAATGACCAAGTGCAAAAACAATTGTCTGCAATGCTTGCGAGTGTTCTATGGGATCCCGTTGCCTAAAAACTTAAAATGAAGTAGCCTGACATTGGGCCTTTAATTAATAGTCTATGGTGTCTAAGAGGGGCATGTTTCTTCTGTTATAGGGTAATGCCATTTAAACTCTCTCTCTCTGTCTCTGTCTCTGTCTCTGTCTCTCTCTCTCTCCCTCTCTCTCTCTCTCTCTCTCTCTCTCTCTCTCACACACACACACACACACACACACACACACCAAAATCCTTTACAACAATGCCGAATACTGCTTCACTGAGTCTTTCCAGAACAAGGGGCCACTCCTCCTTTCTTCTTGTACCTCATTTGATGTGTGGATTATGTTTTGGGTATTCCAGTTTTCTAGGTTAATATCCACTTATTAGTAAGTGCATACCATGATTCACCTTTTGAGTCTGGGTTACCTCACTTAGTATGATGTTCTCTAGCTCCATCCATTTGCCTAAGAATTTCATGAATTCATTGTTTCTAATGGCTGAATAGTACTCCATTGTGTAGATATACCACATTTTTTGCATCCACTCTTCTGTTGAGGGATACCTGGGTTCTTTCCAGCATCTGGCAATTATAAATAGGGCTGCTATGAACATAGTAGAGCATGTATCCTTATTACATGGTGGGGAATCCTCTGGGTATATGCCCAGGAGTGGTATAGCAGGATCTTCCGGAAGTGAGGTGCCCAGTTTTTGGAGGAATCTCCAGACTGATTTCCAGAGTGGTTGTACCAATTTGCAGCCCCACCAGCAGTGGAGGAGTGTTCCTCTTTCTCCACACCCTCTCCAACACCTGCTGTCTCCTGAATTTTTAATCTTAGCCATTCTGACTGGTGTAAGGTGAAATCTCAGGGTTGTTTTGATTTGCATTTCCCTAATGACTAATGAAGTTGAGCATTTTTTAAGATGCTTCTCTGCCATCTGAAATTCTTAAGGTGAGAATTCTTTAACTCTGTACCCCATTTTTAATAGGGTTGTTTGGTTTTCTGGAGTCTAACTTCTTGAGTTCTTTATATATATTGTATATTAGCCCTCTATCTGATGTAGGATTGGTGAAGATCTTTTCCCAATTCGTTGGTTGCCGATTTGTCCTCTTGATGGTGTCCTTTGCCTTACAGAAACTTTGTAATTTTATGAGGTCCCATTTGTCAATTCTTGATCTTAGAGCATACGCTATAATAATCAAAACACCAAATGTACTAAACAAAGAAAGAATATTAAAGGCAGCAAGAGAAAAAGGCCAAGTAACATATAAAGGAAGACCTATCAGAATCACAGCAGACTTTTCACCTGAGACTATGAAGGCTAGAAGATCCTGGGCAGATCTTATGCAGACTCTAAGAGAACACAAATGCCAGCCAAAACTACTATATTCAGCAAAACTCTCAATCACCGTAGATGGAGAAACTAAGATATTCCATGACAAAACCAAGTTTACCCAATATCTATCCAGTTCAGATATTTTTTTTAATTTTTTTATTCGATATAATTTATTTACATTTCAAATGATTTCCCCTTTTCTAGCCCCCCACTCCCCGAAAGTCCCGTAAGCCCCCTTCTCTTCCCCTGTCTTCCCACCCACCCCTTCCCCCTTCCCCCTTCCCCGTTCTGGTTTTGTCGAATACTGCTTCACAGAGTCTTTCCAGAACCAGGGGCCACTCCTCCTTTCTTCTTGTATCTCATTTGATGTGTGGATTATGTTTTGGGTATTCCAGTTTTCTAGGTTAATATCCACTTATTAGTGAGTGCATACCATGATTCACGTTTTGAGCCTGGGTTACCTCACTTAGTATAATGTTCTCCAGCTCCATCCATTTGCCTAAGAATTTCATGAATTCATTGCTTCTAATGGCTGAATAGTACTCCATTGTGTAGATATACCACATTTTTTGCATCCACTCTTCTGTTGAGGGATACCTGGGTTCTTTCCAGCATCTGGCAATTATAAATAGGGCTGCTATGAACATAGTAGAGCATGTATCCTTATTACATGGTGGGGAATCCTCTGGGTATATGCCCAGGAGTTGTATAGCAGGATCTTCTGGAAGTGAAGTGCCCAGTTTTCGGAGGAACCGCCAGATTGCTTTCCAGAGTGGTTGTACCAATTTGCAACCCCACCAGCAGTGGAGGAGTGTTCCTCTTTCTCCACACCCTCTCCAACACCTGCTGTCTCCTGAATTTTTAATCTTAGCCATTCTGACTGGTGTAAGATGAAATCTCAGGGTTGTTTTGATTTGCATTTCCCTAATGACTAATGAAGTTGAGCATTTTTTAAGATGCTTCTCCGCCATCCGAAGTTCTTCAGGTGAGAATTCTTTGTTTAACTCTGTACCCCATTTTTTAATAGGGTTGTTTGGTTTTCTGGAGTCTAACTTCTTGAGTTCTTTATATATATTGGATATTAGCCCTCTATCTGATGTAGGATTGGTGAAGATCTTTTCCCAATGTGTTGGTTGCCGATTTGTCCTCTTGATGGTGTCCTTTGCCTTACAGAAACTTTGTAATTTTATGAGGTCCCATTTGTCAATTCTTGCTCTTAGAGCATACGCTATTGGTGTTCTGTTCAGAAACTTTCTCCCTGTACCGATGTCCTCAAGGGTCTTCCCCAGTTTCTTTTCTATTAGCTTCAGAGTGTCTGGCTTTATGTGGAGGTCCTTGATCCATCTGGGTTTGAGCTTAGTACAAGGAGATAAGAATGGATCAATTCGCATTCTTCTGCATGCTGACCTCCAGTTGAACCAGCACCATTTGGAGATGTGGTGCTGCCGCCCAGGCTGATCTGGGCAGCAGAACTCCGAACCGGGTTGGTGCACACAAGGCTAGCCTAGCTGCTCAGGCCCTGAGTCTAGGCAAAAGCCTGGCAGGCCAATGTCAGAGCAAAGTTCCCCTCAGCTGTGAGTGTTAATTGGGTCTGTCAGGTGGCTAGGATGGTGGCATGCGCGCGTTCCCTGAGCGTGCTGGGAGAGTCTGCTGGGCTAACAACCTCCTGGCCGGGTCGGCACACAGATGGCCCAACGAGCAGCCCAGGGCCTGGGGGGCAGTCCAGGGCCTGACCGTCTGAGACCCCTGCTATGTCCGCCTTGGGCTATGCCTGTTCGCTGGTTTGGTTTTGCCTGCTAGGTCTCTCTGGCTTCCCTTAGGCAAAATGGCGGTGGTGCGCAAACTTGCCCGGATAAACAATCTCCTGGCTGGGTCAGCACACAGATGGCCCACCGAGCAGCCCAGGGCCTGGGGGCAGTCCAGGGCCTGACCGTCTGAGACCCCTGCTATGTCCGCCTCGGGCTATGCCTGTTAGCCTGTTTGGTTTTGCCTGCTAGGTCTCTCTGGCTTCCCTTAGGCAAAATGGTGGTGGTGCGCGGGGGGGGGGGGGGGGGGGGGGGGGGGGCGGGGGGGGAACCTCCTGGCCGCGTTTGCACCCTGGTGGCCCCCCGATCAGCCCAGGGCCTGGGTGCAGGCCAACGCCCGTCGGGCTTAGACCCCAGCGATGTTGGTCTCGGGTTATATTTGCGTACCTCAGTCTGATTTCTCTGGCGACCGAGAACCAATATGGAGCCCTCGTAACTGACTGGTGGGAGGCAGAGTTCTGATGTGGCTTCTGTGTGGTGAAAGGCACCGTAAATCCGCCGCTGCTTGCAGCCTGGCTGGCCAGTGATGGCCAGTGGTCGTGGGCGGCGCCGGGTCTGCCTGGACCCTGTCCACTTGGTTCTACTGCTGATGGCCCTTCCTCTGGACCAGCCGCTGCTGCTGCTGCTGCTGCTGCTGCTGCTGCTGCTGCTGCTGCTGCTGCTGCCGCTGCCCGCCGGATCCCCCAGTTCAGGTATTTTATTTCAGGCGGACAAAGCCTTATTATCACATTTTTGTAAAGGTCATTAGTGTTAGTTCTCCCGCCTGTTCTTCTCTTTGCTTCCCCTACCCTGAAGCACTTCTGTTTCATTATAGCACTTTCGTCTTTATTGCACCTGTCTTCTATCTCCTAATTGCTTATGTCAAAATTATTTTGATTGTGCCCTAAGTAGTAAATAAATTTAGATTTTATGTTTTACTTTCTTTATTGTTAAGGAGATTTAACAGTTTTAATGCTCATTGGAAAATCTTTTAGTTTAAAAAAGATAGCTTGATCTTGTTGGATCTGGTACCTCGGTTAGTGATATATCTACAGATCTCTACCACATCATCAACTGAAAATGTTTAATTAAAAGCTCATTTAAAATATATTAAATGGTAAGTGTATACATGCAACTCAAAAACTGGATAATTCTCTTTAAATGTGCTTTGAAATCTTAGCAATTGCTTCAGGGATCACTAATTCTATTTAGAAGAAAGCACATGATGTACATCATTTGAGTTCATGCCTATCTAAAAATGGGCAAATCTATTCTAGAAATTAAATACACATTTCAATCTTTGTGTTTGAACCAATAAAGTACCTGCCTATTTCTCATCTTTTGCATAAACTAAAAGTTAGCCAAAGAATGTGAGAAGGATTTACATGAAGCCTCAGGTCCAGCAGTGACAGTATACCAGACCACTTAATGCCTGTCCATTTGTAGAGTGCCTGTGACTGAGAAGGCCAGAAGAGGGCATTAGATTGTTCAGAACTGGAGTTACAGATGGTTATCAGCCACCACCTGAATGATGTTATTCCAAAGGACCCAGACTGAATCCTCTACAAATGGACAGGCATTAAGTGCTGAGCCATCTCTAGAGTCCTATCAAAATCTAATATTTATTTTGGCATCAAAAGAAGACAATCATTTTATAACTTTTAAAGGCAACCATTAGAGATGACACTTCCAGGAAAGTAGTCCCCTATTTCTACCTATCCCACAGATATTTGTGAATAATTTGCTATCACACTAGTTCCTTGATATTGCTACCATTTCTTCTCTTTAAAAACAATACATGGTCATGAGAAAGAGTCAGAAAACAGACTTTGAGCTTTGAAAAGTTGTAGAGATAGGAAATTGATACCAATATTTAAGTCTGTTTATTAAAATCAATCTTAACATCATTGCTGAAGTATGGGGAAAACACTTATTTCAGGAATAGGTGGAAATAGGAAACTTTTTTGATGAAGACTATATTGCATTATTGTGGAGTTGACTAATACCAGGAATGTTTAATATGTTCAATCTTTTCTTAAATTCTTTACCTTAACTTCTTTGTAGGAACAGATGAATGGACACACAGACACGCACACACACACACAAACACACACACACACACACACATTGCACACACACATACACTTTGCAAAAACCTTTGTAAGTATCAAATCCAGTTATTTTTAGTTCAGTGGAGAAAATCCCTATTAAAACATCATCTGTTCTGTTAAAAACAACAACAAACAAAGACCTTCTCAGTGTCCCACTCAGGATTCTCAAGCTCTCTAGTTCTCAAATGTACAGTGTTGTCTTCTGTCATGATTATGACTAACTTGTACAGTTCATGACTGCATTTACGTTTTGGCCATGACTGTAATGCCTTATTTCCTTTAATTTATATATTAATGTTGTAGAACAGTGTTTATCTTCAATTGACTTACAAAGAATTGCATTATTCCTCATATTATCTTGATGTAATATATAATTTTTTTCATTGACTATGTTCTTTAATTTTGGGGGGCAAAAAAGTCTTATGTTGTAGAATATATTCCTCTGTTTCCTTATGGGGTTTCCTATTGTCCTGAATAATTACATTTCTTTCCTTCATTTTAAAATGAATTATTACACACTATGTGATTTCTTTTCACTTAGATAATTTAACAAGGTGAATCCTATTGAAATTTTCTTTGCCTATGTATAGGTAACTTTTCCCATAGCCATTTTAATTATCTATATCAGCTAGAATTCTCTTCAATTTGTTGGTGCTGGAGGTGTTTCAGATTGTAGGTTAATCCTGAAAATATGGAGGAGTGGAATTCAGTTGGGAATGTAGGCATCTGCTATTGATGGACCAAATCTGATATATTTGTATTATGTCTTATATTGGCGTTTTTAACTTAGGTGCCTTATGTTTCATTCAGGACAACTGTATCATTAAGGGTTAGTCAGTGGTAGGTACACATTTCTTTAGTCTTAAATTGCTTAAACTACTGGTTGGAATTGCTTTGAAGCTGTTTTTACTTTGTTACTGTTTCTGCTTTTATTGTTTGTTTTCATTTAAAATAAAATAAGCTGAGAAGGGAAGATATGTATAAATAGGGGATGTTAAGAGTGAACTGGAACCTAAAAGCATAGGCTAAAATGCTATGCAAAAGAATTGAAAACTCTACAAATTATTGTTGCCTCTAGGATGAGGCAAGAGGGAGCAACCTTGTAGAAAATCAGGTCCTTCTTTCCAGAACTATATGCAAACACATAGAACAAAGGTGTTAGAAGGTGGAGAAAAATATGGGTTTCTGAAAAGTCTCCCACACTCCCCCAACTGTAAATGGATCAAGAAAGAAATTATGGGAAATATAATTTAGCCAAGAAAAGTGGATAATGGTAAGAAAGAAGTTTGGATTTTGGATTTACTACCCTCAAATAAAGAAAAGTTTTGCTCTGTTACTTTTAATATGATGAGATTCAATTTTATTTACTGTTTTATTTGCACCTTTCCTGAAACAAGTAAGAATACCCAAAGGAATGTAAGCAATTATATCCCAATTTAAAGTTGCATTTGAATTTGCTATAAAAAGAAAATAACATTCCTTATGATTTATTAATATGCTGTATTTTAATTTAATATTCAAATTTACCAAAATCACTCTAATAATTATTTTATTCTGTGGTGTCAATGAAACTGGCTTTCAAAGAGTTGTTTTTTTAATCTGCAAAGTGAAGCAAAAAGAGTTGAAACCAATGTCATCTTTCTTGAGTTTTTTCTCCTGCTTTGTATAATATTAGGCATCTTTGTTCTCAGAAAACAGTTTGTATATAATCACCTCTTTGACCAAAAGCATTTTTCCTCAATAAAAAAGCTGTGAAAGGGCTCTTTCAGTAGACCTTTATTAAACCACAATTAACATCCAACAGTGAAAAACACAAGAGTGAGTTTAAATTAAACATCAAGAAAGCTTATATTGATGAAAAACTTGTTGACAAACTATTAAGATATACACGTAGGAGAACAGCTATAGTTTCACCAAGACCCAAGAAGTTACTCCCTGGCAGGTAGACAAATTGGGAATCTAAGCACAATATTTAAGTATTTTGAATTACCTAATATTTCTCTGTTTGCTAGATTCAACAATTATAAGTTATTAGCTGAATATGAACAGAAATTAAATCAGTTTAGGAATTTAGATTTAGCTTAAGCCTAGGTCTTATAATTATGATGATTGACTATAATTACTGGCCTAGACTTTTTAATTCAACAATGATACAAAAGAATTTTCCAGCCAATTAGGGTGATGCATGCATTCAATTGCAGTACTGTGGAGGCAGAAACAGTTGGCTATACATAATTCAGGGACACCTTCTTCTGCACATTGAGTTTCAGGCCAGACATGAGCATATTGTGATAACCTATCTCAAGAAATGATTTCTATTATCCTGTTTCTTTATGTATAGCATATTATGCCCAAGTTACATGAAATATATGTAACATGTGAAGCGTCCTGTGCAAAGGCCTTTGTTTGTCCAGTCCTACCACACAAAAGGGACAGCATGACATAATTCTTAACCCTAGAACAGAGTTAGCAGGGCCTGGGCCTCTACAGATGATGAAGATTCCTAGGTATAAGGCTTATTTATAAAATAATGTACATAATTTATTTTATGTTTCTTCAGGAAATATTCTCCCTGCCAAAGTTAATGACTCCATGATGATTTGAAACAGCACAGTATGTGAGGGTATGTCTAATGTCCTTAGCAAAATGGTAAACATTGTGACCTTAAGTACAGCCCTTAAAGCTGTGGGGAAGAACTCTGAAAACATGAGTTCAAGAATATATAATTTTGGGACGCCAGACATATCCATCAGCGCCAGGTACACAGACATAGCCCGAGTCTAATATCCCTTGGGTCTCAGCCTGTCAGGCTTTTGCCTGCACACAGGGACAGGGCAGCTCTGCATGCCATTTGTTTGCCAACCCTGTCAGGGGTAGTTTGCCCTGCAGAGTGATCAGCACTTACTTGGAAAAGGTCCCTGCAGCATCCACCATCTTTGTTCCCTGACAGAGCAGACAGGCAGCACCAGGTTCACTGAGACAACCTGAGTATAATATTGCTTGGGGCAAGACACACCAGGGCTCCAACGGCACCCAAGAGGAGGGCAGCACATCAGCAGTTTGTGCCAAGGGAAACCCAGTCATTCAGCAGTGCAGAAAAGGCCTTAGAGGCTCACAGGAGGTTCAAGCACCAGCCAATGACAACAAGAAAAACTAATGCCAGAGATAACCAGGTGGCAAAAGGCAAACATAGGAACTCTACTAAAGGAAATCAAGGTAATATGACAACATCTGAACCCAATTCTCTAACAACAGCAAGTCTTGGATACCCCAACATACCAGAAAAACAAGATTTGGATTTAAAATCACTGGCCATGATGCTGTTAGTGGAACACAAGAAAGACATAAATAAATCTCTCAAAGAAATGCAGGAGAAAATGGATCAAAAGGTAGAAACCATTACAAGGGAAACACAAAAATTATTTTAAAAAATTCAGGAGAATATGGTCAAAATATAGAAGCCAATAAAGAGGAAATAAAAAAATCACTTAAAGAAATACAGGAGATCTTCGGTCAACATGCAGAAGACATGAAAGAGGAAACACAAAAATCTCTTAAATAACTACAGGAAAACATAAACAAGTAAAGGAACTAAGCAAAACCATCCAGGATCTAAAAACAGAAGTAGAAACAACTAGGAAATTGCAAAGGGAGACAACTTTGGAGATAGAAAACCTTGGTAAGAAATCAGGGGCCATAGATGCAAATATCAACAACAGAACATAAGAGATAGAAGAAAGAATCTCAGATCCCGAAGATACCGTAGAAACTATGGACTCAACAGTTAAAGAAAATGCAAAAAGCAAAAAGCTTGTAACCCAAAACATCCAAGAAATCCAGGATACAATGAGAAGACCAAGCCTAAGGACTATAGGCATAGATGAGAGTGAACAACTTAAAGAGTCAGCAAATATCTTCAACAAAATTATGGAAGAAAACTTCCCTAACCTAAAAAGAGAGATGCCCATGAATATAAAAGAAGCCTAAAGAACTCCAAACAGACTGGACCAGAACAGAAATACCTCCCTTCACATAATAATCAAAACCCCAAATGTACTAAACAAAGAAAGAATATTAAAGGCAGTAAGAGATAAAGGCCAAGTAATATATAAAGGAAGACCTATCAGAATTACACCAGACTTCTCACCAGAGACCATGAAAACTAGAAGATCCTGGGCAGATCTCATGGAGACTCTAAGAGAACACAAAGGTCATCCAAAACTACTATACCTAGCAAAACTAACAATCACCATAGATGGAGAAACCAAGATATTCCATGATAAAACCAAATTTATACAATATCTTTTCACAAACCCAGGCCTACAAAGGATAGCAGGTGGAAAACTCCAATACAAGGAGGGAAACTACACCCTGCCAAAAGCAAGATAGTAACTTCTTTCATCAAACCCAAAAGAAGAGAAGCACTCAAATATAAAAATAACATCAAAAATGACAGGAAGTAATACTCACTATTCCTTAATCTCTCTTAACATCAATGGATTCAATTCCCCAATAAAAAGACATAGACTTACAATTCCACCAGCAGTCATGGAAATCAGTCTGGTGGTTCCTCAGAAAACTGGACATGACACTTCTGTAGGACCCTGCTATACCTCTCCTGGGCATATACCCAGAGGATTCCCTGGCATGCAATAAGGACACATGCTCCATTATGTTCATAGCAGCCTTATTTATAATAGCCAGAAGCTAGAAAGAACCCAGATGTACCTCAATGAAGGAATGGATACAGAAAATGTCGTATATTTACACAATGGAATTCTACTCAGCAATTAAAAACAATGAATTCATGAATTTTTTAGGCAAATTGTTGGAACTGGAAAATATCATCCTAAGTGAGGTAACCCAATCACAAAAGAATACACATGGAATGCAATCACTGATAAGTGGATATTAATTAGCCCAGAAGCTCTAAATACTCAAGGCACACTTAGCATAACAAATGACTCCCATGAAGCAATAAGGAGAGGGCCCTTGTCCTAGAAAGGCTTCAACCAGCATTGTAGGGGAGTACCAGGACAGAGAAAAAGGAGGGAGAATGGATGGAGAAAAGAAGTCTTATGGGACATATGGGGAGGGGGGAAATCCAGAAAGGGGAATCATTGGGAATGTAAAATAAGAATATAGAAAAAAAAAGACATAAGCTAACAGACTGGATATGTAAACAGGTTTCTACATTTTGCTGCATACAGGAAACACACTTCAGTGTCAAAGACAAACTACCTTAGAGTAAAAGGCTAGAAGACAATTTTACAAGCAAATGGTCTCAGGAAATAAGCCAGAGTAGCCATTCTAATATCAGATAAAATTGACTTTCAACCTAAAGTTATCAAAAGAGACACAAAAGGACACTTCTTGGTGGTCAAAGGAAAAATCCACCAAGAAGAACTCTCAATTCTGAACATCTGTGCTCCAAATGCAAGGGCACCCTCATTCATAAAAGAAACTTTACTAAAGCTCAAAGTACACATTGAACCTAACACCATAATTGTGGGTGACTTCAACACTCCACTCTCCTCAATGGACCAATCAGGAAAACAGAAATTAAACAGGGATACAGTGAAACTAATTGAAGCTTTAGACCAATTGTGTGTGTGTATATATATATATATATATATATATATATATATATATATATATATATATATATATATATATATATAACATTTCATCCTAAAGCAAAAGAATATAGCTTTTTCTCATCACTCCATAGTACCTTCTCCAAAATCGACCATGTAATTGGTCACAAGACAGACCTCAACAAATATAAGAAGTTCGAACTAAGCCTGTACCTCCTATCAGATCACTATGGAGTAAGAGTGTTCTTCAATAGCAACAAAAACAACAGAAAGACCATATATACATGGTGGCTGAACAATACTCTACTCAATGATACCTTGGCCAAAGAAGAAATAAAGAAAGAAATCAAAGACTTTTTAGAATTTAATGAAAATGAAGACACCACATACCCAAATCTATGGGAAACAATGAAAACAGTGCTAAGAGGAAAACTCACAGTCCCTAGTGCCTCCAAAAAGAAACTGAAGAGAGCATACACTATCAACTTAATGGCACACCTGAAAGCCCTGGAACAAAAAGAAGCTAATTCACCCAGGAGCATCAGGAAATCATCAAACTCAGGGCTGAAATCCATCAAGTGGAAACAAAGAAAACCATACAAAGAATCATCAAAACCAGGAGCTGGTTCTTTGAGAAAATCAACAAGATAGATAAACCCTTAGCCAGACTAATCAAAGGGCACAAAACAGTATCCAAATTAACAAAATTAGAAATGAAAAGAGAGATATAACAACAGAAACTGAGGAAATTCAAAAAAATCATCAGATCCTACTACAAAAACCTATACTCAACACAACTGGAGAATCTGGGGGAAATGGACATTTTCCTAGACTGATCCCAAATACCAAAATTAAATCAGGATCAAATAGATCATCTAAACAGTCCCATAACCCCTAAAGAAATAGAAGGGGTCATACAAAGACTTCCGCCCAAAAAAAAGCACAGGATGGTTTTAGTGCAGAATTCTATCAGACCTTCAAAGAAGACCTAACATCCATACTTTTCAAACTATTCCACAAAATAGAAACAGAAGGAACACTACCCAACTCATTCTATGAATCCATAGTTACGCTGACACCAAAACCATACAAAGATCCAACAAAAAAAGAGAACTTCAGACCAATTTCCCTTATGAACATCGATGCAAAAATATTCAATAAAATTCTTGCCAACCGAATCCAAGAACACATCAAAACGATCACTCCCCATGATCAAGTAGGATTCATCCCAGGGATACAGGAATGGTTCAATATATGGAAATCCATCAATGCAATCCACTACATAAACAAACTCAAAGGAAACAACCACATGGTCATTTCATTAGATGCAGAAAAAGCATTTGACACAATTCAGCATCCTTTCATGCTAAAAGTCTTGGAAAGAACTGTAATTCAAGGCCCATACCTAAATATAGGAGAAGCAATATACAGCAAACCGGTAGCCAACATCAAACTAAATGGAGAGAAACTTGAAGCTATCCCACTAAAATCAGGGACTAGACAAGGCTGTGCCCTCTCTATCTTTTCAATATTGTACTTGAGTACTAGCTCGGGCAATTAGACAACATAAGGAGGTCAAAGGGATACAAATTAGACAGGAAGAAGTCAAACTATTACTATTTGCAGATGATATGATAGCATACTTAAGTGACTCAATAATCTCCACCAAAGATCTACAGCTGATAAACAACTTCAGCAAAGTGGCTGTTATAAAATCATCCCAATTTAATATGTAGTCTTCCTATACTCAAAGGATAAGCAGGATGAGAAAGAAATTAGGGAAATGACACCCTTCACAATAACCACAAACAATATAAAGTATCTTGGTGTGACTCTAACCAAACAAGTGAAAGATTTGTATGATAAGAACTACAGGTCTCTGAAGAAGGAAATCGAAGAAGACTGCAGAAAATGGAAAAATGTTCTATGCTCATGGATTGCCAGTATTAATATAGTAAAAATTGACATCTTTCTAAAAGCAATATACAGATTCAATGCAATCCTCATCCAAATACCAACTCAGTTCTTCATAGAGTTAGAAAGAGCAATTCTCAAATTCATCTGGAATAACAAAAACCCAGGATAGCTAAAAGTATTCTCAACAGTTAAAGAACTTCTAGGGGAATCAGTATCCTGTACCTCAAGCAATACTACAGAGCAATAGTGTTAAAAACTGCATGGTATTGGTACAGTGACATGCAGGTGGATCAATGGAATAGGATTGAAGACCCAGAAATGAACCCAAACACCTATTGTCACTTGATCTTCGACAAAGGAGCTGAAAACATCCAGTGGAAAAAAAATAGCCTCTTCAACAAATGGCGCTGGTTCAATTGGAGGTCAGCATGCAGAAGATTATAAATTGATTCATTCTTATCTCCTTGTACTAAGCTCAACTCCAAGTGGATCAAGGACCTCCACATAAAACTAGATACACTGAAACTAAGTGTGTCTAGAAAAGAAACTGGGGAAGATCCTTGAAGACATGGACACAGGGGGAAAGTTCCTGACTAGAACACCAACAGCTTATCCTCTAAGATCAAGAATGGACAAATGGGACCTTATAAAATTACAAAGTTTCTGTAAGACAAAGCGCATCGTCAAAAGGACAAAACAGCTACCATCAAATGGGGGAAAGATCTTCACAAACCCTGCATCCAACAGAGGCCTAATATCCAATATATACAAAGAACTCAAGAAGTTAGACCCCAGAAAACCAAATAACTATTAAAAATGGGGGTAGAGAGCTAAACAAAGAATTTTCACCTGAAGAACTCCAAATGGCCGAGAAGCACCTTAAGAAATGTTCAACATCATTAGTTATTAGGAAAATGCAAATCAAAACAACCCTGAGATTCCACCTCACACCAGTCAGAATGGCTCTAAGATTAAAAACTTAGGAGACAGCAGGTGTTGGCAAGCATGTGGAGAAAGAGGAACACTCCTCCTCTGCTGGTCGGATTGCAAGCTGGTACAACCACTCTGGAAATCAGTCTGGTGGTTCCTCAGAAAACTGGTCACCACACTTCCAGTTTGGAAGTGCTATACCACTCTTGAGCATACACCCAAAGTATTCCCCGGCATGCAATAAGGACACATACTCCACTATGTTCATAGCAGCCTTATTTATAATAGCCAGAAGCTGGAAAGAACCCAGATGGAGGAATGGATACAGAAAAATTAGTGTATTTCACAATGGAATACTACTCAGCAATTAAAAACAACGAATTCCTGAAATTCATAGGCAAATGGTTGGAACTGGAAAATATCATACTAAGTGAGGTAACTCATTCACAAAGAGCACACATGGGATGCAGTCACTGGTAATTGAATTTTAGCCTAGAAGCTCAGAATACCCAAAACACAATCCACATTTCAAGTCATTCCCAAGAAGAAGGAAGGAGAGGGCCCAGGTCCTGGAAAGGCTTGATGCAGCATTGTAGGGGATTGCCAGGACAGAGATGTGGGAGGGGTTTGATTGGGGGATGGGCAGAGGGAAGAAGACTTATGGGACTTAGGGGGAGGTGTGAACTGGGAAAGGGAAAATCATTTGGATCATAAACAAAGAATAAAGAAAAAAAGAATATATAATTTCTCTGGTATTCAAAATATAAGGATGCAATATGAAATATGTATGAGGGGGTTCATGGACATGAAGGAATAGAGGTAGCTGCACTATGAGCCCGCTTGTCAGAATGATATTAAGGAAAGAGGTAAAGAGATTTGGAAAGCAGCAATCTAAGGGCAAGATACCATCTAGCTAAGTTTATTGTTTACACTTACAAAGGTAGGCAGATTTCTGAGTTCAAGGTTAGATTGGGACCGAAATAGTTTAGGTGTAGGAAGGATAGGAATGGTGATCTCAAACCTGGATTTTACCCAGGTAGCTTATTGTCTGTGCTTATAAAGGCAGACAGACCTCTGAATTCATTGATATATTAAAAAAGAAATGTACTTGCTGTCTTTTCTAAGAATCAAGGGGCTAAGGCCATAAAATGCTGATTCATGGGATAATCAAAAGGGAAACTGGGATGGATGATGGAAATAATATTCAAATAAATGCTGGGCTTTGGTTTGTAAGAGCTAAGCTATCTGGAGATCCCCGGAGAGCTGTCTGGAGAGCCATCTCAAGCAGAACACAGAGCTGTCAGCTTGTACCCACCACTGACGTGAGTCATCTCTTTTTCTACTCCCAAACATCCCTTCCTCAGAATACCTCTCAAAGCTGAAACTGGTCCTTGGCATTTGTTTCTTTGTGAATTCTGATAACTGATTGTCCCCCCAAGGGAGCTGCATTCAGAGAACTCTTCTAACATTTTTATGTAGATAAAATATGAATCAGTGGAATATTGTGGCTGAGCCTGGACTTGTCTTCCCAGAACCTTCTAGAGTCCAACAAAACATTTAAAATGTAATTAGGTATTTCTCTTATGATAATCACAATTTTGAATGTACATCTCTAGAGATCTGAAGGTTCAGCTGAACTAGTGAATATAATCCTATGCATTGATACTCTGAAAATGACATCCATTTTACCCCAGAAAGCCATCCATGCTTTAAAGGGAAAGAGAACTTACTTCTGGAGTTTAGTTAACTTAGTACAGTTTAGAATTTTTAAATTTGGGGAGTGTATATTATTTTGTTTGTTATTTTCCTCTTATTTTTTACTAATCTAGTTGTAATGTGACAGACTGTCATCTTAGAGTAATCCTCACTGACTTTATACCTGCGTGATGCATAACTGAATGATATCTAGAGTACTGATATATAATATTTACAGAGGTAGAAAAGGAGCAAATGGTAATGTGTTATATGAATAATCCATTTTATTCAGGACATAATTTATTAAGGGAACCAATAAGACATTAACAGTGACTGAAATGGCTTGCAAGGAAACAAAACCCTGACCTATAGCATGTATGGATTTGCGAAGTACATGTCTCCCTAGGGCAGCTGATTTTAAGCTACCAATAGAAACTCAACCACATTTTTAAGTGCCTAAAACAAAATTGTAGGTTCTCATGAGTCAAAATGACTTGGCTCCATCACAACACAGTAATAGTCTGTGTACATTTTAGTAAAGGAATGCAGACAAAGTGCGCAAAGTTTTTTGGGTTACTTTGCTCACTGCTATGACAAGGTAACTGACAAGAAGCAACTTAAGGGAGAAAATACTTATTTTGGCTCCTGATGGGTTTTTCACAATTGTAAGCTGGGGCAGCAGGGACATTTTGCTGCTTCTTTACAACTCAACTAGATCAGGAAAGAGAACAGGGACCAAATCCTGAACATTCACATCCAGTGACCAACTTTTTCCAGTTATGCCCTCTTACAACAACTTCTCAAAAGATCTCCAGCAATAGAGGAACAAGTGTTTAAACACATTAGACCAGCAGTGACATTTCACATTCAAACAGGAGTGTAGTATGTGTAATTGTGTAGTGTTTCATGAGAAATAACCACTTATGGTTACTTACTACCCAATTGCACTATGGTCTCTGTCCTTCTGCTTCCTGGCCAGCTGAGTATTAAAGAAGCAGTGTAATGTCCCTGCTTCCTTAGCTTCAGGAATTTACTACCATTTCTATTAGACAATATTCATCAATTAACTTCAGATTTTTAAAAGATCTTAAAAATGTTTCATTAAAGTGTAATTGTGTCACTTTGTCCTTTCCCTTTCTCCCTAGAGCTCTTCTCAAATTCCACCCCACCAAATCCATGTGTCCCCTTTTCAACTTCCAACTCTCAAATGAATAGCCTCATTCTCTTTGCTTTACACACATGCATGTGCACATACACATAGACAAATGTATAAATTCAAACTTCTGACTCAATTTTTGCTTTCTTGTACATGGTTTCAGAGCTGACCTCTGTGTATTGGATAAATAATTAGGTGCATTATCCCTGATGGCCCATAATTCATTCAGTGTGTGTATATTTGCGTGTGTTTATGTGTGTGTGTGTGTGTGTGTGTGTGTGTGAGAGAGAGAGAGAGAGAGAGAGAGAGAGAGAGAGAGAGAGAGAGAGAGAGAGAGAGAGAGAGAGTCATTGTTATGGTCTTGTTTCTGCAACTAATTTTGGAAAGACTGTTTCCCAGCCAATTACCTGTTACTCTAGCTCTTTCAATCTTTCCAGGTGCTTCCTCTACATTCTTCCTTAAGACTTAGATGCAGATTGTAATATAGATACATACTCTGGGACTGTGCTCCTTACCTTCTGTTGATTTCGGTATTTTATCTGGTTGTATGGTTCCACTTTTGTCCCCAACCCCAGGCTTCTTTGATGAAGAGTGGTAGCCACACTTATCTGTGAATAAGAAGAACATTTAGAATGTTGCAGGAAATTATACTGATCTGGCAAAGTGTCAGTATTAGAGTGTTAGATTGCCTGGAACTGGAGTTAAAGTTATGAGATATTATGTGGGTGCTGGGAATTAAACTGAATCTTCTGGAAGAACATCCAGTGGTCTTTTTTTTTATTCGATATATATTTTTTATTTACATTTCAAATGATTTCCCCTTTTCAGGCCCCCCCACTCCCCAAAAGCCACATAAGCCCCCTTCCCTCCCCCTGTTCTCCCATCCATCCCTTCCCACTTTCTTGTTCTGGTTTTGCTCTATACTGCTACACTGAGTCATTCCAGAACCAGGGGCCACTCCTCCATTCTTCTTGTACCTCATTTGATGTGTGGATTATGTTTTGGGTATTCCAATTTTCTAGGTTAATATCCACTTATTAGTGAGTGCATACCATGATTGATATTTTGAGACTGGGTTACCTCATTTAGTATGATGTTCTCCAACTTCATCCATTTGTCTAAGAATTTCATGAATTCATTGTTTCTAATGGCTGAATAGTACTCCATTTTGTATATATACTACATTTTTTGCATACAATGGTCTTAGTGGCTGAGCTATCTCTCCATGTCCAAGCCTTCATAGTGTTTTGAAAGAGCATATTTAACAGAATTAAATCCAGCTCTTTTGTGATAAAACACAACCTCTCCTGTCTTTTCCAAATTATGAATAATGTTTTCTGGTGAAAATATATAAGAAATGAGTCTGGTGGTTCCTCAAAAAATTGGACATAGTACTATTTGAGGATGCACCTATACTACTCCTGGGCATATACCCAGAGGATTCTCCAACATGTAATAAGGACACATGCTCCACTAGTTCATAGCAGCCATATTTATAATAGCCAGAAGCTGGAAATAACCCAGATGTCCCTCAACAGTAGAATGGATACAGAAAATGTGGCACATTTACATAATGAAATACTACTCAGAGTTTAAAAACAATGAGTTCATGAAATTTTTAGGCAAAAGGATGGAACTTGAGAATATCCAGAGTGAGGTGAGTAAGTCACAAAGGAACAAACATATGTACTCACAAATATGTGGATATTTGCGCAAAAGTTCTGAATACCCAAGATTTAATTCTCATACCATATGAAGCTTAAGAAGAAGGAAGACCAAAATATGGATGCTTCAGTACTTTTTAGAAGGGTTAACAAAATACTCACAGGAGAAAATATGGCTATAAAATGTGGAGCAGAGATTGGAGCATGTGTGTGTGCACATGCACATGTGTATAAACCAAAGAGAATGAGGCTATTAATTTGAGAGTTGGAAGTTGAAGGAAAGGCCATCCAGAGTCTGTACTACCTGTGGATCCATCCCACATACACCAAACCTGGACATTATTGTGGATGCTGGGAAGTGTTTGCTGATGGAGGCCTGATATAGCTGTCTCCTGAGAGACTCTCCCAGAGCCCCAGAGGCAGAAGCTTACAGCCAACCATTGGACTGAGCTCAGGGGTCACTGATGGTGGAATTGGAGTAAGGACTGAAGAAGCTAAGTGGGTTTGCAGCCCCATGGGGGGAGCAACAGTGTTAACAGGCCAGACCCCCCCCCCGAGCTCCGGGGTGGGGGACTGGACCACCAACCTAAAAATACACATGGAACAACCTGTGGTGCTGGTCATATATGTGGCAGAGGATGGCCTTGTTGGACATCAGTGGGAGGAGAGGCCCTTGGGCTTGAGGGTGTTCAATGCCCCAGTGTAGTGTTAATTAATAAAGAGTTCAGCCCCGCCAGGCATCTGCACTACTCCTTTCAAGTATCCAGTAAAGCATGACTCTTAAACTTGAGTAGTTAACCAAATATCTCTATGTATATAAAACTCCCAATTACATAATGCCAGTTTACAATGATAAAGTCTTATCCCAATTTTCTAACCTCTCCAAAACACCAGAAATACTTCTGAAGCCATCTGGATACCTGTGCCTCCTTCTCTGCTCCACTCATCTGGTCCACCTAGCCCTTTCTCTCTCTCTCTCTCTCTCTCTCTCTCTCTCTCTCTCTCTCTCCCAGCCACACCCTCACTTCCCTTAGCTCCTCCTCTTCTCCCCCCTCCAATCACTGGTTCTCACTTGATGGGAACTATCTTACAACACCCCAGTGTAGGGAAATGCTAGGGCAGGAGGACAGGAGGACAGGAGTGAGTGGGTGGGGGAGCATCCTCATAGAGGCAGGGGTGGGGGGATGGGACAGGCTGTTTCCAAAGGGAGAGCTGGAAAGGGGAAAACAAAGAAAATATCCAATAAAAAAGAAAAAAAGAAATGAATATATAAGAAATGAATGCTTCTTTAATTAAAAGGCTTTTTAATGTTTCCACTATTTGTCTCTGAGGTACTAGAATGTAGGAAATTTCTATGTATCTTTGTGTCTTTTATCTTGGTTAAAGATAAGAATCATTTATTGTAGTTTGTTTTTTTTTTTGGTCCTTACCAAGCAGGATCAGCATCTGAATAATAAATTGTTTCATTTTATGTGATGTAAAGTATTAATTTCACAACTGGACAATTTTTTTTCATTTTAGATTGCTGAAAGGAATATTTCTCACCTCAATTAAAATTAATTCACATTTCTTGACCTGAATTAAGTATTAAGGATGGTGCCTGAACTTGTTTTCTGAAGCTGGTGTTTGTGATAGTGGTTGAGTTAGTATTTAAATGTATAGATACAGTATCATAAACAAGGTATAGGTATTTTCCCTTCAGTAAACATGAAAATGGTGTATAAAATGGTTCTTTGAATTAATCAAAACTGTGTGAGAGTTCCCACCCCATTTTTCATATTTTCATTGACTAGAGTGCCTATGTCTCTTGGTTTTTATCTCTCCTAGTAGATGGGTTCAAGAATATCACTTATTTTAGCTAACATTTTACTGGTTGTTTCCCCTGTGATTAATTCTCATGTTCTGAAAAGTCTACTTCAACCCAGTTAGTTCGAAAGACATTTTAAAAATATCCTCTGGACACTTTTCTGTATGACTATTATTTCTTCAATGTGTATCTCTATGGGCTTATGAATAGAATACAGTGTACTCAGGACATATTCTGTGGGATATATTAGTCAGATCTCACTTCTCCTATGTGCTTAGTCAATCAACTAAATCTCATTTATTATATTTCCTCAGTATACATTCCTAATTAGGAGTTATATTTCAATTATGATACAGATATTCTTTGTAAGAATGGATATTCCATTTTCTATTGAGTTCCAACATCTACTTATAAATTATTATTTCAAGTAAATCATAGTATTTAGGTTTTTGAAAATATAATTATACTATTTTGAACTGGATTGTTTTCTCTATTAAGAATGTTCCAATTATACTTTGATATCTATGTACATATACTGACAATTATTTCTATCATTAAACAAAGTGCTTGGCCTTTGTTGTCAGTGGCTACTTCTAATATATGAATATGTGTCCATGGACATGTTTTCTGTTATAGTTTGTACCAAAGGGCTCATTAATATAATGAAACAAACATTACATTTTGCCTTTTAGTCTTAATTGTCTTGTAAAGCTAAGATATCCTAGGTTTTTTGAATAGGTCAATTCTCAAGAATGCCATGTCCATTAAAAAGGGATATTCTCTTTTAAAAAAAAAAGTAGATCTAATTATTTATCTTAAGTAACAGTGCCTGAAAATGATAATTTATGTGTGGTTTTGAGAGCAAACTCTGAATTTTTGATGTCTTATTTTTTTGTGTCACAGACACATAGACACATATCTTAGAAAAATTCTGAGTTTTTTGTTTTGTCTTCGATTTACACTCAATGGTTTCTATTTCAAGCCTCTTGCATCTCATTTTCATCGCCAAAATACATTCTGTGAACTGAGCAATCTCAGTGCTTGGTCCAAGTTCTCCACTTTGCTTTTCCTTACTCCTGTACTGCTGTTAATGAGTAACACCTGCCACAATAAGAACCAATGGTCTCACATAAGGTAATTCTTCCAAACCTTGGCCACTGGCTCTTCCTCTCACTATAGCTATATATGTAGCAACCTAAAAAAGAATGGATAGGAAATTGTCTCTATTCCTTCTATGAGCTCCTTTCTTCCATTTGGAATTCTTTACTTCTACCCCATTGAATTGATAAATCAAATTCGTTATTGTAGCAAAATTATATCTAAAATGTTAAGAAACAGAGTTAAATCCAAATACAATTATTATTAATCAAATGGTTGATTTTTCTTGGATAATGAACATTTGAGGTTATTAGGCTATCGGTCTCTAGCTATGTCAATACTCCATGTGATACATGAAACATAGGGCTTTAAAGACAAATTGACTTGCAAAACAAATAAATAAAATAGAAACTAGCTACAAAGGTGAATTTAGTGGAGAAATCATTTAAACTCAAAACTATAATTTTTGAAAACATCAATTTCTTGGCCATCATTTGTATTAGTAGTTTTTATTGCACAATTTAAGCCCTGCTCTTAATAACAATGGATGCAGTTTTGTCTTTAAAGAGTTACTGAGTGCAAGGAAATAACATTGTTACATATAAGTCTATCAAAACTAAAAATAATCATTTACTGAATAGTGGAAAAGCTCCAAATTCATTAGAACTTAGAACTTAGTATCTCAAATCATCTAAGTTCATACTTGTTATACCATTGAATTTTATTTCCTGAAAAATATCTAGGATATCCTGTAGATTCCAAAGAATAATATTAAGATGGATTGATATGTTCTTTCACTTTGTATATAATGGAATATGAAAATAATTATATAGTAAAATTGTCAAGCTGTACAGGCTTAAGGGAAATAAGATTTCTACATACCAATAATAACAATAATTTTTACCTGTTAATAATTATTATACTTAGATAATAATGATTATTAGACAAGAATAATAAGATTAATAGAACTCTATACATCTATCAAAGACCACACATAAGTAAGAACCATTGATTTCCCATTGATTTCTGACTAATACTCACTTCTCACATATAGTTTCACATGTATCTAGAATTATTAAAAATTGGTGTTATTCATTCCTATCAGGATTTGAAAAGGAATCAGCTGTAACATTGTGGTTGCGATGTATGGCTAGGGAGCACTTTTTATGAGAAGGAATTGAAGGTTATAGGAGGAAATGCCTGGGTTTGTCTCCTTTGAGGAGCAGAGAATTAAGTGAGATATAAGATGCTTAGTTGAAAGAAAGTGTCTCATTTACAGAAAGACTCATTTAAAATCCCACTTCAACCCCAAGTACCATTACCATTTTAGGACATTTAATTATGTCTGTAAGTTTCCATGTCGACACTGTAATGTAAGTTGCTATTATCGATTCATGAAATAATCGCAAGGTTATAGCCATGTAAAACGCTTTAATATAAAAGGTCAGAGCACGTCATCCATAGGCGAATTCAGTACACTAGTTTCTGGGCAAGCTGCATTCAGAACAGTTTTAAAGGACAACTGTTGTATTTGGTGTTCTGAAAAGCTACCCAGTAAGATACAGCAGAGTCATGGTACCTGTGTACCTATAGGTTGCCAAGGGAAGGAGCTGGCCATGTAGCCCCTTTCCTTCCCTATATTTGCAATTAAGGAGAGCCTTGTGATCAGTTTTGCCCCATAAAATGCTAGTGTGAAACTTGGATAACTTGATTCAGCAATCAAGCCATGCAACAGAAATGGAGAACAGTGAAAGTTCTTCCTTTCCACTGTGCCATCCATAGCAAAGAAGGTTATGACAGTGGCACAGCTGAGAGATGGTACAGTAGAACAACCAATATGAGAAATGCCATGGTATAAACTAGGCATGAAATCAATTAAATTTCCTCATATGGGTTGTTAATGTTGCTTATTAGATTTCGTTAAAATTAAAAATTTCATGCAACTAAACTAAAATATACTACCAGAATTCCTGGTACAGTGAAACAAGGAATTCTATCAGGAGAGACTAAAATCACAGCACTGAATGCATACCAGCTCCAACTACATAAACTGATATCTGCAAGGGGAAATTATATAGTGAGCTTCCATAACACTTTAAGTATCTGATTCAGTCTTCATCTTCATATGAAATTCAGAATCCAGGTGATGTAAGCTCAGCAAGAGATCTTTCTTTAAAATAGCATATAGAAGTGTCAGTTGACTTAAGCTTCAGTAGAGAGGCGGAAACATCCTCTTTATAGAGAATCCTCCACATATCTAGTTTATTATGTAATATGAGATTTCAGTTAATACCACAAGAGACTTCAAAGTGTCTAGGGATAACTGAACACATCTACAAAGGGTGGAAGAAATACTTGTAACCATCTTTTAGATCATGAAATGAATGAGGTAGTAACTCATTTACATGAAAATAATTAAGTGGCAAACTGAATAGGATTATTATTTCTAGGAGTTAGATGAACTAGGATTTCAGTGCTGTGACAATATATATTAATATTACAGGAAAAAAGATTATTGACCTTAGCATCAGCAAAGTCTAATTTCAAACTCCAGTCCTAATCACTTGTCTTCACTGTGGTTTGGATAAATTTGTCTCATTGAAAGTGGTATATCAAAACATAAAAATAAGAATGAGGTAGAAGTATAAGCAAGATATCTCACATAGTATATATTTCACACTTACTAGTATAGTTGGGTAATAAATGTAGTATTTTATCCTTTGTAATGTATAATTTATGCCAGCATGGGATATAATGAGTTCACACTTAAAGCTTCAAAACAATTAGAACTGAAATTGTCATTAAATTTAAATAATCCTCAATGATGTTTCTCCTAATGTGCAAATGTGTTTGTTAATTTTACCAAGCAGCAATTGTTTGAGCATCCACTTGAGTTTTCCATTTTCTTCAGTCTCTTAACCTAAATCAGAGTCTCTGAATCAAAGGAATAACTTGTCAAGATTAAAACAGTCCATTGATTTGAACTGAACAATAAATATATCTGCCATGGTGCATTAAAATTGTCATGACAAATGTCTTTGCACAAAGCCCATTTATTTGAAATGGTACATTTTAGAAGTAAATTCTTCATGAAAATAATTCTCAAAAGCTCTGCTCCTTGCCTAGTGTAGTTAATATATTATTATAGATACAGAATGAAAAATATCCTAAGTCCATGCCAGTGTATTAAGAAAAATTGTAATTCATGTCTCCATTTTCCTCTTTGGCCTTCTTTCTGGTTATTCACATTCCTTAGCCTATTTCAAACTCATCAACATTCTTTTAATATACTGGTTTCTAATGCAGTTTTTTACTCTTTATAAGTGGAAAGCAAAGATCTTCCCAAACAACATGGACACTATTAGTCCTCTGTTGAGATACTTTGTATGTAATGAAATTGGTCAAAATCTCAGCATCCAAGAAAGGATTACAGATTGGAGCTGGACTATTTTGATTTGGAGAAAAATCAACAATCATTTACCTTGTAACTATATGTTATCAATAAAAGTATATGACATTAAAACATATTTAATCCACTAAGAATGAGTATCCAATGCTCAAAATTGTTTAGTAGGTGGTTGATGTGATATATAGCCATTTTCTTTCTTTCTTTTTTTCCTATATTCTTTGTTTACATTCCAAATGCTTTCCCCTTTCCTGGTTCCCCCCACCCCATATGTCCCATAAGCCCTCTTTTTCTCCACCCATTTCCCAATCACCCCTTCCCATTTCTCTGTCCTGGTACTCCCCTACAATGTTGCATCAAGCCTTTCCAGGACCAGGGCCCTCTTCTTCCTTCTTCATGGGAATCATTTGATATGCTAATTGTGTCTTGAGTATTCAGAGCTTCTGGGTTAACTAATATACACTTATCAGTGATTGCATTCCATGTGTATTCTTTTGTGATTGGGTTACCTCACTTAGGATGATATTTTCCAGTTCCAACCATTTGGAATTTGGTGAAATTTCATGAAATTTCATGAAATCGTTGTTTTTAATTGCTGAGTAGTTTCCATTGTGTAAATATACCACATTTTCTTTATCCATTCCTCCATTGAGGGAGATCTGGATTCTTTCCAGCTTCTGGCTATTATAAATAAGGCTGCTATGAACATAATGGAGCATGTGTCCTTATTGCATGCTGTGGAATCCTCTGGGTATATGCCCAGGAATGGTATAGCAGGGTCCTCCAGAAGTGTCATGCCCAGTTTTCTGAGAAACAGCCAGACTGGTTTCCAGAGTGGTTGTACCACCTTGCAATCCCACCAGCAGTGGAAGATTGGCAATCCTGGCCAACACCTACTGTCTCCCCAGTTTTGAACCTTAGCCATTCTGACTGGTGTGATATGAAATCACAGGGATGTTTTGATTTGCATTTCCCTAATGACTAATGATGTTGAATATTTCTTAAAGTGCTTCTCAGCAATCTGAATTTCTTCAGGTGAAATTCTTTGTTTAGCTCTGTACCTAATTTTTTAATAGGGTTATTTGGTTCTCTGAGGTCTAACTTTTTGAGTCCTTTGTATATATTGGATATTATCCCTCTTTCTGAGGTAGTGTTTTCTTCACTCTGATTACAGATTACTTCCATTCAGCTTTGAAGAGTAACAAAAAATGTAGGTGCTAGACCCATATTCTTTTTTTATTTGATATATTTTTATTTACAATTCAAATGATTTCCCCTTTTCTGGCTCCCCACTCCCCAAAAGTCCCATAAGCCCTCTTCCTTCCCCCTGTTCCCCCATCTACCCCTTCTTACTTCCCTGTTCTGATATTCCCCTATACTGCTGCACTGAGTCTTTCCAGAAGCAGGGACTCCTCCGTTCTTCTTGGACATCATTTAATATGTGGATTATGTCTTGGGTATTCAAAGTTTCTAGGGTAATATCCACTTATCAGTGAGTGCATACCATGGTTGACCTTTTGAGACTGGGTTACCTCACTTAGTATGATGTTCTCCAGCTCTATCGATTTGTCTAAGAATTTCATGAATTCATTGTTTCTAATGGCTGAATAATACTCCATTGTGTAAATATGCCTCATTTTTTGTATCCATTCCTCTGTTGAGGGACATCTGGGTTCTTTCCAGCTTCTGGCTACTATAAATAGGGCTGCTATGAACATAGTGGAGCATGTGTCCTTATTGCATACTGGGGAATCCTCTAGGTATATGCCCAGGAGTGGTATATCAGGGTCCTGAGGAAGTGTTGTGCCCAGATTTCTGAAAAACTGCCAGACTGATTTCCAAAGTGGTTCTACCATCTTGCAATCCCACCAGCAGTGGAGGAGTGTTTCTCTTTCTCCACATCCTCTCCAACACCTGCTGTCTCCTGATTTTTTGACCTTAGCCATTCTGACTGGTGTGAGGTGAAATCTCAGGGTTGTTTTGATTTGCATTTCCCTAATGATTAATGATGTTGAACATTTCTTAAGGTGCTTCTCAGCCATCCGAAGTTCTTCAGGTGAAAATTCTTTGTTTAGCTCTTTACCCCACTTTTTAAAAGGGCTATTTGGTTCTCTGGGTTCTACCTTCTTGAGTTTTTTGTATATATTAGATATTAGCCCTCTGTCGGAGGGTTTAGGGTTGGTGAAGATCCGTCCCCAATCTGTTGGTTGACGTTTTGTCCTTTTGACAGTTCCCTTTACCTTACAGAAATTTTGTAGTTCTTTGAGGTCCCATTTGTCAATTCTAGATCTTAGAGCATAATCTTTTGGTGTTCTGTTCAGGAACTTTTCCTCTGTGCCCATGTCCTCAAGGATCTTCCCAAGTTTCTTTTCTATTAATTTCAGTGTGTCAGGTTTTATGTGGAGGTCCTTGATCCACTTGGAGTTGATGTTAGTGCAAGGAGATAAGAATGGATCAATTCACATTCTTCTGCATGCTGACTTCCAGTTGAAACATCATTTGTTAAAAGGCTGTCTTTTTTGCACTGGATGTTTTCTACTCCTTTGTCGAAGATCAAGTGACCGTAGGTGTGTGGGTTCATTTCTGGGTCTTCAATCCTATTCCATTGATCTGCTTGCCTGACATTGTACCAATACCATGCAGTTTTTATCACTATTGCTCTGTAGTAATGTTTGAGGTCTGGGATACTGATCCACCCAGAAGTTCTTTTACTCTTGAGAATAGTTTTAGCTATCCTGGGTTTTTTGTTACTCTAGATTAATTTGAGAATTGCTCTTTCTAGCTCTGGGAAAAACTGAGTTGGGATTTTGATAGGGATTGCATTGAATCTGTAGATTGCTTTTGGCAAGATGGCCATTTTAACTACATTAATCCTGCCAATCCATGAGCATGGAAGATTTTTCCATTTTCTGAGTTGTTCTTTGATTTCCTTTTTCAGAGATCTGAAGTTCTTGTCATATAGGTCTTTCACTTGTTTGGTTAGAGTCACCCCAAGATACTTTATGCTGTTTGTGGCTATTGTGAAGGCTGTCATTTCCCTAATTTCTTTCTCAGTCTGCTTATCCTTTGGTAGAACCACATTCTTTTTTTTAATTTATTGATATATTTATTTACATTTCAAATGATTTCCCCTTTTCTGCACCCCCACTTCCCCAAGTCCCATCAGTCCCCTTCCCTCCCCCTGTTTTCCCACCCAACCCTTCCCACTTTCCTGTTCTGATTTTGCTCTATACTGCTTCACTGAGTCTTTTCAGAACAAGGGGCCACTCCTCTGTTCTTCTTGTACCTCATTTGATGTGTGGATTATGTTTTGGGTATTCCAGTTTTCTAGGTTAATATTCACTTATTAGTGAGTGCATACCATGATTCATCTTTTGAGTCTGGGTTACCTCACTTAGTATGATATTCTCCAGCTCCATCCCTAAGAATTTCATGAATTCATTGTTTCTAATGGCTGAATAGTACTCCATTGTGTATATATACCACATTTTTTGCATCCACTCTTCTGTTGAGGGATACCTGGGTTCTTTCCAACTTCTGGCAATTATAAATAGGGCTGCTATGAACATAGTGGAATATGTATCCTTATTACATGCTGGGGAATCTTTTGGGTATATGCCCAGGAGTGGTATACCAGGATCTTCTGGAAGTAAGGTGCCCAGTTTTTGGAGGAACTGCCAGACTGATTTCCAGAGTGGTTGTACCAATTTGCAACCCCACCAGCAGTGGAGGAGTGTTCCTCTTTCTCCACATCCTCACCAACACCTGCTGTCTCCTGAATTTTTAATCTTAGCCATTCTGACTGGTGTAAGGTGAAATCTCAGGGTTGTTTTGATTTGCATTTCCCTAATGACTAATGAAGTTGAGCATTTTTTAAGGTGTTTCTCTGCCATCCGAAGTTCTTCAGGTGAGAATTCTTTGTTTAACTCTGTACCCCATTTTTAATAGGGTTGTTTGGTTTTCTGGAGTCTAACTTCTTGAGTTCTTTATATGTATTGGATATTAGCCCTCTATCTGATGTAGGATTGGTGAAGATCTTTTCTCAATTTGTTGGTTGCCGATTTGTCCTTTTGATGGTGTCCTTTGCCGTACAGAAACTTTGTAATTTTATGAGGTCCCATTTGTCAATTCTTGATCTTAGAACATATGCTATTGGTGTTCTGTTCAGAAACTTTCTCCCTATACTGATGTCTTCAAGGGTCTTCCCCAGTTTCTTTTCTATTAGCTTCAGAGTGTCTGGCTTTATGTGGAGGTCCTTGATCCATTTGGATTTGAGCTTAGTACAAGGAGACAAGGATGGATCAATTCACATTCTTCTGCATGCTGACCTCCAGTTGAACCAGCACCATTTGTTGAAAAGGCTATCTTTTTTCCATTGGATGTTTTCAGCCCCTTTGTCGAGGATCAAGTGGCCATAGGTGTGTGAGTTCATTTCTGGATCTTCAATCCTAGAACCACATTCTTAATCTCACTTATCATTCAGACCAGTTCTTGGTCTCATGGTTCTCAACTGAGCGTGGCAAGAGAATTAGTGTTGTGCTAACTCAACTGAAGTTGCTTGCTGTACTGCACTTTGGGTTAAGCTGTTAAAATATGATTCCAAGTTTGTTTTCAGTAAAATTGTGTGTACAGTTAACCAAGTACAGAAAGGTTCCCATTCATCCAATATTCTCATATACCTTTTTACTTTTCATGAAAATTTCTTGAATATACAAAGACTGTTTCTGAAGATTAACAGCATTTTACACAATTTATGCGTAACATTTGACAAACTTTAGGATATACTAAAGTAGCCACTTTGGCCCCATTTCTCATTACTTCTTGCAATTCTGTTTCTCATGTCCTATCAAGACTGTCAAAACAGACTTCTGAATATGTGGGGGAAAGTTTTCATATGATAGGGCACTGAACTTGGAAATAGAATTGAGACTATCACATAAGATATGTTACTTTGATGTCAGAGTGAAAATCATGTTGCTGTTTTGAATAACTGAGGAAGATTCCTCCTAAAGTGAAGTATTCCACAAAAGATCACTAGTGCCCCGACAACTCACAAACAAATCCAATGCTTCACTGCAAGGTTTACGTCACTGAAACATCTAACAATACTGTGTGACATTCTCACCCAGAAACAGTGTAGAAAGCAAAGTCAAATATCCTTCCAGAACCAATGATCCTTTTGTTATCTACTATTTTCCTCCTTCTCTAATTTAATTACATTCACTATTCTAATGTAATCTGGAAAATAATTTTATAAGATAAAACACCAGACAGGTAGATAAATGGAGAAACCATTATACCCATTAGAATATCTGCACTGGATTTTATGAGTAGCATGTCCTATCTTTGAGTTCTATTGAATATTCTTATACATCTGCCTATTTCAGCTGATTCAGAGTCAAACCAGGAATTACAATATATATTATACTTAAGCCCTTGTCTTAGGCTTATAGCAAAAACCATGACACAGATTCTTTCTTTCCATTGCTTCAGGATCCTTGTTTGGGCCAGGAATGGATGAGAGGCTTAATTAGTTCTAACAATATCAAATATTTTTTCTAGCATCACTTACAAAATTTGGATTCTATATCATCTTCAGCAATACCTGAGGTTATTTTGACTCTGCTTGACTGAAGATTCTGAGTTTTGTCACAACTCATTTTTCCACAGGTCAAGTTTTCCAAGAAACACTGTGGTTAATTAAAAGACAGAAAGGCTAACTATGGAAACAATAGGATCTGTGGTAGCAGAAGGAAGTGGTGGTACTTTGAGTAAATGTTTATGCTAATCATTTGATTAGCATAAAATACAAATAAAAATAGTGAATCATAATATATGTCAATAAATAAACATGTGGTCAGATAATGTAATCTCCAAAAGCATTTCTAGTTTGTAAAATTCTTACATTAAATCCATTATGACATAGAAAATAGAAGTTCAAAGATCATCCCATATGATAATACAGTTAATGATGAACACTTCCAGTACTTGAACTGGTAAATCCTTGAGGTAGAGTCTAAGATGAGACTTCCTAGCACAAACAAAAGAAATACCAGAGGTCAGGTTCCTGCAAATTTAGAATATGACAAAGTAGAGAGAATAAGGAAAAACCCGTATTCTGTGACATTCTGATCTTCATTTGAAGGCATCAAATGGAAATCATTCTCCCATTGAAGCATAGGTTACTGTCACATGTGTGCATTGATACCACTTCCAATTGTTTGTGTAGGTAAAAAATATCTCAAGTGGGTAGATTATGCAGAGAAAAACACATAATAGTTTCAGGGGCTTTTTTTTCCAATAAGATTTCCCCCATGATAAAATTTTAGAATAACTTCTTATGAAATATCTTAGAAAGATTATACATTTAAATACTACAATTACTTTTTGCAAAAGTTAAGTTTTGCAAGACAGCTCAAAGACCCGTAATGTTGAACTCCTAATCATACCTTTCTGAAATTGCCCAGATAAATGTTTAATAGAGGAGAAGAGAACACAGGGAGGCTTCAGTGATGAAGTCTGGCAGTCTGAGAGCCAGATCTAATAGTATGGCTCCTATGTAAGTCTGGAGACCTGAAAAACAGAAACTCAAGGACAGAAGGAGGTGAAAAGTCGGCTAAGTAAGACTTGGATCTTTCCCTATTTATTCTATCTAGTGCCTTTGAGGACTTGATGTACTCCAGGGACACTGAGAAGAACAATCTTCTTGATCAATTCAGCAATGTACTCCAGAAATCTTTGCAGACTCTCAGTTGTAATTTGTAACACCAGTCTGACTGTCTTCATTGCCCAGTGAGGTTGATAGGCAAAGATGACCATTTCTGGTGCACATTTGAGTGCCATTATATAAAAACAAATTTCTCATCTGACTTCTACTAATTTTCATGAGTTCATCAAGCTCTCCAACTATGTCATGTTATATAAATGATGAGACTTTGAAATATTTCTTTTTACTTTATTCTTGAATTTTCTATTTGAAGAGTATCTTATAGAAATAGACTTTCAGATCTTAGACCATTCAGTGGGCCTCATATTAAAATAATTTACATGTGCTCTCTTTGACTCCTTTATATCTAACATGTTTTATTTAATATTATATTATTATGCCATAGAGAATTCTCCTATCTATTCAAATATATTTGTTTTTACTTTACTTTTATATCTGCAGTATTTACACACCTCACTCCATTTTTGCAGGCTCATGTCTCAATTGTTTTATTCTTTACTATGCTATATATGGGCCCAATACATGGAACTTCCAGACTTAATTTTTATTAAGTGAGGCCATGTGGTCAGGGTTCTTAAAGAAGAAAAATGCAGCAATAAGGCAAAAGTGGGAGTTGATAAGTAGTCCCAGGATTACCTAGAACTTTGGATTCCATCTTCTAGAACTATGAGAAATAAGCATGTGTTATGGAAGACTTCCACTCCAGATTCTGGAACCCTCCTCCAGTCCACAATATAAAAGGTCCTATAATACTTGAACATTTTTAAAAATGAGTCCAAGTACTCAGAGTGCTACATACAAGTGTATTCATTCTCTGAATTCCCCATTTGTGGTAGAATAATGTCTCTCTAAAGTGTCTCTCAAAAAATACACTTATCTAAATCTTAGAATCTGTGAATATGGAATTGTAAGCCACTTTGGAATTGGGTTAGACTGTGAAGGTAGAATTAAGGAGCTTATCTTGGGTTTTACTAATGTAAAACTCAGAGATTTTATGAAGTAGGCAGGAATAAAAAAAGCAGAAAGTAAGGAAGGGAGCATGAAGCAAAGCGGAGACAAGATAGATGTTGCTTGAAGATGGAGGAGTAAACCACCATCTAAAAAGTGCAAATAGCATCTATAAAATAAAAACAAAAAAAAGAATAATAAATAAGGGCACTATTTTCTGCTAGAGCTTCCAGATATTAGTATTCCTGTAGAGACATTTCTGAGTCCACTGAGTCAGAATTTGACTTTATGGGCATAAGAACTGAAGGATAAGAACCATTTCTTGCTTTAAGATTCTGTGTCCCTGAGATTAGCAGCATCAGTAAGAGGGAAATGCACCATTGTTCAGCAGTCCTTATGGCTCCAACTTTACCTTAATGAGGTTAATGGGATCGGTTCATAATTATTAAACTCAAATTTGATCCTTATTTTCATAGAAGATGCTGGCACTTGATTATTCTTTAACATTTTCCATTATTCCCAAAGTCTCTTCCCTTTTGTCCTTGCTCAGCTCTGTCTCCAACACTACTTCTATCAGTTTTCTTCCATTTGCTTCCTTTCACTAACTTTTTTATTGGAACTCATGGTTGTTTACCCAAGTTTCTCTCAATTCCATGAGAATTGAGCCCTTTGGCTACAGCTGTTTGGTGAGTTCTTGGCTTAAAATTAACATCATGGTCTTCTTTAGTGCTCTTATATATGAGATTTCTTAGTACAAATACCATGATCTCCACACTTAATCAGGCCCTTATAAATTTGTTTTTGATTCATCTTTATGGGATGCAAAGAGAACCACTTCTTATTCCATTAAAAACTCCATCATGCCATGCTTTTACCATATGTCAACCAAACCTTACCTTTCTAACATGGAGCAGATGACCTTAAATTTCATGATAAAGAATATATTAAAATAAGAAAAAATGTAAATTACCCTCACTCAAGATTGCTTACAGGGCACATAGGACTTCTGGATAAATATTTTCTCAGGGTCTCTCTTGGTAGAATTTTGTTTTTGAATATTAAAAATGGGAGTTTTGGAGAGTTGTGATTACAGCAGTTTTGAGTTTATTCTGTATCTCCTGTTGCTTAACATAAAAGAATAGTGTTGTTATTAAATTCAAGCGCTCTTCTTGCCACTGAAGATCTCTCCTACACAAACATGTTTTATTGGTGGTTACATAATCTCCTCCCCTCTCATCCTAAATACTCATGATAAAATAGAGTCCATGCTGATGATTGTTAACATCAATGCATCAAAACTTAATTTAATACAGTTCATGCTTCTTCTACCTTAACTACCTTTTTTCATGACCAATGTAGCATCATCTCAATTACTTTATGTCTTCAGACACTGCACCACTGTCCACCTATGACAACTAAATTCTTGGAAGAGTTTCACTCAGCTTCAAACTCAACTGTCCACATTATGTTATCTCTCTAACTGCTGTCTTGGTTTCTTCATGGGATTCCTTAAAATATATTGTGTTTTAAGAATCTTGTACATGGCCAGGCAGTGGTGGTACATGCCTTTAATCCCAGCACTTGGGAAGCAAAGGCAGGCAGATTTCTTAGTTTGAGGCCAGCCTGGTCTACAGATTGAGTTATAGGACAGCCAAGACTACACAGAGAAACCCTGTCTTGAAAAGCCAAAAAAAAAAAAAAAATGTACTTGTATATAGTGTATACTTACCAAATTCACCAATTCTTTTTATTCCAGTTATCCTCCATCCCCCACCTCTTGCTCCTTCCAAATGTATGTGCTTAAACAAACAAGCACTTAGTACTCCTAGTGATCGTTATATGTCCACAAGTATAAGACCAGCTACTGGAGCACAGATAGTGTTGCAAGAGCTTTATCCCTAAAGAAAAGTTACTTTTCTTTCTCCAGTAGCTGTTGGTTGCCAATTACTTAGCTAGAGGCAAGATGAACCCCTTTCTTATCCATGCAGGTATGTTGACCTGACTTGACCCTTTGTAAATCATCTGCATGTGGTTTGCAGGGTCTATGATATCATAGGTGTAACAACCCTATTGTGTGCAACACATTTATCTTCTGTCTCTGTCTCTTATAAACTTTCTACTCACTCTTCTAGAATTATTTCTTAGCCTTGCTGAGAAGGGTGTGATATAGCTTTCCTATTTAAAGTGACCACTCATGTACTGAAAAAAAAAGAAGCCTCTCTCATGAAGTGTGAGAGATACACTAATCTATGAGTTATTTGTGAGTTATGAATTCTTATAAGAATTTAAGGTACAATTTATTACTAATCCCTTTAGAATAATAGCAATAGTATCTTTCACAGGGCATATGTCCTTGTCGCTCACAAGTTTTTGGCACAGTTAACAGTACCAAGCATGAATACCCTTGAGAACTCTAAAGTCAATCAGAACATTGTTGCTTGGTCACATGAAATTCATTTTACTATCAATAAGTGGTCTTATTTTGATAGGCCAGCTGTATTATAGCTTGCAGGGCCTACTGGTGGGTACTACTGTTGATTGCTTTCTTCGTGAATCTTTTTAACTTACTTCTGCACTTGCTGTCTAGTTCAGTGTTCTAGTTCTAAGAATTATGTACACATATATTTTAAAAAAGAACTGTGTGCTTTCCTTCTCAGAGTTGTCAGTCAGAAGTCTAGGGATGGATGATTTGTGCCTTTTTTCTGGTTCTTACAGCTTATATAAGGCACTTACTTTGCTCACATTCTGGAGGGTGTGCATCCATTCTTTCAGGCTGCATAGGAAATTTGCTCTTGTGGCTGTAGGAAGGAGATTCCTTACAGCTGCTGCTGAGACACTCAGTTCCTGTGGGATATTTTAAGTCTGTATTGTGTGGCCCTGTATTCCTTGCAACCAGCTGCAGAGAATCTTTGTACTCTTGGGTTTCTTTTGAGCTCTAAGGCTATTTCACTCAGAGGCAACCTAAGGAAATCAACTGATAGGTTTTGTTTTAATAAATAATCATTTTATTTTAAAGTGAACTGACATGGATACATGCTTATGTCTAAAAAAAAAGTCCCTTCTGAAAGATTACATAGTTATTTGTGCTATTTCATGCCTTAGTCATGGGTTTCTTCTACATGTAATGGGAAAGGATTATAAGACATATCGCACTACTAGCCACAATGGTCTTCCACAGTTGCATGTTCTTCTTCAGACAGCTTCAATTATAACTCCAGGCATAAATTTCAAATCTATATCCCACTCGCAGGACTCTTCTGCCGGCAAAACTCACAATCCTCTGTCCATCCTCATCTTTGTGATGCTGGGGCAAGGCCCTGCAAAGCACACTGTCTACCAGCCGGGAATGGCAAATAGGTGCACTGAAAGACTGAACGAGGAAAAGGGACCTGTTGCCCCAGTTTCTGTTAGCATCTTCTTGACTGTGGGCCATTAGCATGGAATAGTGGCTCCATTTTTTTGTTCTTCCCAGTCTATTAAAAACAGAAATACTTAGACACACACACACTCCATATAATTAATATTTCTACAATTGACACACTTCTTTACAAAGAAATTCTGTGTGTATGTGTATACACACACACACACATATGTATGTATATATGTGTATGTAATATATGTATATATATATATATATATATATATATTAAAAGTTTTAAGTACTTAGCTTAGCAACATTCTTCTTGGTTGACACTGCATTTAGCATTCTGACCAACATCTTTTTTTCTTCTCTAGCTGCCTTCTTCCTTTCCTTTCCTTTCCTTTCCTTTCCTTTCCTTTCCTTTCCTTTCCTCTCCTCTCCTCTCCTCTCCTCTCCTCTCCTCTCCTCTCCTCTCCTTCCCTCCCCTCCCCACCCCTCCCCCCTCCCCTCCCCTCCTCCCCTCCCTTCCCCCCTCCCCTCCCCTCCCCCTTCCCTCCCCTCCCCTCCCCTCTCCTCTCCTCTCCTCTCCTTTCCTTTCATCACCTCTTTCCTTCCTTTCATATTTCCTAATACTCGATGATTTCTCTGTTCGATCAGTTTTACTAAGATTAGATGTATAAAACTCTTACATTGATTTTCAAATGTGTGGTATTTTTATTATTTGAAAATCTCATACCTGCATATGATGTATTTTGATTATTCCTTACTTCTTCCCTAACTCTTCTTATAGCCATACTGTATTCCCTACCTCCTCCCAACTCCATTTTTTTAATGCCCCTCACCCATTTGTGGTACTTATATACTTCTGGATTTAGGGTGACCCAGTGGAGAATAGAAAACCAAACAGGTGCCACATTATTTTAAAAACAAAAACAAAAAGATGTTTCTCCAGCTGGTATGGATTGTGCATGGCTCCTCATTTAAGGATGTCAACCCAGGAACTGACTGTTGCTCCATGCTAGATTTTTGGCTATTACGATCTCATGCAGATTTTCTTCACAAGGACCAGTTGCTGAGGAATCATGAGTAGAGTGGTCATGTTATGTCCACAAGATATTATTGTGCTCTATCCTCCCTAACCTCTGACTCTTTCAATGTTCCTGTTCCTCTCCTAACCCTAGAGGGGTATAGTATAGATGTGCCATTTGTAGCTGTGCAATCCTCAGACACTTACTCTGCACTTTGCCCAGTTGTGAGCATCTATTACCACTGACCACACACACACACACACACACACACACACACACACACACAATCTTTATTAACTAGATCCAAAAGTTGCTGTAATCTATAGATAGAGAGAAACACAAAACTAGAGAGAAGTTGGATGTAGGTTAGGGAGATTTTAGGATCTCACTATTTCTGTCTGTGGTATTTCACAGGGACATTCAGCCTTATAAGCCTGTTACTATCAAGGAAGAAGTACTCATAATAAAAATGTAAGGGTGGGCAGTGGTGGTGCACACCTGTAATCCCAGCACTTGGGAGGCAAAGGTAGATGGATTTCTGAGTTTGAGGCCAGCCTGGTCTACAGAGTAAGTTCCAGGATAGCCAGGGCTACACTGGAAACCCTGTCTCAAAAAAAAAAAAAAAAGAAAGAATGAAAGAAAGAAGAAAAAAGAAAAAAATTAAGGCATTTGTTCTTGGTGGTAACACTTTATCCATCTTCCTTCTGCCATTTCACACTAGTTTTATCTAGAACTTCGTGAAAATCCAGTTCTGAGGGAACGTTGTCTACTGCTTTTTTTTCAAGCACTAACCTTTGAAAGTTTTATCCATGATTTCTATGTGTTAATTCTTTTTAGAGAGAGATGGGGGTTCATAGAAAATGAAAGAGACAAATTATCCTTTGGATGAGCTTTATTAGGAATTAATGTTTCACATCCTGTGCTGTAAAAACAGGCTTGAGGTTTAAGGAGAAACTCAGTACTCAGTAGTAGGGACAGACATCCTAGACAGTGTTAATGGGGTCTTGAAGTGAGACTATAAGGAAAGAGAGTATCATGGCAGCAGAAGTGCAAGGAACTTCAAAAAGAAGAGTAAGATATTCAGGGTCCCTCATTTTCCTCAGGTGCTGAGGGAAAATGGTTTCTGACTCTCACAGTTTTCTGGGATGAGAAGTAAATTCCATACCATATGACTATCCTGAAATAGCTAGCCTATAGCATGGAAACCCTGTCTCAAAAAACAAAAACAAACAAAAAAAAAAAAACAAAACAAAACAAAAAAAAACAAAAAAAAAAGAAAGAAAGAAACAAAGAAAAAAAGAAACAAAGAAAGAAAGAAACAAAGAAAGAAAGAAAGAAAGAAAGAAAGAAAGAAAGAAAGAAAGAAGAAAACATTAAGGCATTTTGTGCTTGGTGGATGATGATCCACTCTAATTTCTAAGCACCTTCCTTATGCTATTTCATACTAGTTTTATCTAGAACTTCTAGAAAGGTTCTAGCCTGGAGAGTAACTTTACAATGCAAAGTTATCATGGGCCTGACTTGATGGAGAAGAGTTGTGTTTGCTTTGCATTGCAAGAAGGAGGAGAACTTACATCACAGGATGTCTGACTGCCAGTGGCATGACTCAATTTGGAGAAAGACTAGCAGCTAAGGAATCTGTGATCTAAGTTTCTTTCTACTTCTAAGTCGCATTTCTATTTTATGTGCATGTCAAATCCATGTGTTTATTCGCCTACTATGGGAACTTTGGTTGTTTTCACTTCGATTCTATTATGAATGAACTTGATATAAACATTCTATGCATTTAAGTCCATGGCTCCTGAATATTGTCTGACATTTCTGAAGGAGACATAAGCAGATGTCTGTTCACACTAGTTAAGGCTCTGATGACAGAAACAATCCCACCAAACTCTAGCTTAGTATGTCGTGACCTTACTTTCATTATTGCTACATGTAAGTCTCAAGGGAGCCACAGCACCATGGGTCACAACTCACAGATGCTACATCTCTAGAGCAGTTTGGGTGACCTCTGTGTGCACAGCTAGTCTGATGTGAGAGTTTCATGGAACACTGGTCCTCACAGCCTATATAACCTTCTCATAGACTATATAATTAAGCTTGGTGAAAGAGTCATGCGCATCTTGTAGTTTTCTTTGCTTTCTAGAGCTTTTTTCTTGTGCTTACTTCCTGCGTTTTTAAGGAGTACTCAATCCACTGGAGGTGGGGGCATTATTAGAGGAAATAGCTATACAACATTATGCATTACCTAGGAGCAAAAGTTCTATATCCTATGGTAAACATAGCCTTCCCTTTTTCCCCAGGCCTCCTATAGGCATGAAGAAAATCTGGGATGCCCAAGTCTTCCATATGAAATATCACTGTATTTACATGTAACACACATACTTTCTCTCATATGTTTTTATGTTATTCACAGTACCTAATAAAATGTAAGCATAAGGTAAGAAATTGTAATACTACAGTGTCTGGGAAATAATGACTAGGAAGAAGTCTGAACATGGTCAGTATGGAAGAAACTTTTCCAAGTATTCACTATTGGGTAACTGACTCTATGTGCTTAGTTTTACAAGAAACTGTAAACCCAGATTAGAAATTATACATGCTCACTTCCATTGCCTCCAACACTGCAAGAATTCTGGCAGTTGCAAATCTTCTCTAATACCTGATCATGTCAACTTCTGAAACCTTAGTTATTCTAGTGAGCATGCACAAATATGTGGTTCTGATTTTACTCTTTCACTTCCCTAGTAACTAGTGATTTTGAGCATCTTTCTAGTTCCTATTATCTTCCCCTCTTCATAGCTTGTAAGACATTTTAAATATAATCTGACATTTTTAAAGAAATATAAATTCTTGTCTTTTTATTGCTAAGTGTGAAACAGTCTTTCGGCAGTCTACTCAGCCATACATTGTGACTACTTTCCCCTAATATGCACCTTACATGTGAATCCTCTAATGATGGATTTCCAGGAGCACATGGTTTTAATTTGGGTTGGCGCATTGTTAAATTCCCATTTTATGGGCAATGTTGTGTCCTAGGAATGATTTGCCTAATTAAGGCTGGACATAATTAGTGTCAGTTGTCAACTTGACAAGCCTGGGTGAAAGAAACCTAAATGGAGGAATTAACTCCATCTGATTGACATATTGAAATGTCACTAGAACACTTTCTTAATTGCTAATTGATGTATGAGGACTCTCTTAGTATCAGCAGGGACATCTTGAGTAAATGGGCCTGGGTTCTGAAAGAAAGGTAACCTAGTAGGTCCAGGAAAGGAAAGCAGTAAGGAGAGTTTCTCCAAGATCTCTGCTTCAGTTCCTGCCTCTAGATCTTAGCCTTGAGTTCCTACCTTGCATCTTTTGATAATGAACTGTGATCCTGAAGGGTAAGTCAAATAAACTATTACCCTGCTAAACTGCTTTTGGGCAGAGTTTTATCACAGCAACAAAGCAAAGGAGAGCAGGTAGTAAATATGTTCTTTTGTGTTTTCTTCTGGAGTTTTCTGCTTTAGATCTATAATCTATTTTGAAGTTTGTTTTAGTTTTGATGTTAACTAAGGACTGAGATAAATATTTTCCTAATGGGTAAATTGTTGTAAAAGCTAACCTTTCCTATTGATTATCTTTGGTCTTTGTTGAAAAAAATCAATTAATGGTGTACATGGGAAAACACTATATTGCTTTAAAGGAAATCTGTAAGTCAGATATTCTCAAAGCAGGCAGTATTAGCCCTCCAATATTATTGCTTGTTTTAAAAGTCATCTTGACTTCCTAGATCCTTTTCATCACCTTATGAATTTTATATAATTTAAACAGGCATTTTGTTTGAGGTTGCATGAAATCTTTACACTAATTGACATCCCAATAAAATTATTTTCTAATAGGTGATTTTATATATTTATGAACTTACTAGGATGATAATTTGCTGAAATGTTATCAGGCCTTTTACACAGCTTTCTTTAGTGATTTAATTTTTTAAAAATAGCTTTTGGGTTCCTCTTCTTGAGTGCACTCTGCCTTCACAGTGTAGCTCCTGCTCTTGTAATGATTTTACTATTTGGCACTTAAGCCTCACTCCCACTTATCAAACGTTTATTCTTCTCCTTCAATCCACTTTTTTTTTCACTTTTTTGACTTGTCTAATTTTTTCTCTTTTCATTCAAATACTGCTTTGAATAATTTTGCAAGTCTTATCCTGGATGCTACTTAGAAAATATCATGTAGAGTTATTCCTTACATCCTGAACTTAATCATTTTTAAATTAGCATATGTTCACTATGCATAGCATCAGGTTTTGTAGATAACTTTTTCAAGTATATCATTGACTGTGACAATGGGTATCTGTTTACCCTCATCCACGTGCTCCTTTCCATTTCTCTGTCATCTTTTCCTTCCTGCTTCCTTCCTTTAATCTCTTTCCTGGTTTTTACACACAACACACACACTTACTTCTACATATACAATATACATGGTTTTAATACTATATACATAGTGTTACTATCTATAAGGACTTCTAGCAATCACAAATGAGAGAAAATGTGATGTTTGTGTTTGTGAATATAGCTTGTTTCATGGATCTTCATCCAGTTGTATCCATTTTTCAGTAAATGATGCAATTTCATTCTTGATAGCTAAGGAAATTCTCTGATATATTTACATATCTGATATATATGAAACATATATGATATGTATGTATATTTTACATGTAAAATTTTATGGCATACATTATTATTATTATTATTATTATTATTATTATATTTTCTTTTTCATTCTTGTGTTTGAAAGATAACAACCAAATTTTATGTTTTCTATCGTGAATAGGACCGCAGTATATGTGGATGTGCAGTTATCTTTGTTAATGCTGACTTAAAGTCCTTTGAGTGTGTACCTAAAAGTGGTATATTTGGTATTTCTACTTTTAGGTTTTGCTGTGAGGAATTTCCATACGGATTTCTGTACTGGGTAGATCAGTATACATTACTGTCTGATCTGCATAAGGCCCCCAAATATTTTTGCAACATTAGTGTTGTTTTTCTTTTTGTACTTTAAAAGCTTTTTCTATTAGGTTGACAATAACTACACTCCCACACAAATATTAATTTTATAAGAAATATAGGTCAAAGCAATTATATAATAATTCATTGAGGCTAATAAGCAGTTTAATTTTGTGTGATTGCCTCCTTTTAGACTATTACCATAAATCCTCTGGGACTTTGGGATGCCAGTAGGTAAAGGTGGATGAACAACTAGTGCATGCATTTTCCTGTCTGGCATCGGACAGCTCATCAAAACTGCTCAGCTGCAATCCATGCACGTTGATTCAAACGCCGGCTTGGCACAGACTTACACTAGTGTCTGTGTTTCTTGTTAGCATTCCTGGGATGCTGAGTTTGTTAATATTCCACTCACATAGAGAAGCCTGTCTTTTCAAAGGCTTTTCAGCGCAACACATCAACAGTTTTTTTTTTTTTTTTTAACTTCAAATTATTTCTATTTTCTGCTGAACCTTGCTGGGGAAATTGACATTTTGTGCTATCCAGCCAATGACTCATTCACACATTTTGTTTTGTCCACAGTGGTTCAGTGCCTCTTGCCATCCTATTAACTAGTATAGTTATTATTTTGGCTTTCATTCACTTGGGATGATTAATGCCTGCTTCCCTGCATCTGCAGTAAGGCTAAAGCATTTGACAAATCTCTTTAATAACCAAATTGCTGATCATAAAGGAGGAACACAAATATTAAGACAATATTTGTCTCTCAGCAGCAAAGGATTTTAATGTTATGTTGCTACTGGGCAGAGACGACTCGGGAAACCAGTTGGAAGTGAAAAAGAGATGCTGTGATTTGGAGCTTTTGAAAGCATATCTCTGAAAAGCATAGATATTATGGTTTTGCATTTTGTACATTAGTTTCAGCTTCTCATTTGTAATGTCCTGTTATGATGTTTATGTACTCTAACTGCATAATACATAAATAAGACTTTAGGTCTTCAGAATCCTGAGTGAAAAGAATACTTCTGTATGATTCTGAATGTCAGAATAAAAAAACTATATTTCGATGTTATGACTATATTTAAAGGCACATACATTTTGCTTACACATTGATAGTCAATGTATGTTTTCCACAATTCTTTTAGTATGAAGATACCTTTATCTCAGTTTTAGCAATACCATTGGTTTTTTAAATGATTCGAGCTTTTCAAATCAAGACATTCATTACGGTTTTTGGATTGTGCATAAGCAAGAACCCTGACTCTCTTCCTTGCCCATATTTCTTTTCTTCCTCATTGCTAGTGGCTTATGGCTGTCAGCCAAAATTTTATTCAGTATAATTATTTGATCTTGTGGCTTCATGGAATTCAACCCATATCCTCAAGTGATTATGGTTTCTTTTGTTAGAATATAGTCTACTCCTTACAGTGTCATATCCTTCAGGTAAATCTAGAATGTAGGCAAATATTCCCATTATACATCACAAATTAGAAAAAAATGGCAGTGCTTTCTTAGATTATAGAGGACATTTTCAGTCATTCGTTTAAAAATAATAACATGCCACTTCCAAAACAGGAGCATTTTCTCATCCTCCACATTGTTTAAAAAATCCAAATATCTTTTTATTTTCTTTAGGTGTACACTGAACATCAAAGCTCCTGATACAGCTGTGTTGCTATTTGATCTACTTTCATAATAATCTTAAATAATAGACATAATATTATGCTTCTTTTAACTAGAGCCTTGAGTCACTTGGAAAAAAAACTGATACACTTGATGAAATAAACAGGAGATCTTATTATCTTCATTTAGTTAAGTTATGGAGCCAATATTGTGTGTCTCTCCATGTGTTAGTTTCAGTAATTTGGGAGCAAGTGGCGATCCAGAGTCACTTTATTTTTACACAACACAGTATCCCACCCTTTTTTTATATCCTGATATGTTTATCTGATTGACTTCTCTAGAGAAAGCGAAATGACACCATGTCTTCTTTAGCTGGAATTAATTTCCAATCACTAGCACAAATCAGTCAGCACTGTAGTTAAGAGAGCGACTTTACTTAACATTCATATCCTTTCCTTACAAGCAAAGATTGTATGAGAGTGACTATGGTTTCAGTTAATGATATGGTATTTTTGTTGTTGAATTCAGTTTGCAAGAGAATCATTATTTTTTCTGAAGGAGGTCACTGCGGTGTCACAGTTTCAGGCTGAAAAAAAGAATGTAATTTTATCCCAATTAGCTACAGTGCCAACGGCAAAATTAAATCTAACAACTTAAGAGCCAACCCCAGTTATTCACAATATAACAACATACATATAAAACTGGGCAATTTAAGATGCAGCCAGTGTAACCTGAAGGCATCCCATTCTGTATCCAACATAGGGATGATAAAGAGAGAGAAGAAATATGAATGAAAAGTTTCCCATTGGAAAAAAAAAGGACGCTGGACAGTGGTGGCACATACCTTTAATCCCAGCACTTGGGAGGCAGAGGCAGGTGGATCTCTGAGTTCGAGGCCATTCTGGTCTATAGAGTGAGTTCCAGGATAGTCAGGACTATACAGAGAAACCCTGTCTCAAAAAAAAAAAAAAAAAAAAAAAAAAAGGAATATACAGTTGAGAGCTAAATTGGATCTACATGCAGAGTAATGTTATAGTAGGTCAATGTCAGCTGCTAATAATTTTTTAATAATTGGCTAAATTTTGTAATACTCTGGTCCAAAGCAATAGTGTTATTTATTACTACACCTCTTCTAAGAGGATTTTATGCAGTCAACCAGGTATCTGTTTAGATGCCTTGAAAATTCTGTTTCTTGCTTTAAAATAGGTTTTCATTGATTTTAAATGAACCCACCAATTGAGTCCAAAGCAGAGACCTCATATGAATGTTCTGTATTCAATGTATGTTTGACTTATGGTTTCAGTTAATAGTATACTGTTTTTGTTATTGAGTTTAGTTTGCACGAACAGCCAGCAAAGAGGACAAAATTATAGAGACTGTAGACGACTTAAAAAAAATGTTAACAATAATACTGTAAGAAGACCAAGGCCTCTTCATGTCTAAAGCTGTTTCCATCGCATCTCTTTCCTGTTACATGCCTTCCTTGAGACCCAGTTTACATTAGAGCAGTAAAGGCACCAGTAAACTGCATATAACTTCCCAAAGCCATCTACCAATGTACTACTTTCTTTCCACCACAAACTTTAGGCATATGCTTGTCACTGTGTGTACATTCAGGTTCTTGGGAAACATTCCCAAAGAGAAGAAGAGTCAGGACAGATGTGGAAGAAACCAGCCTGAATTTTGAGAGACGGCTGCCACACACCAGGGTTTGTAGCCCATGCCCCAGGGTCATGAAGAATGGTATGACGGGACACTGATATCCAGACATAATAAGATATCTTTAGCTTCTCAGACTACCTTATCTGGATGTTCACTTAGGTTTGTGTGGGAGAAAGGAACAAAAGCGTGGAAGTCTGCTACAAAAACTTCTGTCTCTAAATTAGATCAGGAGGAGCAATTTGTTGTTCAGACACCTATCTCAGTTTTGTTCCTTCGTCATTTGTAGCATTAGAAAGCAAACAGCTGTGAAATTTCAGACTGCTCCCAAAATTATGACCATCTGGAAAAATCTATGTGGGCTGCTCTGTTCCCTCCCATTACAAGACAGAACAGGTATGAAGAGAACAGGAACTTCCAGACCAAGTTGTCTGCTCAATTCTGGATTATGTTTTACTGAAAAGTTTTAGCTCAGTCAACACAAGTGTATATTACATAATGTAAATCAATTATGCTTTCATTCTGCAATTCTTTTGTCTGAAGTGTTTCCAAGGTTCTAGGTGTTAAAAGTTTTGTTTTAGGTCACGGTACTAAAGAGAGGCAGTGATAGCTTTGAAAGGTGGTTTGTACTAGAATGCAGGTAAGCCACTGGTGTATGTCCTTAAAGGGGATATTGTAGTTTCAGCTTCTTTCTTTCTTTCCTTTGATTCTCAGTCGTCACGAGATGAGTATGTCTCTGCTAAATGCTCCCACCACGGTGTAATGTGTACTATCACAGGCCCAAAGCAATAAGCCAAATGGCTACACTGAAGCCTCAGAATCCATGGGCCAAAATTAAGTTTTACTGTTATTAATTAGATTATTTTAAACATATTTTTCTCAGTAATAAAAAGCTAATATAACCATTGTCTAATATCCTAAAATATATTAAGTTCTCAGGTAATAATATGCACTTGGATATAGCAAACACTGTATAGTTTATATTTTCCTACATGATCAAATTATGTTCCGTATGTAAGTTAAGCCAGGACAAGATTAACTTTCTAAAAGATCATTGTATTTCAAAGCAAACCACTGAAAGATTAAGTACTCTAAGTATTACTTGTATTGGTTTTTAATATTTAAAAACTATTCTTTTTTTATTCGATATAATTTATTTACATTTCAAATGATTTCCCTTTTCTAGCCCCCCCACTCCCCAAAAGTCCCGTAAGCCCCCTTCTCTTCCCCTGTCCTCCCACCCACCCCTTCCCACTTCCCCGTTCTGGTTTTGCCGAATACTGTTTCACTGAGTCTTTCCAGAACAAGGGGCCACTCCTCCTTTCTTCTTGTACCTCATTTGATGTGTGGATTATGTTTTGGGTATTCCAGTTTTCTAGGTTAATATCCACTTATTAGTGAGTGCATACCATGATTCACCTTTGGAGTCTGGGTTACCTCACTTAGTATGATGTTCTCTAGCTCCATCCATTTGCCTAAGAATTTCATGAATTCATTGTTTCTAATGGCTGAATAGTACTCCATTGTGTAGATATACCACATTTTTTGCATCCACTCTTCTGCTGAGGGATACCTGGGTTCTTTCCAGCACAATCCACTACATAAACAAACTCAAAGAACAAAACCACATGGTCATTTCATTGGATGCTGAAAAAGCATTTGACAAAATTCAGCATCCTTTCATGCTTAAAGTCTTGGAGAGAACAGGAATTCAAGGCCCATACCTAAACATTGTAAAAGCAATATACAGCAAAACGGTAGCCAGCATCAAACTAAATGGAGAGAAACTTGAAGCAATCCCACTAAAGTCAGGGACCAGACAAGGCTGCCCCCTTTCTCCTTATCTTTTCAATATTGTACTTGAGGTACTAGCTCGGGCAATTCGACAACATAAGGAGGTCAAAGGGATACAAATTGGAAAGAAAGAAGTCAAGCTATCATTATTTGCAGACGACATGATTGTCTACCTAAGTGACCCAAAGAACTCCACTAGAGAGCTCCTACAGCTGATAAACAACTTCAGCAAAGTGGCAGGTTATAAAATCAAGTCAAGCAAATCAGTGGCCTTCCTATACTCAAAGGATAAGCAGGCTGAGAAAGAAATTAGGGAAATGATCCCCTTCACAATAGCCACAAACAGTATAAAGTATCTTGGGGTGACTCTTACCAAACATGTGAAAGATCTGTATGACAAGAACTTCAAGACTCTGAAGAAGGAAATGGAAGAAGACCTCAAAAAATGGGAAAACCTCCCATGCTCATGGATCGGTAGAATCAATATAGTTAAAGTGGCCATTTTGCCTAAAGCACTATACAGATTCAATGCAATACCCATCAAAATCCCAACTCAATTCTTCACAGAGATAAAAGACCAATTATCAAATTCATCTGGAACAACAAAAAACCCAGGATAGCTAAAACTATTCTCAGCAGCAAAAGAAAATCTGGGGGAATCAGTATCTCTGACCTCAAGCAATACTACAGAGCAATAGTGTTAAAAACTGCATGGTATTGGTACAGTGACAGGCAGGAGGATCAATGGAACAGGATTGAAGATCCAGAAATGAACCCACATACCTATGGCCACTTGATCCTCGACAAAGAGGCTGAAAACATCCAATGGCAAAAAGATAGCCTTTTCAACAAATGGTGCTGGTTCAACTGGAGGTCAGCATGCAGAAGAATGCGAATTGATCCATCCTTGTCTCCTTGTACTAAGCTCAAATCCAAATGGATCAAGGACCTCCACATAAAGCCAGACACTCTGAAGCTAATAGAAAAGAAACTGGGGAAGACCCTTGAGGACATCGGTACAGGAAGAAAGTTTCTGAACAGAACACCAATAGCGTATGCTCTAAGAGCAAGAATTGGCAAATGGGACCTCATAAAATTACAAAGTTTCTGTAAGGCAAAGGACACCATCAAGAGGACAAATCGGCAACCAACAAATTGGGAAAAGATCTTCACCAATCCTACATCAGATAGAGGGCTAATATCCAATATATATAAAGAACTCAAGAAGTTAGACTCCAGAAAACCAAACAACCCTATTAAAAAAATGGGGTACAGAGTTAAACAAAGAATTCTCACCTGAAGAACTTCGGATGGCGGAGAAGCATCTTAAAAAATGCTCAACTTCATTAGTCATTAGGGAAATGCAAATCAAAACAACCCTGAGATTTCATCTTACACCAGTCAGAATGGCTAAGATTAAAAATTCAGGAGACAGCAGGTGTTGGAGAGGGTGTGGAGAAAGAGGAACACTCCTCCACTGCTGGTGGGGTTGCAAATTGGTACAACCACTCTGGAAAGCAGTCTGGCGGTTCCTCAGAAAACTGGGCACCTCACTTCCAGAAGATCCTGCTATACCACTCCTGGGCATATACCCAGAAGACTCCCCACCATGTAATAAGGATACATGTTCTACTATGTTCATAAAAACTATTCTTGAAATAATATTTTATGTTTATAGATAGGCATGTATGTCTGTGCACCACGTGTGCAGTGCCTTCTGAGGCCAGAAGAGGGCAGAAATCCTCTGGAATCTCAGGAAGTTATCACCTGTCATGGGCATTCTGGGAAAAGAACCCTGGTTCTCTGAAAGAGCAAGAAGTGGTTTGTTGGTTGGTTGGTTTGTTTGTTTGGTTGGTTGGCTAGTTATTTTATTTATTTACATTTCAAATGTTCCCCTTCAAGGTTTCTCCACAAATTCCCCATTCTATGCCCCATACCGTTGCCTTTATGAGGGTGCTCTTCCACCCACCCACCCATCTACCCACTCCTTCACTGTCTAGCATCCCCCTACTCTGGGGCCTCAAGCATTCACAGAATCAAGGGATTCCTCTCTTATTGATGTCAGATAAGGCCATACTCTGCTGCATATATAGCTGGAGCCATAGATCCCTCCATGTGTACTATTTGGTTGGTGGTTTAGTTCCTGTGATCTCTGGGGAGTCTGGATTAGTTGATAATGTTGTTTTTCTTATGGTGCTGCAATCCGCTTTTGCTCCTTCAGTCCTCCCCTAACTTTTCCACTGGTGTTCTTAACCATGGACCCATCTCTCCAGCTCCTGTTTGTGCATATTTTAGTTTATAAGATATAGCAAATGCTTACATGTAACAACAGCAGAGGGATGGGTCAGTTGGTAAAGAGCTTGCTCACAAAGCTTGAGTGTCAGGGGCCAGATTCCCATCATCAACTAAAATGCAAACACAAATTGTTGGGGAGGCAGAGGTTGAGATGGCTCTTAAAGCTCATTGGTCAGTTGTCTTGGTGAGTTCACTAAGAATGTGTGCCATTGCTGTTTATATGTGCCAAAGGATTACACAAAGGTAGGGGTGTTTTAAATGAATGAATGAAAACCTAGATAAATGTCAGACACCTGGACTAGATGGCAAACTTTGAAATGCAAGGCAGCTTTGGAAATAGATCACATCTATTCAAAGAAACACAAAGATGATTAAATTCATATCATAATGAAAGCATCCTGCTTTTCTAAATGTCGCATCTAAATTGTTCATATAGAATCCCAACACTCCCTTAAAATGTAGGCTCAATATTTTCTTTTTGATGAAAATTCTCTAGAAATGACCATTATTTCTGGTTTTGTCTCCTCCACTTTGAGAGGAAAATCCAATTAATAGGCAAAAGAGAATGTTCTCACAATAATTCTTCATTTTAATACCAAATGTATTTTAGCACAATTACCACATTCATTTCATTCATACAAGAGGGGTTAAAGTCAATTTACCTCCAGAGTTCCTAAGATGAAGTGGATTCTTATTAGAAATTATAAAATCCCATTAAAATGAAGTCACAAGGGACTGAACCCCAGAAAGCAATTTTCTGAAAGACCATGCAGGTAATTTTAGGTTTTTTGGAACTTGACTGTCAATATTCTCACAAACATAAACATAAGCAATGCAGACTGGAAATGACACTGAGATATTTAGTTGATTGCAGATTTTTTAGTTGACTGATAACTATGGCTTCTCTCCAGTGTTACTTAGTATGGCTGACAATGATGCGACAACTATATATCTCTATTTGTTCTGAGAAGGATGAAAACATTTCCCTGTTTGAGTAATGACTGAGAGTATTTTGAAATGTTCTTGGAAAGTATGGTTCTGTTGTTACAGGCCAGAATGGGAGCAACTTGAAGGTTTGATATCTCTGAGAATATTATCTAGTATATCACTGAACAAAGGTTTTAATTAAAGGATAACACATGATCAAAGGGTAAATGTAGCTCAATTACACTATTAAGCATCCTTATACACAGCTTATGAAATTTTATTGACTAGACACACCTGTGTAGTAAATCCCAGCATTCTAAACTGACTTTCTCAGAATTGTGATTGGCCTGCTTTCATTAATCTAAATGAAATAAAGCTGCCTGTAGTTATTTATATTTGCTTTATTTTACTCAATGATCTGTTTTCAGATGCCTCTAAGTTGGTGACATCAGGTTTTTATAGTCTTGTGTTGGAAAAACAGTCTACAGATTCATTTATTTCTCCTGCTTCAATGGTTTGTGGGTTTCTTTCTTTCTTTCTTTCTTTCTTTCTTTCTTTCTTTCTTTCTTTCTTTCTTTCTTTCTTTCTTTCTCTCTTTCCTTCCTTCTTTCCTTACTGGAGACCATCCATATACAACTCAATATTCAGGCTGACTTTGAGCTCACTCTGTAGCTCAGAGTGGTCTTAAAATTGCTATTCTTTTGCTTCATCCAAGTACTGGGGTTGTTAGGTAGGAACCACTCTGCCACACCTGTTCTGGGTTTGTAAATACATTAATTAATATGGTTTTACTTTATGTGTGTTATCTGGTGCATGTGTCTACCCATTTCTGTTAAGTATATGGTCCCCTAATAGATCCCTGAGTTATAAGTATATATTCAGATTGTTACATACGTAACATTGTTTTCAAGTATGAATATACAAGTTTTATATACAGGTTTTCTTTAGTACTTACTACTGAAAGTACTAAGGTACTAAGTACTAAAGAAAACCTGTATATAAAACTTGTATATTCAGAACTGGACTGAAGAATTCTCAGTGGTTTAGAGTGCTTGTTTAGCAATCATGAGGTTTGAAGCTAAGATCCAAGTATACAGAACACAAAGACATACTCATACCATACATATTCACACCACACACACACATATACACACACAGACACACACACACACACACACACACACACACATGAAGGCATGCACAGAGACAAAGAAAGCAAAAACAGACATTTACACATACCTATAAGACAGATAGAATTTGGAGGACTTGCCAGCTTCCTATCTGGCCAAGAATAACAGGAGAGAATGACAGGGGTGGACATAGGGCAACTGTACACACAAATACATATTTTCTCACATACAAATAAGTAAACCTTTACAACGAAATCAACAGAGTCCAAATACCAGAGCAAATGTAACATAATGGCCACAGTATTGGGAGTGGGGGTATTGATTTGTGTATCAGAGTTAAAAAAGAAAAATAATATGAGAATAACTCTTTAGCAAATGTATATATTTAGAGAAATGCAGAACAGAGAAAACATTTTAAAAAGCGAGAATTAGAACAAAGCTTAGTTCTCTGCACATATGAAGGAAAAAGCCAACTTATAACACAGAGCAAAGAAAGGACTGAAAGTTGTGATGTTTCCCTGGATTTCATAATGATGTGACATGGAAAGAAACAGGAAAAACAGTTGGGGGTAAGCTTTCCAGAAGCCAGAGAAGACAGAGACAGAGACAAGTAGACTCCAGAAACCTTAATCAGATGACATGGAAGGTTCATTATGAAGAATAATGCAATCATTCAAGTGGACACATTTGAATAAAAAGGGAAAATGAGAAGAAAGGTTCATCTGCTATACATTACAGAGGGTTACTATCTACACTATGCAGAAACCAACAACCAAAGCACTACCCATCAAAACAAAAGAAACAAATAACAACAAAAACCCTAAACAACTCAATTAAACATGGAACCAAATAGAGTTCTCAAAAGATGAAATTTGAAGAACTGAAAACATTTTTTATACTATACTACATCCTCTGCCATCAGGGAAATGCAAATTAAAATTAATGTGAGATGCTATTTTATCCCAATCAGAATTGCCAAGATAGGAACAAACAGAACAAAACACACAAAAGAAAAACCAAACTAGAACAACCACCACGACAACAAAAAACAAAACCAGCAAATGATGACAAAAGCTAATATGGAAGTGGGAAAGAGGAGTGCTTGCTTACTACTGGTGGGAGTGAAAACTGCTGAAGTTACAATGGAAATGAATGTGGAGGTTCTTATAATAGCTAGAAATAGATCTACCATATATACCACTTGTATATATGTCCAAAGACCTCCATATCCTACTATTGAGATACTTGTTTATCCATGTTCATTGGACTGTTATTCTATTCATAAATATCCAAGAAGTTGAAACTGCTTAGGTAGCCATCAGCTGATGAATGGATAATGAAAATGTGTTGTATTTACATAGTGATATAGGATTCAGCTTCTAATACAGATAAAATCATAAAATTTACACTAAATGGATGAAGCTGAAAACATTCTTTCTGAGTGAGAGAAACAAGATTCAGAAAGACATGTCTTCTATGTTCTCTTTGATTTCTTGAACATTAGCTTTGAACCTTTATAAAGTGTGCTCCATTTGGAAAACCCATAGATGTTAGGAAATTAGTAGGGGGTCATTGGGAGCTGTTTTCAATGGAGAGGGACAATAAATGGTGTAAAGTCTAAATGGTGTAAAGTCTTAAAGTGGAATATGGAATTAGATTTAGGTAGGAGATAGAAAAGTAGAGCAGAAAGAGGCATTATAAGGAGGAATAAATATACTAAGGATCTTTTGAATAAGTCATAAAAGTTCTTATTGTATAATATCTCAGTATACTCATATATGTATGTATATGTTGCAAGATATTTCCTATCTATTCACATTGAGGCAGTGAGAAGCCAGTTATTGGAGGGGAGAGGAGGAGGAGCTAAGTGGAGAGGGAGGCACAGATATCCAGATGGCTTCAGATGTATTTCTGGTGTTTTGGAGAGGTTAGATATATTGGGACAAGACTTTATCATTGTAAATTGGCATTATGAAATTGGAAGTTTCATATAGGTAAATATATTTGGTTAACTATTCGAGTTTAAGAGTCATGCTTTTCCAGGTACTGGGAAGGAGTGGGTGAGGAGCAGGAGCATTGGACTTCCTCCATTTACAGGATCTGTGGTAGAGAGGAAATACAGCTGGGATGCTATGAGAGCTATCTGGAAGAGATTGGTTCAGCAGCGATATTGAGATCCGCCATGTGTGGGACCCGCCGGGATGTGGTACTGAGGTATGGCAGGGTGGTATTTTTTTAAATAATTCCCAACTACATGTATTTATGCATATTTATATATGAACATATAAAACTAATAAAATGGAGCTATTCTCAAGTAGGATGACAATGCTGCTATAAACACTGAACACTAACAAATAAATACCCAAATGCCAGAAATAAGTTACATCTTTAAGAGTTTTTGTCCAGGAACTTCCAACTGACCCCTAAGCATTACTAGCTACTGCAGTGCTGTTGGTCACCTTCCAGATCTTGATGGTAAGGGCCTATTGCTTACATGCTCGATACCATGTATTTGAGTCACAGAAAGAAGAAAAATCCAGCTGGAACTGACATAGAAACGTTATCCCTACTGACTACCTTTCACAGTACTCGAAAGTAGTATGCACTCTACCAGAGGAAAAAAAAGCAACTATCAACAAACAGTGAAATCTGTGAGCTATAAGAATAATTAATGGTTTGGCACGACATACCTATTGCTATAAGAGTTGGCTAAATGCCCTGAAGGGAATCTCCCACATTTTCACTGGATTTTAGTCATTCTCCACAAGATGAAACATATACCTAGTACCATTATAGTGACTAAGAACTTCTAGCTAGATGGGTCATAGATCCTTAAGGAGAACCTAGTAGTTTTATTCTGTTAACTGACTGTAGAATTGAATGGAATTCCATTGACATGGTTCTATCCATAGATACATTCACCTCCCAGCACTCATGAGAGCGTCTATTTGTACCACATAGTGATTAACATAAAGATATACAACTGTGCAAGATTGAAAGAGTAAGATACTACAGACTTCTCAGTCCTAAATGGTACATACATGGATAGACAGAACTTCTATTAAATAATTTTTATCATACAGTAGATATCTATCTAGCATTTTTAAGAACCCCACACTTATTTCCATAGTAGCTTCAGCACTTTTGCACTTCCACCCACACTGAATAAGTGTTCCTCTTCCCCCATATCCTTATCAGCATCTATGCCTTTTTTTCTTTTTCTTTCTTTTTTTTCTTTTTTTTATTTGATATATTTTTATTTACATTTCAAATGATTTCCCCTTTTCTAGCCCCCCCACTCCCCGAAAGTCCCGTAAGCCCCCTTCTCTCCCCCTGTCCTCCCACCCATCCCTTCCCACTTCCCCGTTCTGGTTTTGCTGAATACTGCTTCACTGAGTCTTTCCAGAACAAGGGGCCACTCCTCCTTTCTTCTTGTACCTCATTTGATGTGTGGATTATGTTTTGGGGATTCCAGGTTTCTAGGTTAATATCCACTTATTAGTGAGTGCATACCATGATTCACCTTTTGAGTCTAGGTTACCTCACTTAGTATGATGTTCTCTAGCTCCATCCATTTGCCTAAGAATTTCATGAATTCATTGTTTCTAATGGCTGAATAGTACTCCATTGTGTAGATATACCACATTTTTTGCATCCACTCTTCTGTTGAGGGATACCTGGGTTCTTTCCAGCATCTGACAATTATAAATAGGGCTGCTATGAACATAGTAGAGCATGTATCCTTATTACATGGTGGGGAATCCTCTGGGTATATGCCCAGGAGTGGTATAGCAGGATCTTCTGGCAGTGAGGTGCCCAGTTTTCGGAGGAACCGCCAGACTGATTTCCAGAGTGGTTGTACCAATTTGCAACCCCACCAGCAGTGGAGGAGTGTTCCTCTTTCTCCACACCCTCTCCAACACCTGCTATCTCCTATGTCTTAAAGCATTTTCTTAATTGCCAATTGATTTAGAAGGGCCCAGACTACTATATGTGGTGCCCTCCATGAGTAGGTGGGCTTGAACTGTATAAGAAATATAACTGAGCCTGGATGTGATGGTGCATGGCTTTAATCTCAGCACTCAGGAGGAAGAGGCAGGTTTGGTTGATCTCTGAGTTCAAGGCTAGACTGGTTTACAGAGTGTGTTCTAGGACAGCTAGGACTACACAGAGAAACCCTATTAAAAAAATAGATGATAGATAGATAGAAGATAGATAGATAGAGAGATAGATAGATAGATAGAAGATAGATATAGATGATAGAAGCATATAAAGAAATAAAGGGAAAGAAACATAAAAGGAAAGAAACATAAAAGGAAAGAAAGACAAGGTAAACACGATGACTGTTTAACAACACTTCTTGCTTTGTGTCTTCACTCCCTACTGTTTAAGCAGCCAGTCCTGTTTGGAATTTGGGCCAGTGTAATTATTCACTATGATGGGATACACCACATTCACTGAGACGAGTTACACCTTATAAATGATGGTGAGATACATCCTATTGTCCTTGGCAGGATTTTAGGGAGAATATTTGGATGCTACTCATTAGTTTTCCTCTTAGTCACAACAATCAAAGAGTTTGCAAAATATTGCTAAGTTAAATTATCTCATTTATTCTACATGACCAAGAATAAGGTCATATGTTTCAAAAAAATGGGTATTGGAAGGAATAAACAATCACCACAAGGCTACTTACAATGTCATATGCAGGCCTAAAGGGGGTATCTGAAACAAACACTCAGCTGAATTTTTCGCTCATTGAGCTAAAATCATGTTTATTGATGGTGAATTTACATTCAGGGCACTATGCCTCTGAGGAAAGGAGGGAAATGCCTTCGTGAAATACAGAGTGTCAAAATCGGCCAACTCTGTTCTTACTGTGGTCTGTGTAACTGCTTTTAGAGACGTCATATCACTGTAGTGAACCTGGACTGACCATTTAGAAAAATGATTTACAGTGACTTTCTGGGGACACTTATTATATCTATAGAATAGCCAGTCATGTCCACATGGGGAATGAAAATTTCTTTTGGCAATATATCCTAAGGTTTATGAAGAAAATTGCAAGGACTGCATAAGTATGTTGCTTCACAGTGGCATGACTGCAAAGTCAGTGACTATGAATATAGAGAATGTAATTGTAATGCTTTGTAAGTTTTAGGAGAATATAAAAGGGTTGCATTAAATAATCGTGATCTGATCATCTAAATGTTCTAAATTCCATGTGAACTCCATTCTTAAGTCCATTCTAATTCAAGCCAGGGTTATGTAAGGCAAGGCAATTGAATAAAAGGTTCTTGTTTTTCTCATTTTCGTCTTTGATGTTGACAGTTTTTTCTCATGACATGCCTGGTGTATTGAAATTATCAGCTGGAAAGAATGTTTTGTCTCTGACTCTCTGGCTTAACTTGCTTCATTGGGCAGCATCGTATTTTCTTTTTTAAAAAATTTTATTCAATATATTCTTTATTTACATTTCATGATAAAGACTGTTTTCATTTCTATGGAGATCGTTGGTAATGTGCAGATGAAGCTAGAGGCGTGCAAAGCTCACGTGAGTACTGAGGGGACAGACCTTTCAGGACAGTCTTTTCTCAGATGACCATCAGCAATTCTCAGATTTTTCTGGCATTCCTTAACCACTGCTCTTGTATCATTAGACCACGGAGAGACCTAGAAACATGTCAGAAATATTCTTTTTCTGCTGCTTCCTCCCTGATACAGGAGAGGTCCTGTCCTGATGAGAATTATATACAATTTAAACCATGAATAAATAATATTGTTTGTTGCTGTTCTCATCTTTTCATTTTGGATCCTTTATCAATCATCCCAGGACAGGAAAATAAAATGAGTTCTGCAAAAAGCATTAGGTGGCAAGGCTCAGTTGGTAAATGTTTTGCAGAATGTGAGTGAGTTTGAGCCTCTGAACCCACATTTATGCCTCCTCTCAGAGGATAAGGAGAGGGGGATGGGGAAAGGGCCTACCAGGAGGAGGTGCTAAGTGAGGATAATTAATGGAAAAGATGAAAAGAGCAAGCTCAGCGGCATGTGTTCATCACTCCATCACTAGGAAGGTGAAGGCTCGGTAACCAGCTAGCCTGACCTGCTTAATAAGGTTCAGGCCAGAGAGAGACCATGTCACAGGAGAAAGCTAGCTAGCGCCAGAGGAAAAATGCTTGAAACTTTCTTCTACATAGTCTCTCCCTCCCCCTTCCCCTTCCTCTTCCACTTCTCCCTCACCCCCTCACACACACAGATAGACAAACACACACAAATACAGGACCATAGGAACACACAAACGGTGTGTCTCTTCCCTGTAATCTTACCTTGCCAGTGTTTGTTGTCTTTTGCTGTGGATAGACAACTTTCCTCCAGTTTGATGGCATTTATCTGAGCTGTGTACCTTCCATCAGACAGTCCCCTTTACCAACAGCAGCATTGCTGGTAGAGGGCGGCTAGAAGGGAAAAAGGGTTGCCTCTTCAATCTTACCTTCCATCTATGGGAGGGGAGGCGGTCACAGTAAAGAAACGTCTAAGGAACCTGTAATTCTGCTGTATTTCCACTCTTATTTACCATTGACATGTAGTGGCACTGGTGAACAACAACTCAAGTTCTCTCTAATTCTGTCTTTCAAAGCTTATTCATAGTTACAGAAAATTTTTATTCTCAACACTTTATCTAATTTTTCTCATCCCTGATGTCTGGGTGTGTGGGGGGCATCAATCACCTGCTTACTTCAATGAGGATGAATATCTTGAAAGGGTAATTAAAATCATATCCATGTATTCAGACTGGCCAGAGGAAAAGACAACGTGACCAGACAGTGACTAGTGGTTATCACAGATCAGGACTCCCCTATGGCAAACACTGGTTATAAAGCAGCCTTTATAATTCCACATTTGCCTTGCTTTCTGGTAAGGCTTTGGCACTGTTAGGATGCAGGTGGGGTTTGAGAACAGCCTACAGGTAGACTCCAATACTGAGAGCAGTTGAGAAGAAATTGAGCGTGTCAATTTTCTCTATCTGTTTTTTGTCTTTCTTTCTCCAAGTCTGACATAGACAGTCAAGTGGGCATACATGAGGAAAACTTCATCATATCAGGATTAACAACTTTAAGTGGGAAAGCCATATTATACATGAACTCTTATTAACAGGATCCAAAGTGAGTGCCATTAGGAATATTGTGCCTCTGTGAAGTGGAGTGTTTCGGTTCCCACAAGTCTCTGGAGTAGCCCTTCTCATAGTCTGGAAACACAGGTCTCAAAAGCAGTAAGACTTGAAGGTGGGATCAACAACAGGAGTAAATTTCTATCTGAAATCAAAGCATAGCATCTTGGAGGCTAATGTGGGACTGAGTTTTCATGCCTTCAGCTGGAAGCCAAATACTGGATGATGAACAGTGGGCATCTGAGGGATTTCCATGCCTAAGGGAGCACAAGACTGAAACCCTCTGATATCTGGTAAGTCTTATAGGCGGATTTCCTTCCCTTCCTCTTCTAAGAAGTATCAAAGGAGTCTGTCAAGACCTCATGTCTTCTGATCTCTAAAGCCAGGTAGACCCTGATATATATGATATATGTGTGTGTGTGTGTGTGTGTGTGTGTGTGTGTGTGTAAGATGGAAAAGAGCATAGGAGGGAAATGTTTTCAGTGAGCTCAGAATAGAAGGTGGCTTCAACTGAAGTAGTGCTAGAGAAGCAGGTACATTAACAGCGCAGGACAACTGAGGGCCAGCAGCATTGCTCAGGTTCCAGTTGCTACCTGATCATAGCCCAGCACTGTCTAGCTGCTGCTGTGGTGTGTCTCCAGTAGACTCTCCATTATCAATAGGGCAATCTGATATGTTGTCATATTCAGTTGCCTTGTACCACACGGTTCCAGGATTCTCAAGTCAGTTTCTAACCAGTTAAGGTATTGTTTTTGTTTGTTTGTTGTTTGTCTGTTTTGGTTTGGTTTTTTCCCTCGCTGCTACTTCACTAATATCTGGCACTATCACTGGATCATGGCAGTAGACTGTCTGCCTACCACGTAGGTTCCTTGCTCTCGTGGTTTTAGATCTTGGATGTTGTGGGTTGGGACCAAGAAAAATTGCAAGTAGCAAAGGATCTCACAGCTGGGGAATAAGTGAAGATCGTGATAGATCTGCCCAATCTAGGCATATAGCTTATAAATATAACAACTGGGTTGTGTGTTTTTAAAGGGCTTACTGGTATTGGAAATTACCTCAACACTTGGATATTAAAAGATTCTGAAACTGTTCCCCTACTCTACCCTCTAATGGGCTGCAAATCTAAGTATTGGTTATTCCTTTTGTATTTTGACTCTCTTCTGATCAAAGTACTTTATACCTCATAATTATTCAGTACATTTATTTATTCTCTTAGCTCACCTTTGTGTTCAGCAGCTCAGGTCCCTTTAAGAAAATCCAGTAAACCAATATATTTTAATGACAGAAATGTCCATCTCAAGAGTTATGAGAGTTGGAGCATATGTGAGTGATGTATTGGCTAATTCAGTTCCTTGATGAGAGTTGCCTTCTGACTTCAAGACCATCTCCCTCTTGATGAATGCTTATATGGGTGTTGAGAAGTGGTGAGCGTAACTTGCCCTAAACAAGGTAGGTTCTCCACCAGTCAGCTACATCACCAGTCAATGCTGTGCCTTTAGGACTAGATACAACAGCTAAGACTCAAGTGGATACTCTGAGAGTCACCAACTAAATCTAAAGAAATCTGTTATTATAAAATTCATTCATTTGTGATCTCAGTTTTTATGGAAAAGCTAGCAGTAGCTTAAAAGGTCAGCCAATGAACAGCATTTCCACATGAAACCAGGTATTAACTCTTTTCTCCACCTGCCTTACTATTTAGGAGGAAAACAAACTGTTCTAGCTAATCTATGAAGAGACTTTGCTTTCTATTTTAACTCCAGCTATGCATCTCTGGACAAAAAATCATTGATATTCTGCTATATTAATGCACAGTTTCATAATTTTCCAAAAGAGATTTTTCAGACTTATTTTATCAGTATAGAAATCCTCCTGAGATGTGGTGACTTCTGTCTTCCCACAGAGTTAATGCCGTCTGTTGTCTGGCAGTGTTTCTGAATGCTGCCACCCACACAGCTCAATTCTAAATTGTTTCTCTCAATAGAATAAGACCAATGATTTACAGAAATCTTCCCATCCAAGTAAGTTCTGGAATTGTCAGCAATGAATAACAGTTACATGTTATTTTTTGTTGTTGTTTTCCTTATTCTTTAATCATTTTATTTAGAAATGAGCTTAGATTTCTGATTTACAGAAGACTTGAAGGCTTCCAATCAAGTTAAAATCTTATGCTAACATAGTATAATTATTGAAATCAAGATATTAATATATGAACACTATTGGTAACTGAAATTTGTATATGTTTCTTTGGTTGGATAAGTAAGATTTTCACTACTATAGTGAAACATCTGAGGTCATAACCTTTATAGACATAAAAGATATGTTTCACTTATGCATCTGGTGGGTATAAGCTGAGATCCAGTGGCAACTTTGATTTAGAGATTTGATAAGTATGCGGACCCAGCAAGAACACGTGTTGAAGTAAACCCATGCAACAACAAGGAGAAGCAATGAGACCTGAGAGACCAGTTTATCAGTCTTCTTCTGAGGCACATACTCAGTGACCTAAGGACCTCCATGTGTCCACCATAAGTTCAACCATTCTTGATATTCCATGGACCAAAGGTTTAACACATGGGCTTTTGAGAATATTCATTTAAACTATAGAAACTTGGCTTTTTCAATTCTTCTACTACTGTGTTTTTTTCTGTTCTAGAACCAAGTCTAGAGTACAGTTTTGTAACCCACTATCTTATATCTTTACTTTCTTCATTGTCACTAAACATGTGCATGACTTTGATGACATAGTCACATATTTCTTTTGTTGTAAACCTCTGGATAAATGATCCTTCAAAGTGTCTTACAACTCTTTAGTATAATGCTGTGTGTGTGTGTGTGTGTGTGTGTGTGTGTCTGTGTGTGTCTGCATGTATGTGTCTGTCTGTGTTTTTGTGTGTATACACACATAATGATTATAGTGAATAATTCATTTCTTATCACAAAAAGTGATTATGGAGATTGTATATGGCTAATTGTTCTACTATAGTAATCATATTACTATCAGTACATATTCTATAATACTATGTTATAAAACTCAAATACACATAATAAATTTTGTTTTAAAGGTAGAAATATATGTACCTAAGCAATCTCCACTCCTACCCTCCTCTTTTTTCTCTTCTAACTCCCTCCTACTTCCCTTCCTCCCCTTTCTCTTTTCTTTCTTTCTTTCTTTCTTTCTTTCTTTCTTTCTTTCTTTCTTTCTTTCTTTCTTTCTTTCTTTCTTTCTTTCTTTCTTCCTCTCTTTCTTTCTTTGATTGTTATTTTCATGTAGGAACAAAACATTTATTGAGTTTAACAAATGAAGCTACTAAGAAAGCCCTATCCTATAGTGTCCTTGCCTTTAATCCAGCTTCTATACTGCTAATTTATCAAAATCAATTCCTATACATTCATCTCAAATGTGATTAAACACACAGAATAATCATTTTTTATGTGAACATGTCATTTGATAGCTGTATGGAAGGTTCCATGATCACTTGCATAAAGTACAGATTTTGTAGCAAGATAAATGATAGTCCTTTTCACTCTGGTGCCTGCTTTCTCTACATTCTGTCTCTATCTGTCTCTACATATATGTCAAACCATTTATAGGAAGTTTCCTCTACCATTACCTATGTGAAGAAGTCTGGAAGGCAGGCATTTCCCACTAATGCTGGGGATGATTGCAGTTGCTGCCCATAGTTTGATGGTAGTAAATCATCCTGAGTCACACACTATCCTCATTTAACAATAGAGACTTTTGGCTACTTTAACCTACTAAATCTGAGGAAAATTTTAATAGTAACATACGTTCCACCCAGCTGTATGACTTAAAACATTGCACATTGGCAAATTCTCTTATAAATTGCTGCTCACGGATTTAGTGACCCATTTAAAAATCATTTAATATTTCCAAGCACCTACAAAATGCCAGGTTACATACAGAGAGCCAGGACTCATGAATATGTGGGATGAAGAACCAATAATGAGTACAGATGAAAATAATGTTGGTTAGTACCAGCGTGACATATATGTGCTTTAGTTGAACATATATTTCTAGAGATTTATACAGAAGAGTAATTAAATTGGGTGTGAAATTTGAAGTAGATTTGAAATGATACTAGAGTTTATTTTATTGGAAAATTTTCAACAGGATCAATATGAAGACAGTTATAAGTCCCAGGGTCCTTGTGTGTGTGAGGCTCTGAAGGATGGAAGCAGAAGAATTAGAAGAGAATGTATCTGTATATTTTGACCCAGCCCAAATCCCATTGTTTATCCAAATCAATCTCCTTTCCTCACTTTCTGTTGTCTCACACTCTTCTGTAATTACTGACTTAGGACTTATTTGAGGATGGTAGCCTGCCTGTATCTGCTCTTCTGTGTGTACACACAGAGCATTGTTGAGCATATGAAGAGAGATTGGATGGAAGAAAAGAAAAGGTGTGGTATCTGTGTAATTGTTCCAATGAGAAACATTCTCCATCAGCTTATGTATTATAATGCAAAGTCTCCCAATAGGGCTGTATTTGGGGGAGGTTATGGAACCTTTAGGAGGTAGAGACTTGCTGCAGAGAGTACATCACTAGGGGAGGGATTCAAAGGTTTACAACCTTATTCCACTTCCTGTTCCCTTTCTCCTGAAATGTATAAAATATGAGCAGCCAGCTTTCCTTTTCCACATGATGAATTCTCTTCCCATGAAAATGGAAGCCAAAAGAAAACTGTTTTCAGTAAGCTGTTTTTGCTGAACAACATAAAAGTACCTAAAATGATCAGAGAGCATAGAAAGTTCACAGTGAGAGGACATTCTTGCTGCCACTACTGAGCAGTAATGATATGGGCAACACGCTCAAGATGTGGGAGCTCTTTTCTTATTGATGAGGACTGCTGTTCTATGGAAGCATCATAAGTATAACACAGTGAAAGACTGGGAAAAAAGAACAAGCATAGTTACCATCCTCTGGAATATGTAGCAAATTATCTATAAACCAAAATATCTACAGGGCTGTTCGTGCAAGCAAGTTTTTCAAGCAAGCTATGACGGCAAACACAGGCTTGGGGACTATTTCAAGCTGGATATGAATTAACCAAAGAGTACACATCTGGCTGACTCCTGCTCATCACTGAACATGAGAAAAGTAATCCTTTACTCCTAGAACTCTGATTGTTTCAGAGTATAGACTTTTATAAAACAGGATTTTCTAAAGTAATTGACTTAAATGTATATGCTGGGAAAGGACAAAACAAAACAATTATGTGCTCTCAATAAGCCTTGGAGTTGTAGGCTCTGTGAAAATATTGCTTATATCTTCTCTCTCAGACTCTGAGATCTATGCTATTGCTTACACAGATGATTCTGTCTGGGAAATTAAAGAGAGATAAAATTTTATATAGAACAGGGTAATGAAGTCTGAAAATGGAGGTAAAACCCCACCGTTAGTGGGTGGGTTCAAAAGATGCTTTAGGGCTCTTGTCTAAACCCTCTTTCTCTACACAAATCTTACACCTCAAATTAAAAGAGAAGCTATTCCTCAACCTGTGCAGTCCTGAGCTTAGCAATGCGGTTACTAAGGGAAAAAACATCAGAAATTACCAAAAAAACATGAATAAGGATAAGAAGCTTACAAAACTCTAACTGCTACATATAGAGTCTTGTTGATCATATGATGGTAAAATAGATGGAAGAAAAGGGAGGGTGTGATATCAGTGGAGTCGCTTGAATGAGAAATATTCCTTCCTCAAAAGCTTTTATATGTCCTGTTGCAACTTTAACTACTACAGTCTTCCATGACAATCTAGAAGTATAAATAAAATTTGACCTATTACAAGTTACTTAATATGTACTATGTGTTATAAGGTAATGCATAAAATATTCCAAACTTGTAATGATCAGTGTTCCCAATCTATTTTATTTACTGTAATATGTCTTATATGGGTACCAGGTAAGGGGAAATGTGGTAGATTATCTGCATAAATAGGCTTAGTTAGCTCTCCTTATAGCCTTTTAGATACCTGTGTCTGCATGTTGAAGGCCACAAAGGTATGTTACAGAATCAGATACTAGATCCAGACTTGCTTGTCCTCAAAGTGGGTTTGTTTCTATGGAAACCTGCTTGACATTTGGACATGATAATATTTAAATTGTCCATCAGTGTGAGTTTTGAAAATCAAACCTCACCATGCATATGACAGGCAGTTGACAGTCAGAAAGCAGTAAGTCTGTATGGTGTTTGCCAAACACTAAAAGATCCTACAAATTTTCCTCTTAGCAATGTGACTCCTCTTTTCACAATTAGCCCCAGATGAAAATTTAAAAGAAACAGCCTCATTCCCAATCACCTTTGCTGTAGTTTTTGTTTACATTTTCATATGCCCATGTTAACACAGCTCTGTCATCCTATAGAATTATTTTCTGCCACCCTGTCAGTCCAGTGCTTTACCCATTTGCTTTTTTCACACCTAAGGTTCAGAGTATATCCAGAAATGGTAAAACCACATGAAGGACCATTACAGAAAGGGAAAGCTTTGTCCTAACACAGTTCACCTGATAATTTGTATTCTTTGACTCTCTAGGAAAGGATGAGAGACTAGAAACAGATCAGACAATCAAAATGGATACAAAGAGGAACCCAGCCAGGCAGAAAGTCATCATGTAGATATACAGAGAACAGCTTCCACCAGTCAGACAAAAGCCTGCCCTGGGTCCAGGAATCACGAAGCTAGAACTGAAGACAAGACCACAGAAGACAGAAAATATGAGTGAGAACTGTAAGGCATGCATTCATGGCCCTTCTAAATCGTTGTTAGCTGAACTGGACAAGCAAAGAAATAGACCTCTTCGTGCTCACGCAGGTCAGTAGCAGAGCTAACCTTCTCCTGTTTGTGCACTTCCTCATCTTTTTAGAAAGAAAAACTGAAAAGCAGAGATAGCAGAACATCACTGTGGCAGTAGAGAGCTAGTTCTTTTGAGTCTGTCTTTTGTGTGAGAGTATTTAGCCATGTGGAAACTATTTGAAAGACGCATATCTTTCTACCTTATGAAAATGACGCAACAACCAGGTCTAAGAAGAATCTTATAATTCATGGAAAGCCTTCGAAAAACTGTGTCTCTGACTTGGGGAAATCACCCAGTGGATAAGAATCCTTGCCATTGAAATATGAAATTCTGAGCTAAGATCCCAAGCATCATTAAAAGAAAATGCCATAGTTGAATCTGTATCTCTAACTCTAGCACAGAGAGGAGGACACCTGTTGGAATCTGATGTCTTTTATCCCAGCTCAAAAATGCTAAGTGTCAGGTTCAGTGAGAGGACTTGTCTCAAGAAAGTAAGGTTAAGAGTGATAGAGGATAGTGTTCCTTTTGTTTCTATTTTGTGGAATAGTTTGAAGAGTATTGGTGTTAACTCTTCTTTGAGGGAGGAAGGGTAGGGAATCGTTGGGGAGGGGGCTTTTGGGAAGGGGAAAAGCAAAAAAAAAAATAAAATAAATATAATAAAAAAAGTGTGTCGGGCAGAGGGGCATATACATGGAGGCAGGGGGAGGGAGGAGGGGTAGGTAATCATTGGGGAGGGGGGGTTTTGGGAGGGGGAAATTGGGAAAGGTTTTACCATTGGCAATGTAAAGGAAGAAGATGCTCAATAATAATAATAATAAAAGAGTGAAATGCAAGCTCCTCTCAATGTCTCACAGACCCTGAATGTTCAGGCCATCCTTTCTGTGACATTCCCATCTTATTTGATGACATGCTGACCTCCTTTCCTCAAGCTCCCTATGTGTTTGATTTCTGGTGGCTGATTCCCTGACACCCTTAAAATCTGTGCCGTATCTGCAGACATGCCCTTTGTTAATCAGCCCACCATCACCTGCCATCACGTCACTAATGACTCTTCCACAGCATCTCTAACATCCTCATAGGATTCATCCAGGTCTGCTATTTTCTCATTACTATTTTTTTTCCTCAAACAGGCTTTGTGAGTACAGGAATCTGACCATTCTTAATTTATATGGGCTCAAATACAAGAAAGATACCTATCATACTAGGTATGTGTAGCTTACTTGCTAAATAAATGAATATATGTGTGGGATGGTAAGCTAGCATTATAGAATCATGTTCTAGGATTATTATTGTGCTTAGTTTTATTATCTATGTTGTTTCACATAGTTATGGTGAAACAAGTATTATTGTCTTTGTCTCAGAGATGAGAGAAGCGGGGACTTGGATCTTGTAATACTGTGAAAGCCCTTAAGGGGATCACAGCTTAATCACATCATTAGTGAAAAACTAATTTTGTAATGGATAAGATTTTATGTTCTTTTACAATTCTATGTAGGAAGATCAGCTAGCGCACATAAATTAAAGGACTAGATTTAGCCTCTGGTAAATTATGCATGCCTCCACAATGTGAATATACCTATGAAATAAACAGACTTTGGAGAGAAATTGCTGTCTCTCGCCTCCATTCCATCTACAGTCACAATCCACTGCTTATAACTGACAACGCTTTCTTTAGGGACTTTTCAGATGAATGAGTTCTTCCTTTCAATGATAGGCAGGCAGGGCAGGTGTCCTTTGTCTTATCTCCCTACACACAGGTTGCTGATGCTGCTTTGTTGTGATGCTGAGTGCTTTGTTCAAAGTCATCCAGCTGGGAACACAGTTCTGCTGTCCCCAGATCTAGGAAATCTCCCTTTGTTTGCCCTGCTTGCAAGTCCTCAGCAACTAACTTTTCTTCTTTTTTTCTAGAGTATTTTCTGAAGGCCAAACTTAGGACATGTTCAGAGTTCTAAATGCAAGCACTTGGGAAGAAAATAGGTTAACACTTCTTTTCCATCTTTCCTGCTGCCTCTCTTTTGTCTCTCCTTCCCATAATGAAACCCAAAGAAAGATGACCCCCCAGAAAGCCTGGCTAGACTGATTCATGATATTTTCAGGGTTGATAACTATAGGTACATGTTGTTTCTCTCTCACTGTTTGACAAAGGGCGCTATCGAATGGCACTCCTAAGTGCATCTCAGAAGCCATCCAATAGGGTTCCACCTGCATTAATATCATTTCAGTAACTGTCACATAGCACTCATCGACAAAGTATATCTACCTTCCTCATTACTCCAGCCTAGGCAGAATCCCTTCTACTCCCCAAGATGCAAGTTAAGCTTCTATTTTAGAACACAGATGTCATTAGATTGTTCTTCTCCCACAAGGAATCAGTGGCTCCCTACTGCTGCCACCAAAGTTATGATTCTGTGGTATGTCATTTAAAGCCTTTGTTTAGCCTCCTCTCCTATTGTGGGCTGAAGTCTTATCACAGAGGAAAGACATTGATTTCTGTGCACAGGCTGTCCTCTATGTGTATGGGTTTGTGTGATGTTCCCACATCATGGCACTCCCTGTCTCTTTGTCACAATGAAAAGCAGCTTTCCTGGACTTACCTCCATTATCCTTTCCCTTGAAGAAGACAGCTTTTCTTCCATTGCACCCTTGCAGTTTAGGTATGCATCTTTTCAGGCTACAAATAGAATTAGGGGCTATTTTTAATATTATGACCACTACTATAGCTTACAGAACAAAATTATTTAAGTACTAATGTTTACTACTTTTTACCATATTCCATTCAGTGTCTTTAATTCATAGACATTATCTTACTGAGAGCAGAGGAATTTCTTGATTGCTTTGTGTAACATTAGAATAGCATGTAACGTTTGTCAGATAGTAGCGAAATTTCATTGTGTTTTGGACTCCAGACCCTGCTGTGGTCACTTGAAACATACCTGCCACGTTTTCTGCAGTCTTCTGAGGTAGCTGTAATGCTACTATTTCACAGGTAAGAAAATGAAGGCAGAAGGCAACCGTGTCATCATCATCATACACAGGATCATCACATAAACTAACAGGATTCAGGGGCAGCTGAGGCTTAATGTGCATTCAACTCTATTATATTATTTGTCTCTTTATATAAAATGATGAAATATGAAATATCTTTTAATGTGTACAAAACACTGCCATATTTTATATCATGCTCAGGCTGTTAAAAGTTCTGTGAACGTGAACTAAGTACTTAAAAGTAATTGAACATGGCATGGAGGCAGGGGAGATAGGATGAAAGTGGTTTACTTGTACGTAAAGTTGAGATCAGCTAATGGGGACAAACTACTTGGAACTTCTTAGCTGAATGTCATGTGCTACAGTGAACCAAGGGCAGGATTTGATCATTTTTTATCAGTTAAGTGAAAACTCCCCTGAAGTAAGATGAGTTAAAAAGGAAAACTATTACCCTGACAAAAGTCAAAACATCCATGAAGAATTTAGTATGTGTGCCCCAGGGACCTGACCTTTATAATAAGGCTTGGAGAGCTCACTGCCTGCTCACATATCTTGGTCCAATGTCTCTGGTTTCAATTCATTCTCTATATCCTTCAAATCATGCGATACTGGGAAAAATTAATAAACTGATGCCATGCACCATGACAACACTTCCCACTGAATATCTGGAGTGATATTCTTTGGCAGTAGGCAGTATAAGAAAAATAGAAGAACTATGTGGGGTCTTCTTGAATAAAAGGTGATGAAAAAGCCCTCATATATTCTCTTGAATAGAAACAATGTTAGAAAAAGTTATTGTGGGATATTTCTAGATTGTCTTAGGAAGAGTTAGAATTATACATTTCAAAACAAAAGTACATTTTCCTTGTGAATGAAAAAAATTCTGGCTAAGAAAACTGTAGTGATGTGTGTCTCTGGTGATAAGACAGAAAACATAGACAAACATGCATACACACACAGGCATTAACATCTACACAGATACACATAAACACAGATACAGACAAGCATATATACATGCATGCACACATTCAGGTGTGAACATGGACACAGACAGACATAAACATATAGATACACATAGAGACACACACACACACATACACACACACAAAACTCTGTCTTCTACATTGTTTTTAGAAAGATGTATAAGGTGTTGGAGTGGATACTGGACCCTGAGCTCTAAAGCTTTTCTCAAAGGGTAGTAAAGTAGATGTAAGCTGTCACAGACAAGATAAACATCTGATTAGTCAATGACAGACTGATTCAAACCTATGTCATCATCTTAGAAATTTCTATTTCCAGAAACTTGTGTTTTTGTGTTGTTTTATTTCTCCATTGTGATAGATATGTTTGTATGAGTTTTTCAAAAAGGACCAAACATTGTTCTTCCTTCCCCCTCCCTCCTTCCCTTCCCCCTCTCTTTCTTCCTTCCTTCCTTCCTTCCTTCCTTCCTTCCTTCCTTCCTTCCTTCCTTCCTTCCTTCCTTCCTTCCTTCCTTCCTTTCTTCTCTCTCTCTCTCTCTCTCTCTCTCTCTCTCTCTCTCTCTCTCTCTCTCTCTCTCTGCATTTACTTATGGTGTTCAGTACTATTGCTACAATTACCTGTGTGGGCTACAATTCATTTTAAAAATGGATTATTCTATAGGGTAAGATAACTGAAAAAATTGAAAAACATTATGAAAAATTAAGATGTAGGACAAATTTATTGCACACAGCATAGGCATATTTTAAAACCATTTTTATTTTAATAATCTTATTATTATTTGGGTTTTTTGGACTATTTAGCTTTTCATTACTTTTTGACATAAAAATTATTTGTAATTTGCTCACAAATATAACATCACACAACTAAATTAAGGTAACCACTCATTTATTATAATGTATAAATGGCACATAATAATGATTTTTTTGTGCATGTATAAAATACATTTTTATGTTTACTCTCAATAACCTTTCTTTTTGGCCCATTCCCACTGACATCCTTAATCCTTGTCCACTGACAGTACATTTATAAAACCCAATATCATCTTTGCTCTTACTTTATTAAAATTAAGAGTATACTTTGTGCATACTTTATGAAGCACAGATCCTTGTCTCCTAGATTTTCTTTTTCATGGTTTGAATTTCTGACAAATTCTTCTAAATTGTTTAATTTTCTTTTTTCTTCTCTGTGGTACTTTGAATAAGCATGGTCACCATGAGCTCATAAATTTGGTTGCTTGATCACCTAGAGACTGGCACTATTTGAAAGGAGTACGAGGTATGGCCTTGTTGGAAGAAGTGAGTTACTGGGGTTGTTTTTGAGGTTTCAAAGGACCAAATGAGGTCTAGTGTCTCTGTCTTCATGCCTCCTGAAGATCTTTGTGTAGAACTCTCAGTTACTTCTCTTGCACCATGTCTACTGTATGACACTATGCTTCTTGCCTTGATAACAATGGACTAAACTTCTGAAATTATAAGTAAGACCTAATCAAATGATTTAGTTTATAACACTTGATGTACTCATGATGTCTCTTCACAGCAATAGAATCCTGACTAAGACCGAAGTTAGTACCAGTAATGGGGTTTCCCTAATGATACTACTCCTTTATTCCATTCAGCAAAATATTACAAGAATTGTCTCTAGGCCACTTATTAATATTCTTTCCTGAAACTTCTTGAACCAGACTATCATAATCTACTTGGTTCTCAGCACCAGTGTCTTCTGTGCCCCTATTAATATGGCCTATTAAAACCCACTTAAGCTTTCAACTGCTTTCCTAATCCAAAACCTTAAAGTCCACATTCTGCCAACAAGCAGCATGGTCAGGCCTGTCAGTGAAGTACCCTGCTCCTTCATACCAATTTATATCTTAGTCACTGTTCTACGAAATTTCTACTCACCAAATCTGACCTGGCTATAGCTGTTGCTGAGTGTCAGATCTGCCAACAACAGGGACCAACATGAAATCCAGATATGGCACCATTCCCTGGGGTGACCAGCCATAAACCTGGTACCAGGTTGATTACATTGGATGTCTTACTTGATGGAAAAGTATCCTGCTATATTCTTACTAGAGCAGATACTCTGTGACTACGAAAGTCGCAGAGATGAGAAACGTGTTGGCCTTTCTCTGTGCGGAGACATAGAAAGGCCATTGTGTGAAGCTATGAATATGAAACCTGGATTGTGTTGTAAGATTCCCAAGATGTTGGAGATGTCAGACTCATGGGATACCTGCCAAGAAAAGCTGAAAACTTGGGTGTGAAGCCAACCCAAGAGAGAATTATGTAGCTGTCAACAAAGTTGAAAGGGCATGGAGATGTGAAGAACCCTTTGAGAACGACATGAAGATGAAAAACTTGGAGTGTGCCCTGCTGATTTCACATCTTGATTAATCCAGTATTTTCTCACAGTGCTTCCCTTCCTCCATTTTGGAATGATAATGTGTATTCTGCACCTGTGTAAGTGCATAATCTGTTTCGTTTGTTTGTTTGTTTTGTTTTTAATTTTGATTTTACAAAAGGTTAGAGTTAAGAGATCTCCTTGAATCTCAGAAGAGACTTTGAATTTTGTACTTCAAACAATGTAGAGACTAAAAGATGATGGGGACTTTTGAAGTTGGAATTGCATTTTTGCATTATGACATGACTGCAAGTCTATGGTGGCCAGGTTAGTTCAAATGTGCTAGTTTAAAAGTAAATGGTCTCCCTATGCTTATCAATTTGAATGCGTGGTTGCCAGATACAGACACTATTTGAAAGAATTAGAAGGTATGACATTATTGCAGGAGGTGTGCCACTGGCAATGGGCTTTGAGATTTCAAAGGTCCAAGCTAGTCCCAGTAACTCCCTCTTCCTGCTGCTAGTGATGCTGGGTGTCAAACTCTCAGCTACTTCTCAGTCTGTGCCTTCTTGCAAGCCATTATATTCTCTGTCCTGATGACAATGGACTGAAACTCTGTTGAAACTGCAAACAAGCCCCAATGAAATGTTTTCCTTTAAAAGAGTTGCTGTAGTAATGATGTATTTTCATAGTACTAGAATACTAAGACATTAAGTACTTTTAAGAAAAAATAATTCCCCCTTTTTTGATGAAGCATGTTTCCTATTATTTCTGAGGATTTTCTTTTCTGCCATTTTTTTCCTGATTATTTTCGTCTTTAGAAGATCATCATATGTTCTTCTTGAAGCCTGAATTAGGAAACAGGAAGTACAGTCCTGGTCAAAAACTATGTGCACAGTCAGAATAATTGATACCATTTTGCAGATGAATGATCAGTCAAAGCCTGGCCATTTCATACTTGAGACACTTTTAAATATCAATATTTGATTGAATTTATCCCAGATGTATATTTTTTCTAGATGTCTAGTTTGCCTAGAATGTTTTATTATCTTTTGCCCTCTGGATACAAAACTAATTTTTTTGCTTCTGGCATTGGAGATGAAGGAAGAAGAAAATTTGGTGCATAAATTTTCCTGTGATGTTCAGTCTTTCAACTATCCTAAGCTGTACCAGTATCTGTGCCTTTGGGGAGAAAATCTGCAGTCCATTATCTGGATTCAGAGAAGTAGGTAAGGGTATTTGCTCTTTTGTTTACATCCTCAGCTCACATCACTGTGTTCAGTACGATCTGGGGACTACAAGTCCTAAAGGCTTTCTTCTTTTTTATTCCATTTCCTGCTCATCTCAGTCACGAACATTATCTCTACTCCTGCATCTGCTTTTCTGCTTCCAATACTTTGTTCTTGCCTCTCACCCATTTGATGTTGTCTTTTATCCTGTCTGACCTTGTAGACTGTTTTCTGACATTGTTCATACGTCATGATAGTTCATAGAAAGAATGGAAAGAGGTGCAAGTTTCAAGATGGTACGTCTAACTAGAAAGTCAAAATTTAGAATTAGTTCTATGGGATGTAATCTTGGTGATTTTATCTATCAGTTCAGCTTGCCAAGATCACCCAGACCACCAAACTGCCATCTATCAAACAGTTTCTCTTGACAGTTATGTCTCAAAGAGTCTCAATAAATACTGTAAACTTTTACAGCTTTCAGCATAGCAAATGCATAGCTCCATTCTCAGCATACGAGGTTTTTCTTCTGTGTAATACCTTGAGGCAAGAGACACAGCTCAGAGCTAGAGTAAACACTTAACATTTGTAAAATCCTGGGTTTGGTTCCCAGTACTAGAAAACAAGCTCCAGTCTGTGCTTATCTAATCTTTTGTTCTTGACTTGTAACCAACACTTCTCAGCTGCGGAGAGTATTGGAAACAACTGCTTTCATCTCCGGCTCATGCACATCTGTATTTGTCATAAAGCTGTTGGGATTGAAAATGACATTGTGGAGCTTTGATCTCAACTAATATACCCAGTGGGAATTCAAGAAATATAATTTCTTGCAGGATCTCATTGCCTCATGTTCTTAGAACTTTTCATGTCTGTCTTTTGATCATATCTGTTCAGTAGGCATTGAAGGTACCCATAAAGAACACAAAAAATTCTTGCTTGTATCTGATTTATAGGGAAAAGGAAGTCAAATCAATTTGACAGAAGATAACAGAATGTAACAGAAAAGTATAATGAGAATCAAGATTTCCTTAAAATGCAAGAAAGGCTACACTGCAGCAAAACTGAATAAATGTGATATCAGATTCCACCATATTCAAGTTTTTGGAATGCATGATATCTGAGATGCACAAATTAACTTTTTAACTATATTTCTTCAACTTTGTTAACTTGTTAGCAATTAGTTACTTTGTTGTTGTTTATCTCTTCTTTATTTTACTCTTTACTTTTTTTGAAACTGATTCTTCTAGTCCTTGTGGCTAGTCTTGAAATCATCACATTTCATATACCCACTCTGAAATATTTCAAAGGAAACTTCCTGTTCTTTCATAAAAAGTGCATAAAAGTTTGATAACTGAGCAGCATAGATAAGGAAAATATTAGGCTTTAACCTTCAAATTGTAAAGGCATATCTCCAATTAAATTATATATCAAAAGTACCTGTTCAGTAGGCATTGAAGGTGCCCATAAAGCACAAACAAAATTCACAAGAAAAATAATAATGAACTCTAACCAGGCTAGTTTTGTTTTTAAGTGGAAACTGCATCTTTCTTCAATTCAAATTTTGATTAAAAATATAAGAAATAAGCCCATCTAGAGAATGAAAGAGTAAGGAAACTATTCAGTAACAGTCGTAGCAATCTGCTGATAGTAATGCTGCTGGATATAGATTAGTATGCAAATAAAATCAATACAATCCATAAATTCCATGAATGCAATTGCTGCAGTGCATACTACTCTTTCAGACTTTTACACTTGAGTCTTTCCTAAAAATAGGTTTTACGAGAAGCAGGTAGTGAATGTGGCAAGCTCACCATCCAACTTCTGGGCTGTCAGTCTACAGGAGAGCAGGTTGTCTTACTGACAATTAGCTGCTTCTCTGGGCAGGCACTGCTTTGTGCCATTAGCTCATCTTTCCTCTGGGCTTTAAACAGAGATGCATTGACTATAGGACATGAGATTAGAAACAGATGCTTGTGTTTATGAAACACAGCATAGGTAATATGAGGAAAACTCAGGATGCTTGACAATACAGTAAGAGTTTTGATATGGCAGTTCCCACTATCATTATAAAGGCTCCACTGCCCCTTTTTCCTAATGGTAATTTAGGAAGAGAAAAACATACTACACATTTTACCTTACTTTATGAGAGGCACTAGGTGCTTACATATGTCCAACATTATTAAATAAAGCAATCCTAATTTTATAGCAACCTATAATTATAGGATTCAATTAGGGAAGGGCAGTTTAAATACTGTTTATTTTTTTCTCATTAGTGGGAACTCTTTTAATAGGAGCATGGAGGGGTTAGGGAGAAATTCTCAACAATTTTTCTTTGATGAAACAATTTAAATACACAAAACACTTTTCCAGTAAAATTTGGGAATGAATATTAGTAATCTGAAGCTAAGTGGAACAGTACAATTTTATCATAGTTAACTGATATAGCAAATCCAGATAGCAGCAGACATCCTTCTCAGAGCTTAAAGGGAATATGTACTTTGTTTTGAAATACTTTACCAAGGCAGGTCTAGCAAAATGTCTTCCTTCCAAAATTGTATGTTGTTATGAATAGGTTATATGAAAAGGGCACACAGTCATAATTCTGCAAATAATCTAAAAATGCTTCATCATACTTTTAAATACCTAAAGGCAATGAGAAGAGGAGACAGTTTTGTGTATAAGGAGTCAAAGTACAGTCATGTCTTGGAAGGAAGGAGTGGTGGATAATATAGCCATGTAATATAGCTTGTAGTTATAAAAACCACATTGAAGCACCCTTTCCCCCCCCCTCCCCACAACTTCACTGCCTGCTTCTAAAAAGAATTAGAGTAAGGAGTAATAGAATAGCGATGAATGCATGATATGCCAGGAAACTCTACTTTGAGTAGTTTTCTTTTCTTTTAATTCAAGATGCATTTTTATTTTATTTTATTTTATTTTATTTTATTTTATTTTATTTTATTTTAGTGTGTTGTTGTTGTTGTTGTTGTTGAGTGTGGGACCCAAGGAGGCAAGAGGAAGGATTTGAATATCCTAGAGTTGGAGCTATGAAAGGTTGTGATCTCTCTGCACTGGGTGCTGAGACTTGAACTTTGATCTTCTGTTACAGAAGCAAATATTTTTAAACTCTGAACTGTTTCTCCATGTCCAATTTTAGGTGGTTTCCAGCATCATTTTGTGTTCCTTATGTGGAAATGTGTCTTTCCTACTGACTTATTCCAGTCAGATATGAAACTGAAATGTGCTTGTTTGTAAAGTTGGGGGATTTATTAAATTTTTTCTCTTTTGTCATTTCTCACAAAATCACCCTCATAATCTTTGACTTAACATTTCTTTTTCTGTACAGATTTGGACAATTATAGTTAATCTGATTTAATGCCCAACTCATTTGGGCATTTATAGTTTTTTTTTTTTTTAAATTTTATTCGATATATTTTTTATTTACATTTCAAATGATTTCCCCTTAGAACTCTGGTATTGGGCAGTAAAATGAAGAGGGGCACATGCTCATACCTGAGTTAGAGCATGTACAGTGTTGGGGTTTTGATGCAAGCAATAGAGAGGTCCTGCAGGAGCAATGATACTGGAATTTTATCAGGTTTGTATGAGAGGAAGACATGCCAAGTTGAATTCAGCTTGCATAGGATATCAGATCTATAAAAGGCAGTGATGTCTTCATTACCAGGGAATTTGAGATGAGTCTGTAAAGTAGGATCCTGATTCTTATATTACTGGGTATCTCAAATGATTCTCTGAGTTCTTATTCAGCAAATTATTTTTTTCTGTACTTGTGGTATCTCCCGCTGAGCTGTCATTGCCAGCTTGACATGTATATATACAAATGTCCCGCCCAAAATCAAACTGGTTTTCTCACAGTGCCTTAGAAAAGAATAGGTTCCTCCATTTTTGACAACTGTGTCATCAAGCATTAATGAAACTGCTAGCTCAGATTCAGGCCATGATTAACATTTTCTGCACCTTTGGCTCAAGCAATTCCTTCAATTCTCTAGGACAGAGAAAGTGTGAACCCAGAGCCTATATGACCTACTTATTAGAGCGCTTAAGTGAAGCAGTATTGTGCTGGTTTATCATTAGAGGAAACATAATCTGCGTCAGTGTTTGAGAGGTTTAACTATGATACATGGGAGCAGATGGCACACAACTAGTGATAACTGTGGTAAGGAATTCTATGGCAAGATTTGGAAACCACAGATAAACTTCCTTCCACATAAAACCTAGCAAAATATAGGTTTATTACATTGCATCTTCACTTAAGAGTAATCATTTCAGATCAAAATTTTATTTTTTTTATTTCTTTTTAATATTTTTATTTTCTATATTCTTTGTTTACATTCCAACTGATTTCCCCTTTCCTGGATCTCCCCCTCCCCATATGTCCCATAAACCTTCTTCTCTCCATCCCTTCTCCAATTACCTACCTCCTTTTTCTCTGTCCTTATATTCCCTTCCCATGCTAGTCATTGTTAAAGCACAATACACTGTTAGGAATAGTTTTAGCTGTCTTGGGTATTTTGTTATTCCAGATGAATTTGAGAATTGTTCTTTCTAATTCTATGAAGAATTGATTTGGAATTTTGGTGGGGATTATATTGAATCTGTAGATTGCTTTTGGCAAGATTGCTGTGGGAATCAGTATCTCTGACCTCAAGCAGTACTAAAGAGCAATAGTGTTAAAAACTGCATGGTATTGGTACAGTGACAGGCAGATAGATCAATGGAATAGAATTGAAGACACAGAAATGAACCCACACACCTATGGTCATTTAATCTTTGACAAAGGAGCTTAAACCATCCAGTGGAAAAATGATAGTTTTTTCAAGAAATGGTGCTAGTTCAACTGGCAGTTAGCATGCAGACAAATGAAAATCGATCCATTCTTATCTCCTTGTACAAAGCTTAAGTTCAAATGAATCAAGGACCTCCACATAAAACAGGTACACTGAAACTAATAGAAAAGGAACTAGAGAAGAACCTAAGCACATGGGCACAGGGGGGAAATTTCCTGAACAGAACACCAATAGCTTATGCTCTAAGATGAAGAATTGACAAATGGGACCTCATAAAATTACAATGTTTCTATAAAGCAAAGGACACTGTCAATTGGACAAAACAGCAACCAACAAATTGGGAAAAGGTCTTTACCAACTCTACATCTGACAGAGGGCTAATATCCAACATATACAAAGAACTAAAGAAGTTAGACTCCAGAGAGCCAAATAATCCTATTAAAAATGGGGTACAGAGCTAAACAAAGAATTTTCAACTGAGGAATATTGAATGGTTGAGAAGCACCTAAAGAAATATTCAACATCCTTAGTCATCAGGGAAATGCAAATCAAACAACCCTGAGATTTCACCTCACACCAATCAAAATGGCTAAGATCAAAAACTCAGGAGACAGCAGGTGCTGGGGAGGAAGTGGAGAAAGAGGAATACTCCTCCACTGCTGGTGGGATTGCAAACTGGTTCAACCACTCTGGAAATCAGTTTGGTGTTCTCTCAAAAAATTAAGCATAATACTACTGGAGGACACTGCTATACCACTCCTGGGCATATACCCAGAGGATTCTTCAGCATGTAATAAGGACACATACTCCACTATGTTCATAACAGGCCTATTTATAATAGCCAGAAGCTAGAAAGAACCCAGAAGTCCCTCAATAGAGGAATTGATATAGAAAATGTGGTATATTTACACAATGGAAAACTGTTCAGCTATTAAAACAATGAATTCATGAAATTCTTAGGCAAATGGGTAGAACTGGAGAATGTCATCCTGAGTGAGGTGACCCAATCACAAAAGAACACACATGGTATGCACTCACTGATAAGTGGATATTAGCCTAGAAACTTGGAATACCTAAAACACAATCCACAGATCAAATGAAGCTCAAGAAGAAGGAAGAACATAGTATGGATACTCTGGTCCTTCTTAGAAGGGGGAAGAAAATACCCACAGAAGGAGAAACAGAGACAAAGTGTGGAGGAGAGTCTGAAGGAAAGATCATCCAGAAACTGCTCCACCTAGGGATCCATCCCATATACAGTTACAAAATCCAGACACTATTGTGGATGCCCACTAGTGCTTGTTGACCATAGCCTGCTATAACTGTCACCCAGGAGACTCTGCTAGTGCATGACAAATACAGAGGGTGATACTCTCAGCCAGTCATTGAACTGAGCACAGGGTCCCCAATGGTCGGGAGCTAGAGAAAGGACCCAAGGAGCTTCAGGGGTTTGCAGTACCAGAGGAGGAACAATATGAGCCACCCAGTACTCCCCGAGCTCCCAGGGACAAAACCATCAACCAAAAAGTACACACGGAGTTACCCATGGCTCCAAACATATAGGTAGCAGAGGATGGCCTTGTTAGACACCAAAGGGAGGAAAGGCCCTTGGTTCTGGGAAGGTTTGATTCAGCAGTATAGGGGAATAACAGGACAGGAAAGCAGGAATGGGCTGATTGGGGAGCAGGGAGAGGGGAGATGGGCTATGGGGCTTTTGGGGAGGGGGAACCAGGAAATGGGACAACATTTGAAATGTAAATAAAGAATATATCTAATAAAAAAGAAATTAGATATAAAATTTGGGGGGAAAATAGCTCCTTTGGCAAAATGCACAAATGAATGGACATGAAAATTTGAAAAATCTATCACTCTTCAAAATTAGCAACTGAATATTATGGGAGAAACCAAAACACCAATCAAAAAAATCTTTTAGCATGTGTATGTATAGCTAGTGAATATTACACTTATTATTTGGCCAAAAAAAAACCTCAAAAACAAAAACAAAACAAAGCACAATACACTAAGTACAGAATCCACCTTCTTCCTTTGACTGTGTTCATTAGCTTAATACTTCCTTTTAGGGAGTTTTCAACACCCATTGTAAATAGATATCATTATGTTCTTTCTTCCATACTGTGTTCTATGATTCCTTAATTTTGCTATTTCTTGCTTTATAATATAGTTTTCAGCTCAGATTTTTCTTTTTTCAATTTCCTATAGCAATAAAGTTTGGACACTTACTTTTGCCTGACTACTGAAATATAAATTACACTTCTAGCCAGGAACACATTTCCCCCTGCTTAGGACAGTTCTTTGATATATCTTCACATGCATGGTTTGATTATTAAGAATGAGCAATTTAGGGCATATGCTTCTCATGTAGCTTTAGGTTAATGCATCTGTAATATGCTTGATATAATCAATATTAAAATCCTTGGGCCTTATAGAACTTTACTGAATTATACCCTATGAAGTCCAAATAGTAGGTAACAAGCCTGAGACTCACAATCCTTAACATGCAGGTAAGATCTGACATGTCTTTTCATCCATATTTAGCATTGTGTTAGACATCAAGCTAGTCTCCATGACTCTCACCCATGACAGAGTAAATATGTGGAACAAAGTATGGAAAGAAAAGACAAGATGTTATCAAGAATAATAAGGTCTATGCTTAAATGTTTTGAGGATATGGATGTAGCAAGCCGGTGCAGGAGAACTGTAGAGGTTTCTTGTAGAATACTTGGGTTCAAGTACTAGAAAATTTGTTGAATTAGCATACCCTAACTCCTGCATTAGGATGGAATGCCCCATATTTCAGAGAGAATAACTCTTTTAGCTTTAAAAAAATTCCATTACACTGAAGACAGGAATTTTGCATTGGACCATTAAATACTTCAAGAAAGTCAGAATTCTAGCCTCATGATTAAAGGCTTGTAAATGGCCAGCAAAGAAACGATGCACAAAGCACATTGAGTAAAATAAGGACCACATTTTCATAAGCAGAGGAAAATATAACTCGTGGATGTGGTTGCCAAGGTCACCATAATTAATAAAGCCTGTTTGTCATTGTAGAAAAAATAAAATTATTATTGCAATTAAAACAATCTGGAGTGACACAAATAGCCTTGGAAGTTCTTTGTTAACTCACTTCTGTCAAGCTATTTCTGCCATTGCCTTATGCTCAGGCTCGTATTCTTGTCAAAATGAAGGCAAAAGAATTTGAAATCAGGCAGTATGCTGGGTGATTAATGAAACACATTTTGGAGCAGAGGGAGGGTGGAAAAACTCACACTCAGGTTTCTACATCTGTTATCCTAGGTGATGGGAATCATCATCATACAACTAGGCTCCTTCCTCTCTCCTGGAGCCTGCACATCCACATTAGGTAGTCTAGCACATCCCACTGAATACTCCTGCTGCACACTGGCAAATGAGCTTCTTGGACTCAAAGTTATGAGGACTGCAATGATTCCACTAACAGTGACTCAAATAACACAGAAGCTGAGATATGAGTATCGTAGAAAGGGGGCTCCATTTGCACAATACTCTTTGCAATTTCATTTCCACTGTCTGTATCCTATTAAGACTTAGTAAGTTCTTTGATATAAAATAATCAATAAAAGAAACAATGAAAAAGATGTTTATAATGTTTGATATAATGCCGCCTATTACCTTAACACAAATACTGTGAGAACAAAGAAATAACAACTAAACAAAATGTTGGAAAGAAAGAAAAGAATCAAAGGCTTTAACAAATCAACAAGGAGACCAAATTTTAGCCAGTTCTTCTACATCTAGAATAGACAATAAACAAAATTACTCACAGTATCCAGAGAATCTTTCAGTTAACACTCATATAGAAAATGGTATTGTAAGGTTACAAAACTCACCCCCATCCTAGCAGTCAATCAATTATCCTACTCTGGCATTCAGCTAAAGTCTGTACTTGCTGAAATTAGATGATAAATACACTTGAAGCATTTCACTCCATCTGGAAGGTGCTGCATAGGAACAGTATTGTCTAGGACTAAACTGAAAATGGAGAAACTGCTGTAATTTAGAGCTTAAGTATTATTAATATAAGATACTCAACCTGTTGTAAGTCAGCTCTGCATAAATAGTGATTTGCTCCACTTGAACAGGATTTGAGAAAGATAAAAAGTTGAGGGGGAAAACCAAATACCCTCATGAAGCCTTTGAGAATTTTTGCCCCACCCTGCTGATGGAATTACAAATATACTAATAAAGGCAATTGGGAAGTCAGAGTCATCTCACTTTAAGAGTTAGAGAAGTCTGATAAAGTTGCTTATGACTCAATCAAGATTTTCATGAGAAAGGGTACCCAACAAAGAATTCCTAAATATATCAGAGCTGGATTCTGGGATTTTGGCCACTGTAGATTCTTTCCTTAAGGAATTCATGTACAGATGGGCAGCCCAGGTGACGAGCACCATGCACAGGAAGAACTGTTGAATGGATTTTCTCCTAAAACATTGGGTCTTCATTTCTCAAAAAAGTCTGTTTTAACAAAAAATAAAAGTTTAAATAGAAATGATTTTGATTGTATTATTGATTTGTCTATGTCTTGTCTAGACAAAGTGCCCAGCTTTTTGTAAATACATAAAACATGCATTTCCTAAATTTCTACTCTATATGATCAAAAAATCCTACATATTTTATAGTACCCTTTGCAGACATCTAGATTTCTTTCTGTATAATGTTGAAGAGAATATGTTGTCCTGGTCAATACCCATAGTATTGACACATTTGAAAGTTATAACAGGACTGTACCTCAGTGACAGAGTACTTGCCTACTGTACAAGGCTCTGGGACAAAATGCTAGAAAGTATATAACTTTAGCTTTCTTATTTCTGTGTACTGTTTTGTGGGTATTCTGTACCTTTTTTTTCCTTTCTTTTCCTTTCTTTTCCTTTTTGGCTAACATCCACTTAATAGCAAGTACATACCATGCATCTCCTTTTGTGTCTGAGTTACCTCACTCTGGATGATATTTTCTAATTTTATCCATTTGCCTGCAAAACTCAGGATGTCCTCATTCTTAATAGCTGAGTAGTATTTCATTGTGTAAAAGAATCTCATTTTTCTGTATCCATTCTTCTGTCATGGGACTTATGGGTTGTTCCTAGCTTCTGGTTATTTATCACAAACAAGGCCAATATGAACATAGTGGAACATGTGCCCCTGTGGCATGGTGGGGCATCTTTTGGGGTATATTCCCAAGAGAGATAATGCTGGGTCTCTAGGTAGATCTAGTTCCAATTTTCTGAGGAACCTCCAGATTGATTTCCAGAGTGGTTATACCAGCTTGCTGTCCCACCAGCAATGGAAGAGTGTTCCTCTTTCCCCATATCCTTGCCATGTATGGTTGGTCACCTGTGGTTTTGATCTTAGCCATTCTGATTGGTGTAAGGTAGAATCTCAGGGTCGTTTTGATTTGCATTTCTCTGATCACTAAGGACTTTGAATATTCCTTTAGGTGCTTCTCAGACTCAGTACCACTTGGGAGGGAGAAGAAAGCAATCACAAGTGGGGAGAGAGGGAGGAATCTTGGAGGAAAGGTGGAAGGGGTGGGGTTGAGGAGGAGAAGGAAACCTGTTCTGGTATTGGGTGATGAAAAGGAATGAAGCCCTGAGGGCTAGAGAAGAGAGTGGAAACAGGCAACGCCAGGAGGTAAGAGGTTGGGGGGGGGTGACTCTCCAGAATACACAAGAGACCTGAGAGGTGAGAGACTCTCAGGATTCAAAGGGAGGGATCGTAGATAAAATGTCCAACAGTAAGGAGGGGAAACTTATAGAGTCCACTTCCAGTATGAAGACAGGGCATCAAGTGAGGAAGTGGGGGCATCCCACAGTCAAAACTCTGACACATAATTGCTCCTGCTTGAAAGAACTGCAAGAATGTAAATGGAGAGGAACCTGAGGAAAAGAAGGTCCAGTGACAGGCCCAAAGTGGAATTCAGCTCAAGGAGTGTCCCAAGGCCTGACACCATGACTGAGTCTATGGAGAGCTTACAAAAAAGGACTTATCATGACTGTCCTCTGAAAGACCCAACAAGCAGCTGAAAGAATCAGATGCAGATATTTGTACCCAAGCAATGGACAGAAGCTGCTGACCCCTGTAGTTGAATTAGGGAAAGTCTGAAAGAAGCCGAGGATAGCAACCCTGTTGGAGGACCAGCAGTCTCAGTTAACCTGGACCCCCAAGATCTCTCAAACATTGGGCCACCAACCAGGCAGCATACACCAGCTGATATAAGGCCCCCAACATATATACAGAAGAGGAGTGCTGGGTTCAACCAGAGATGATGCACCTAACCCTCAAGAGACTGGAAGCCCTAGGGAGTTTAGAGGTCTGGTGGGGTGGGGGGTAGGGATGAGGACATCTAGTGGAGACAGGGGGGTGGGGAAGATGCATGGAATGTGGAACAGTTGGAGGGTGGACTGGGACAGGGTAATAAAATCTGGAAAATAAATAAATAAATAAATAAATAGATAGATAAAAAGAAAGTGTATAACTTGAAGATAAAAACTATTATCCCAAAATCATTGAAAAAAAAAGAGATAAAATGCAAAATGAAAATCTGATGGCAAATTAAAATGATGTGGACATCCAGTATCTCATTCATCATCTCTTTATTCTAAAATATTTTTATGTGTTTTCTAGGAGTAATTTGTACATGGGAAAGAAACGGTGAGTGTTGTCTTAGAAATGGACGTATACCATGAAAAAAACAGGAGAGAAAAACCTGCTTCCATTTTGAGTGTTCAGAAAAGACCTGTATGTTAAGGTTCTTGGAAGTGATAAGGCTATATGATGCAAAACTTGTCTAGCTGTTGTTAAACTGCACCATAAGATGCTTCTTACATTTCTTTTATAGGGTAGTTCTTTGTCTCAGTATACACATGACCGTTCATGCTGTAGAGACCCAGTGAAAAGTGACAGAATATAAATGGGTTGAGATATGGCTCATACTTGCAGTGCTTACTAATAACAAGCTGTGATTTGTGTCGTAGGGGAAGGCAGGATTTCTACTTTGGTCAGTCTGTCCACTTTAATATTTTAAATTAAATAGATTTTGAAAATGTACATACACAATGTTTACATATTAATGAGGTACCATTTGATGCCCCAAAGCATGCATACAATGTGCAGTGTTCAAACCTGTAGGCATAATGTTGTTTTGCACCATGTACATGTTATCCTTTTGTTATTCCAATGCTCATTTTCTGTGCCCCCCATATCTGGTTGCAATCCTTTTCCTAAGTATCTCCTGCCTCAGTGTTGTGTAAACATTGCTCTCCATTTATCCTCTAGTTTGTCAATAAAAGCTGATCAGCTGGTGAATGAGCAGGGGAGAGATTAGGATTGGACCTCCTCCCAGCCAGGGGAGGAGAAAGGCAAAAGGTGAGAGGAAGAGGAAGAGATTTACCATGGGTTTAGGAGACACCATGAGAAATTACCCGGAGCCCAGGGGGTCAGATAAGTACTAAAATGCAACTATCACAGGCATTTTGACTGGGAGATGGCCAGCCTAGCTTAGAAGACTAAAATAGAGTAATGCTGTCCAATTGTGCTTTTAAAGAGTGTCATATAAGTATAATAATCCAGTCTCAGTTACTCAGGAGCTAGCTGGGTTTAGAGGAGAACTGCAACAACCATTTATAAATTAGCCATTAACACAGACCAGGTTAAACACTTTGGTTTTTGCAAACATCACATCTGTGTGGTAGAATTTTTTAAAACTCTTTTGTTTTACCTTCTCAAATGAACAGGACATAAGTAATCTTTAGCAGGTGTTTCCAAACCAAGATTAATGTGTCTTATAACGTCAAGGATGTCTTTGAAAACAACTGAACAACATTTAAGAAATTTACTTAAAAATTTATGAGATTGTCTGTGACTACCTTTTGTGACCATAGTGTGTATTTCTTAAGTACATGTTGGTAGATGGTAATGTCATATAACAATGTCAAAGCTGAGCTATACCTGCAAGGCCCTGCGACTATGTTATGGCACCCAGAGCTTTGTGTTTCTAGTAGAAATAAATACCAGTTGATCTAACTTTCACCATTGCTCCCTAACCATTACTTTTCTTGGCTACTGCTAACTGTCTCAGCATTCTCTTCCTACAAATAAAATCATGTGGTGTTTGTCCTTCTGTGTTTGGCTTATTTTCCATAACATGATGAACACCATTTGCAACCAGATTTTAGGAAATGATAGAATTTTGCTCTTTTTTTTTATATCCACCTTTTTTTTTTTTTTTATCTACCTCGTACAGTTACTGCACATACCTCATTCACTTTTCATTTATGGACATGTTGGATGTTTCCATTTCTTGACTGTTTTAAATAGTACTATAAAAATATGGGAGTTCACTTCTCCTTTCTGATGTGTTTGATTCAGTTTCATTTCCTTTGGACATATACTAGCACCTAGTAGTGGGGATGCTGAATGCTATGGAAGTAATGCTTTTGTCTTTGGGTTATTGTTTGTTTGCTTTGTTTTGATTTTTTGCAATTTTTGAGAAACCTCTAAACTGGCTGTACTAACCTATATTTGCATCAAAAATATAAACGGATTCTCTTTCCTTTATACCTTCCCAGCTCTTGTCTTTTTTGGTAATAGCAACTCTTAGAAGTATAGTGATACATCAGTGGAGTTTTCATTTGTGCTTACATACAATTGCAATCTATTTACTTGATGCATTCTCCAATATCTTTTTATCTCCTTAAAGATCAATTACTAAGAGTTCCATCTTGAAGGAGTCACTGTAATTGGAAATTTGTCAATATATCTGTATATTTATGAAGTATCTGACTATATGATTTAATAATAAGCTACCCACAATTTATTGTCTGGATACAAATTGTGATTCTGGATTCTCTTGCCTTATCATAGCTATGTTTAATCAGTGACAATACCTGTTACCTTAGAGTCATATTTTTTTGATATAACAGGGCCAAACATGCTCGCCTTTCTAGTGTAATTTTTCTTAATATGCTACAGTGATTTTTTTCTCTTCTTTATTTCTGCATGGACATTTTCTTTCTAAAATTATGTAAACTGTAATCCCTATTTCCTGATGGAAATGATTTCTTTCCTATCAATTTTGAAAGGTGCCAGGATTTGTAGGATACATAGCCCATCTGAATTGACAAGGTTTTTTTTTTTTTGTCTCATTATTTTTAATATGACAGTTCCTGCTAGCTTCCATGATTGAAGTCTCTGTCAGTGCAATGTTTTTCACTTTCAGGCTTTTGGAACCCAACCTGAAAGGATAGAGCTTGTTTCCAAACTGCCTGTCTCTTAACTTCTCAATTTCCCACACAGTTCTATTTTATATTATTTTGCACATTTTAATAAGGTTTTTTATAATGCCTAAATGTTTTATGTTGTTGTCTCCAAAATAAAGTTGCAATTTATTTTAATATAGTGTCATACCTCCTTTAAAATTTTACAGTTTTTATTTTCACAGTCCTATTTAATAACTCAATTGAAAATATGCCTGTGATGACTTTTGTGGACAGATTCTTGACCGAATTCTATCAATGAAGGATTTTGCTTGCTTTTACATAGAACAAGTGGAGAGTCTAGCAGCAGCAGCAGCAGCAGCAGCAGCAGTAGAGGCATGCAGCTACTTTCTGGCTCTGTAGTTCATGGAGCTCCGTTCAGGCAAGGCAGGCTCTGACTATGCCACATAAAACACAGTGAAGCAAGTTCATGACCTTAAGGGAGATTGTATGATTTGAATTCAAGTGTTTGATTTTAGAAAGAAAAATACTTAGGAAAAAGATTATATAATCACAAGATATGGGTTTAGACTTCCTGAGAAGTCTGATTTACGTGTCCCTACACTGGATATTCTCATGATTCCTAAGCAAAGTGAAGTTAAAAATTAGTAACAGTATAGAGCTGCTTTAGTTATTTCTCTTAAAGAATGTCCCTTTCTTAACACATTACAAATGATTTTAGTACATATTTTTATTAATTATTTTTATATACTCCATATTTTATTCCCCACTCCGCCAACCTCTGTCCACCCACCAACTTTTCCACATCCCTTACCTCCTCCAGTCCCCCTGTATCCATGTGTCCCTATTCCTCCATACCACCTGACCTCTAAACTCCCTGGGGCCTCCAGTGTCTTGAGGATTAAATTCATCATCTCTGAACGAACAGAGACCCAGCAGTCCTCTATCGTATATGTGCTAGGGGCCTCATATCAGCTGGTGTATGCTGCCAGTTTGGTGCTCCAATGTTTGAGAGATTCCAGGGGTCCAGATTGGTTGAGACTGCTGGTCCTTCTACATGATTGCCCTCAGCTTCATTCAGCCTTCCCTAATTCAACAGCAGGGGTCAGCTGCTTCTGTCCATTGATTGGGTGCAAATATCTTCATCTGACTCTTTCAGCTGCTTGTTGGGTCATCTGAAATGCTGTCATGTTATGGCCCTTTTCCTGAGTGCTCCATAGCCTCAGTAATAGTGTCAGGACATCCCCTAGTGCTGGATCCTACTTTGAGCCTGTTGCTGGACCTTCTATTCCTTGGGCTCCCATTCATTTCCATCCCTGTAATTCTTTGAGATAGGAACAATTATGGGTCAGAGTTGTGACTATGGAATGATCCCCTCTCCCTCATTGATGCCCTGTCTTCCTGTTGGAGGTGGGCTCTCCCTACTGTGAGGTCTTTCATCTAAGGTCCCTCCCTTTGAGTTCTCTGAGTCTCTCATTTCCCAGGTCTCTCATTCCTTCTGGAGGGTTCCTCCAACCTCCTACCCAGCCCACCCTCTCAGCTTGCCTGTTTCCATTCTTTCTGCTGTCCCTCTGGGCTTCAGTTCTTTTCCTTCCCAAAAAGCAGATCAGGTTTTCCTCTCTTCCTTTCCCCCTTTTCCCCCTTCCCCCTCTCCCTCCTATCTCCAGGCCCATCTGCTTTCCCTCCCAGGTCTCTCCCTCCCTCCCCATTTCTGACTGCTTTGTTCTCCCTCCCAAGTGGGACTGAGGCATCCTCACTTGGGTACTTCAGCTTGTTGACCTTTTTTAGTTCTGTGGACTGTATCTTGGATATTCTATACTTTTTTTTCGCTAATATCTACTTATTAATAAGTACATACTATGCATGTCCATTTAGGTTTGAGTTACCTCACTCAGGATGATATTTTCAAAGTTCTTAGTCATCAGGAAAATGAAAATCAAAATGACCCTGAGATTTTACCTTACACCAATCAGAATTGCTAGGATAAAAACCTCAGGTTACAACACATGTTGGAGAGGATGTGGAAAGATAGGAACATGCCGCCATTGCTAGTAGGATTGCAAACTTGTACAACAACTCTGGAAATCAATCTGGAGGTTCCTCAGAAAATTGGAAATAGATCTAACTGGAGTCCCAGCTATACCATTCTTGGGAATATACCCAAAAGATGATCTACCATGCCACAGGGGCATTTGTTCCACTATGTTCATAGTGGTCTTGTTTGTGAAAACCAGAAGCTGGATACAACCCAGATGTCCCATGACAGAAGGATGGCTACAGAAAATGTGGTTCATTTACACAATGGAATACTATTCAGCTATTAAGAATGAGGACATCCTTAACTTTGCAGGCAAGTGAATGGGACAAATAATTTTATAAGATGTGCTGTTTACATTTGGGCATAAGGGGTAGATCCATCAAAATCCCCAAAGCATTCTTCACAGAAATAAAAAAAAATGAAAAAGTTCATATGGAAATAGAAACTACACTACATAACTCAAACAGTTGTGATCAAAGCCAAAATAATACTAGAGGTATTGCTATTCCTCAAAATATGGTAATATTGTGTAGCAATAAAATTTGTGTGGAACTGTCACAAAAACAGATGTGTAGAATAATTAAACAAAAGAAGAGACCCCAAAATAAGTACATGTAAATATAGCCATCTGATATTTGACAAAGAGGCACAAGGCAATGACTGGAGAAAAGACAACATCTTCAACAAATGGTTCTGGGAACACCAATGTCCATACACAAAAGAATTAAAATAAAACCATATATTACTGTGCACAAAATTTGATCCAAGTATATTAAAAAAAAAAAAACCCTGGAAGTGGAGTATTAAATGCTGGAGAAAAACAAAGAGTATCCTGTAAGATGAAAGTGTAGAAAAGGATGTTCTGAACAGGAAACCATTGGCCTAAGGATTGAAGCCAACAATTAACAGGTGGAGCTTCATAAAGCTAAAATGTTTCTATACCAATAAAAAAAATTAATGAATCAAAGAAGAAACACACAGGGAACAGAAGATAATCTTTGACAGCTGTACACCCAAGAGAGGATTGACATTTAAAATACATACACAAAAAACCCTCATATAAATAAATAAGCGACTCAATTACAAAATGGGGTGTAGATCTAAACAGAAATGTCTCCATAAAAAAAATAGAAATATCTTTTTGAAGTCTTTCCTAGGTGCATCATTCTTAGCTATTAGGGAAATGAAAATTATAATAACTCTGAGATTAACTGACAATCTATGAGGCTAAAGATGTAGGGAAGGAGGAACCTCTCATTTTCTGTTGGTGGTCATAAAAATTGCTGCACCCATGCTTAAAATCAGTAGAACAACTTTTCGATAAACTAACAGTAAATCTACCACATGACTTGCCTTATAAGTTCTGGACATGTGGCCAAAATGCTCCAATTCCACAGATAAAGGAATGATCATTGCCCAGATACTTTCTCACTAGTGTTCATTGTTGCCAAAGCAACAGCCATCCACATATGCCAGAGACCAGCTTCACCTTGGAGAGGTGGTCTGAGAGAAGGGATGTTTGAAAACAGTGAAAACAAATGACTCAATGTCACATTGTGGGTCACAAGCTGGAGATCTAAGTTCTGCTCAAGATGGCTCCCTAGACAGCTCTCGGTAGATAGTTGTAGGCTCATTCTCTGCTCCAGATAGCTCTTCAGATTCCTGTGTTCTGCTCTGCTCTAGACAGCTTTGTTTTCTTTTTTCTTTTTTTCTTTTTGCTATTATAAGAATTCCTGGTTGAAAGAGTTAGTTATCTGCTCAGAGACAGCTCTCTCAGCTAGTGAAAATTCTAAATGTTCTCTGGATAGCTCATGGGTTTTCTGACCAAAGTCAGAAGAGCTGCTATAAAAATTCTTGGATTTTCCCATCAGATCAGAAATTTTGTTATAAAAATTCTAAACATAATTTTTGGGTTTTCCAATTAAATTCGGAAAGTCAGAAAACATTCTAAAAGCGTGTTCACTCTTCACAGAGCTTTCTCAGCTTAGCTGCTAGAAAGCATTTTAAAAGAACCATGCCAATTGTCTAAGTAAGTTTTGGAGTTTCTGACCAAAAACAGAAATCTTGTTAAGAAAACAAAAACTTCTACAAGAGCTATGAAAAATTCTAATAGAACTGTGTTTAGTCTCAATGGATTTTCTGACTAAAATCAGAAATCCTGTTAGAAAAATTTCTTGAAGAGCTGCTTTTGCTCTCTAGAGATCTCCAGATAGCTCAGGTCTTGCTAGAGAAAAATTCTAATGAACTGCTACTCCTTTCACTACCTGTTCATCTTATGAAGAACAAAGGCCAAGTTTTTGTTCACAAATCAATTCATTTATTTGTTCCACCCGAAAAATTAGCATTCCATGACCTTAGCCCTTTGACTCTTAGAAAGAGGCAGCTAGCATAAGCAAGATACCTGGGTGGGAACCTGCCCTGCAATCCTGATTCTGATCATGACTGGACCTAACTTAGCTCTGTCCCAGGCTGACCTTGAACTCAGGAATCTTCCTGTATATGTATCTGCCTGTCTTTGTATCTTCCTGACGAGCTGGCTCATAGTGTATCTTACTCTGTTCCTTTAGATCAATGAAGTGCCTTATACAATTCATGTCGCATCCTTATATTTTTGTATAATTGAGAAATTATTAATTTCTGAAATAATGATTTTATTCTATGTAATTATGTGTTGATGAAACTTGGTCAATTTTCACTATAAAGTCTCTTTTTTTATTGATATATTTTTTATTTACATTTCAAATGATTTCCCCTTTTCTGGGTCCCCACTCCCCACAAGTCCCATTTGCCTTGATGATCATTTTGATCCCACTGAGTACTATTACCTCTTCTTTAGATTTTCTATAAATTCCATTTATATACAGATAGCATGAAATTAGAATTTGATTTTAGGGAGGAGAAACATACTTTAGCTATAGTTTTTCATAAGAAATACATAGTTTCTATGCTTTTAAAAATCATACATGAGCATTCCCAAGAATTACACAATTCATTTACAAAAATATCATTCTAACCCCATTGTTCTCTCTCTCTCTCTCTCTCTCTCTCTCTCTCTCTCTCTCTCTTTCTCTCTTTCTCTTTTTTGTTACAATAAAATATTTCCCTAAGCAGAGTATGACTCAACTATTTGGTTGTTCTCCAGAATAGTTTCAACAATAAAAGGAATTTTAGTGCTTATGCGTTTTGACTTGAGTCTCACTCTGCTGCCCAGGTTGGTCTTGAACTCTTAATCCCAGCTGATTACACTGCCTCAAGCTTCTGAGCAGCACATACTACACTTGCATACCATAAATATGCTGGAAATAAAATTTAAGTGATTGGTTGTTTTCCTTCATTTAAAACTTCTCTAAAAAGTCTATTAATGTGCTATTATCCTTCAAAGTTTACACAGAAAATCCTTGTTTCATACTTTACTTTAAACACTTGTTCATTTTTATGCCCAAATCATCCCATCATGAAAGGTAAGGAAAAGAAAATTAGTTCTTCATTGCACATGACCATAATCATCTTCAATAATTTCTTCAATAACTGACAACAAGATGCCTAGGATTGCTTCACTTCTTCTTCCAAGTTCCAGGATTAAACTGTTTTCATCCAAAGGTTTCTATTTATTTTATTTTAAAAAAAATCTCAGTCTTTGGCCTAAATATATATGCTGCTATCAGCTTATTCACTGTTTGCACAACTTTCCCATGAGTGAGATCAGAATTACAATTTTAGCATAAAATGCAGTACAGCTATTTTAAACTAAATTTCATGACAGTTCAGCAGTTTATATATGAAATATCCACTTTATTTTCTGTTGCTTATACTGAAAAATATCTCAGTTTTAAAACTTCTTTTGTTTTTCTTTTCATGTATAATGATCTTGAAATAACAATGTCAATGCACTAACCAACAGTTTTTAAAATAGTGTAATTAGTTTTTTGTAATATTAGGTTTGGATATATGTGCTCCTAAAATCATGGACAAATTACTATGATTTGGAGTCATCTAGAAAGTAATTTTGTGTAGCATTTTGTCACCAGAAGAATTATAGTGGCAGTCAATTAATTTTATCTTCTCCTTTAGAAACCATGTATTTCACACACTGAAGCTGCTTTCAGACTAGTTCTTCTTTTTCTCCTAACAAGTTGTCTTTCATGTTATCTTGTATACTCAGCATCACTACACACCTGTGTTCCTACTGAGATGCTTGCTCTATACAGGCTATAGTCACTAGTGATTTTTGCTATATCCATTTAAATATTTGACTTGACTTTGACAATTCATCTTTATTTTCATTATAACTGATTTCTAAATTTCTTAGGACATAACACACTTTCAGGACTGTTGTCACATAATGTTACTGTAGCATTGTTTATCTTTTAAATCACAGTATCCTAAATCATGATATTTGGTTATGCTCAAAATTATGACATATATATTCATGAGTTCATACTATTAAATAGTGGAAGAAATAAATGTCTGCAGATAGGCAGCTCTTCCTTGTAGTAATTGTAAATAATAAGCACAGACATTATAAGAGAGGAATAGAAAGTCACAATTAGAACAGAAAGGTAATAATTATGGCAAAACACTAAACAATCATAAAATTAACATATATTCTGAAAAGAAACAGAGTAATAATCAAGCACAAAGGTGCTTCCCCCGAGGTATTTACTTATTAGGAAGAAAAGAATAGTTACTTTTTAATGAATGATTAGATAAATAAACAGCAACTGAACCAACTGGTTCAGGTACACATTATCAGTACCAGGATATACATCATATTTCTATGTTATTAAAAAACATATAATTTCTAGGATATTCTGTTAGGAATTACTTAGCTCATAGGTATGAGGAAACAGCAAACAAGCAAATGTTGAGTGATATTTTCAGAATCCCTGAGCAGGACTTGGCAGCATTATCCTAGCTGTGAAGAATGTGGATGGACTACCAGGCTGTCAGTCCAGAGAAAACATGAAGGCTCAGAGCAAAGTGCCACTAGGTTCTGGGTCAGAGACGTGGCACACGTTGAGCACTTCCAAGAGATTCCAAAATCTGCCTGTAAGTCAGCCATATTCTATAACATGGGAGTTTTTTTTCCTGTAATTTTATCTATGCAATATGCTAACATTAGAGGAAATTGGGTAGCTTTACAGGATTCTCTGTATTGGTTTTGTCAGTCTTTACTGAATCTAAAATTATTTTAAAATATAAAGGCTTTTGATCTTTAAATCCCGACACATATTGGATGATCACAAAGCAGAATCACCATTTGGCTTTTGATTAAATTAGTATTTATTTCTCATTGACATATGTGTGTTCAGCTTTTTCAGAGTGTATATTAACTTTTGGGTTAATTTTTTTGGCTATGTTTTTAATTCTTTGTTGTTGATTGTTTTCCCTCAATTCATCTGTTTGTCTTTCCATAGCAGGTGATGCTTCAGTGACTTACGCGTTGGTTGTATCTACCACTTCTCTCTCACGGTGCTTAGCATTTCTCTTTAATTTGTGACCTGGGGCTTATTAAGGCCATTCCACTTTCCAACTGTTTGGGAACAAATTGTTTCCCAAATAATAATGCATAGAAGAATTTACATCTTTTGTCTCGGGCCCTGGAGGGTTTAGTATTCTGTGATTTTATATATTTTCCAGCCTTACATTTCAGGCCTACATTTTGTATTCCTGGGTATTTTTCTCTCTCTCCTCAAACCCCAAAGGATAAAACTAATAGAATAGGTTCTTGTTTTTTCCTAACAAATTGGAAACTTTCTGACACACCCCCTCCACTTCTCAGGGACCTTGAAATAATAAAAATTATTATTACTGTCTTATATCATAGGAGCTGAAGTGCAAGCCACTGGATATTTGCCACGCACTGAGACCCTAAGTTTACCAAAAGTCACCAGGGTCTCACACATAGCAGTTATGGCTGCAATTTCTTTCTTCATTTGCAGAGCTTGATACTTCTTCCTTATTTTGAGCTTAACATATTCAAAAAACTAAGGGATTTTTCCATCCAGTTCTATATTTCAATCTGTAAGGAAGATTTATTCCATGACCTGAGCTTTGCATATTGACAGAGTTTTTCACTATGTCTCTCAAAGCAACTGTACTTAACTTTTCTGCACAATGTAGGTGCATCAAACTATTAGTATAACTTTAGGGGAAAAATGTGGTTTGATGTATTTCTCATAACTATAAAAAGCTTTTTCCTTACTTGTATAAGTGCTTTAAGTAAATGTTTCTAATCTTCAGCGCTGAGAAATGGTTTTTCTTGGAAATTGTTTCCATCGTTTATAATCTGTCCTTGACAGCAGTTGCCTTCAGTTGTAAGCTATATAAATGCAGTTAGTGATGCTATAGTCCTCATATCTGTTGCTCTAATGTAAGAGGTGGGGAACATTACATTAGATTTATACAGTAATGTAACCTCACCCCATTCTATCCTCATCTAATTTTTTTTAGCTTAATGGTAACTATCCTCTCACTCTCTGTCTCTCTCTGTCTCTGTCTCTGTCTCTGTCTCTCTCTCTCTCTCTCTCTCTCTCTCTCTCTCTCTCTCTCTCTCTCTCTCGTTTGGTCATACAAGTCAATAAAGTCATCATTTAATCACATAAGTAGTTCCATTAAGTCACATGCTCAGAAATAGACATCCTTGGGACCTTCTTCTAAGGAACATGCTTCTTTGTGTGAGTAAATGAGGGTGTCCTTGCAGATATTCTAGAAGGATAATTCAGTTCACCTCAGTACAGGGTCCAAGAATCAGATTTCTTGAAGCAAGTGCTAGTCAGCAAGTCTGTTAGTTGAGGATGGATGAACTGAAAGACTATCTTACAGACAGGTTCAGGCGCCAGCTGACCACATTGCAGGCATGGATCTTTTTGACAAGAGGCATAGGTTTATGTCATCAGCTTGGTCCACTGTGAGAAGCAACAGTTTATTTCCTGTATCTGAACCTGAGTACTGGATGTACATGTCTCTGGAAGCTGCTCTTCTAATCAGGGGAAGCACACATATCCCTCCGGCTCTTGTAGTTGTGTCCGTCAAAACCAATTGCAACAAAGGTAGCCAGCATGAAGAGATTTTAACCTTCACAGAATATTCAAGAGACAGTGCTTAAAACTGTGATTTCAGTCTAATAAGATGTTTAAAACATCCTCTAAGGGAACAAGTACCATTAGTTCTTTCAAAAGTAGGTGCGGATACAAGCATATTGTCTTCAAATCAAACCAATAAAATACCACAGAAAAGGTATGTAAATTAACAATATTATTTCTTTTTTTTTATTCGATATAATTTATTTACATTTCAAATGATTTCCCCTTTTCTAGCCCCCCACTCCCCGAAAGTCCCGTAAGCTCCCTTCTCTTCCCCTGTCCTCCCACCCACCCCTTCCCACTTCCCCGTTCTGGTTTTGTCGAATACTGCTTCACTGAGTCTTTCCAGAACCAGGGGCTACTCCTCCTTTCTTCTTGTATCTCATTTGATGTGTGGATTATGTTTTGGGTATTCCAGTTTTCTAGGTTAATATCCACTTATTAGTGAGTGCATACCATGATTCACCTTTTGAGTCTGGGTTACCTCACTTAGTATGATGTTCTCTAGCTCCATCCATTTGCCTAAGAATTTCATGAATTCATTGTTTCTAATGGCTGAATAGTACTCCATTGTGTAGATATACCACATTTTTTGCATCCACTCTTCTGTTGAGGGAGACCTGGGTTCTTTCCAGCATCTGGCAATTATAAAAAGGGCTGCTATGAACATAGTAGAGCATGTATCCTTATTACATGGTGAGGAATCCTCTGGGTATATGCCCAGGAGTGGTATAGCAGGATCTTCTGGAAGTGAGGTGCCCAGTTTTCGGAGAAAACCGCCAGATTGCTTTCCAGAGTGGTTGTACCAATTTGCAACCCCACCAGCAGTGGAGGAGTGTTCCTCTTTCTCCACACCCTCTCCAACACCTGCTGTCTCCTGAATTTTTAATCTTAGCCATTCTGACTGGTGTAAGGTGAAATCTCAGGGTTGTTTTGATTTGCATTTCCCTAATGACTAATGAAGTTGAGCATTTTTTAAGATGCTTCTTCGCCATCCGAAGATCTTCAGGTGAGAATTCTTTGTTTAACTCTGTACCCCAATTTTAATAGGGTTGTTTGGTTTTCTGGAGTCTAACTTCTTGAGTTCTTTATATATATTGGATATTAGCCCTCTATCTGATGTAGGATTGGTGAAGATCTTTTCGCAATGTGTTGGTTGCCGATTTGTCCTCTTGATGGTGTCCTTTGCCTTACAGAAACTTTGTAATTTTATGAGGTCCCATTTGTCAATTCTTGCTCTTAGAGCATACGCTATTGGTGTTCTGTTCAGAAACTTTCTCCCTGTACCGATGTCCTCAAGGGTCTTCCCCAGTTTCTTTTCTATTAGCTTCAGAGTGTCTGGCTTTATGTGGAGGTCCTTGATCCATTTGGATTTGAGCTTAGTACAAGGAGACAAGGATGGATCAATTCGCATTCTTCTGCATGCTGCCCTCCAGTTGAACCAGCACCATTTGTTGAAAAGGCTATCTTTTTTCCATTGGATGTTTTCAGCCTCTTTGTCGAGGATCAAGTGGTCATAGGTGTGTGGGTTCATTTCTGGATATTCAATCCTGTTCCATTAATCCTCCTGCCTGTCACTGTACCAATACCATGCAGTTTTTAACACTATTGCTCTGTAGTATTGCTTGAGGTCAGGGATACTGATTCCCCCAGATTTTCTTTTGTTGCTGAGAATAGTTTTAGCTATCCTGGGTTTTTTGTTGTTCCAGATGAATTTGATAATTGCTCTTTCTAACTCTGTGAAGAATTGAGTTGGGATTTTGATGGGTATTGCATTGAATCTGTATATTGCTTTTGGCAAAATGGCCATTTTAACTATATTGATTCTACCGATCCATGTGCATGGGAGGTTTTCCCATTTTTTGAGGTCTTCTTCCATTTCCTTCTTCAGAGTCTTGAAGTTCTTGTCATACAGATCTTTCACATGTTTGGTAAAAGTCACCCCAAGATACTTTATACTGTTTGTGGCTATTGTGAAGGGGGTCATTTCCCTAATTTCTTTCTCAGCCTGCTTATCCTTTGAGTATAGGAAGGCCACTGATTTACTTGAGTTGATTTTATAACCTGCCACTTTGCTGAAGTTGTTTATCAGCTGTAGGAGCTCTCTAGTGGAGCTTTTTGGGTCACTTAGGTAGACTATCATGCCGTCTGCAAATAATGATAGTTTGACTTCTTCCTTTCTGATTTGTATTCCTTTGACCTCCTTATGTTGTCGAATTGCCCGAGCTAGTACCTCAAGTACAATATTGAAAAGATAAGGAGAAAGGGGGCAGCCTTGTCTGGTCCCTGATTTCAGTGGGATTGCTTCAAGTTTCTCTCCATTTAGTTTGATGCTGGCTACCGGTTTGCTGTATATTGCTTTTACTATGTTTAGGTATGGGCCTTGAATTCCTGTTCTCTCCAAGACTTTAAGCATGAAAGGATGCTGAATTTTGTCAAATGCTTTTTCAGCATCCAATGAAATGACCATGTGGTTTTGTTCTTTGAGTTTGTTTATGTAGTGGATTGTATTGATGGATTTCCGTATATTGAACCAACCCTGCATTCCCAGGATAAAGCCAACTTGATCATGGTGGATGATCGTTTTGATGTGTTCTTGGATTCAGTTGGCAAGAATTTTATTGAGTATTTTTGCATCGATGTTCATAAGGGAAATTGGTCTGAAGTTCTCTTTGTTGGATCTTTGTGTGGCTTTGGTATCAGCGTAATTGTGGCTTCGTAGAAGGAATTGGGTAGTGTTCCTTCTGTTTCTATTTTGTGGAATAGTTTGAAGAGTATTGGTGTTAGGTCTTCTTTGAAGGTCTGATAGAATTCTGCACTGAAACCATCTGGTCCTGTGCTTTTTTTGGTTGGAAGACTTTCTATGACTCCTTCTATTTCTTTAGGCATTATGGGACTGTTTAAATGGTCTAGTTGGTCCTGATTTAATTTTGGTATTTGGTATCTGTCAAGGAAATTGTCCATTTCCTCCAGATTCTCCAGTTGTGTTGAGTACAGTCTCTTGTAGTAGGATCTGATGATTTTTTGGATTTCCTCAGTTTCCGTTGTTATATCTCCCTTTTCATTTCTAAGTTTGTTAATTTGGATACTTTCTCTGTGCCCTTTTGTCAGTCTGGCTAAGGGTTTATCTATCTTGTTGATTTTCTCAAAGAACCAGCTCCTGGTTTTGTTGATTTTTTTGTATGGTTCTCTTTGTTTCTACTTGATTGATTTCAGCCCTGAGTTTGATGATTTCCTGCCTTCTACTCCTCCTGGGTGAAATAGCTTCTTTTTGTTCCAGGGCTTTCAGGTGTGTCATTAAGCTGGTAATGTATGCTCTCTCCATTTTCTTTTTGGAGGCGCTCAGGGCTATGAGTTTTCCTCTTAGCACTGCTTTTATTGTGTCCCATAGGTTTGGGTATGTTGTGTTTTCATTTTCATTGTGTTCTAAAAGTCTTTAATTTCTTTCTTTACTTCTTCCTTGACCAAGCTATCATTGAGTAGAATATTGTTCAGTTTCCACGTGTATGTGGGTTTTTTGTTGTTTTTGTTGCTATTGAAGATCACTTTTACTCCATAGTGATCTGATAGGAGGCATGGGATTAGTTCGATCTTCTTATATTTGTTGAGGTCTGCCTTGTGTCCAATTATATGGTCGATTTTGGAGAAGGTACCATGAGGTGCTGAGAAAAAGGTATATTCTTTTGCTTTAGGGTGAAATGTTCTATAAATATCAGTCAAATCCAATTGGTCCAAAGCTTCAATTAGTTTTACTGTGTCCCTGTTTAGTTTCTGTTTTCATGATCGGTCCATTGAGGAAAGTGGAGTGTTGAAGTCCCCCACAATTATTGTGTTAGGTGCAATGTGTGCTTTGAGCTTTAGTAAAGTTTCTTTTATGAATGAGTGTGCCCTTGCATTTGGCGCATAGATGTTCAGAATTGAAAGTTCTTCTTGGTGGATTTTTCCTTTGACCAGCAAGAAATGTCCTTCTGTGTCTCTTTTGATGACTTTAGGTTGAAAGTCAATTTTATCTGATATTAGAATGGCTACCCTGCTCGTTTCCTGTGACCATTGGCTTGTAAGATTGTCTTCCAGCCTTTTGCTCTAAGGTAGTTTTTATCTTTGACACTGAGGTGTGTCTCCTGTATAAAGCAAATTGTAGGGTCCTGTTTCCTTATCCAGTCTGTTAGTCTATGTCTTTTTATTGGGGAATTGAGACCATTGATGTTAAGAGATATTAGTGAATAGTGATTATTACTTCCTGTCATTTTTGATGTTCTTTTTATATTTGAGTGGTTATCTTCTTTTGGGTTTGATAAAGGAAGGTAACTGTCTTGCTTTTTCCAGGGTGTAGTTTCCCTCCTTGTATTGGAGTTTTCCTCCTATTATTCTTTGCAGAGCTGGGTTTGTGGAAAGATATTGTGTAAATTTGGTTTTGTCATGGAATATCTTGGTTTCTCCATCTATGGTGAATGAGAGTTTTGCTGGATATAGTAGTCTTGGCTGACATTTGTGTTCTCTTAGAGTCTGCATGAGATCTGCCCAGGATCTTCTAGCTTTCATGGTCTCTGGTGAGAAGTCTGGTGTGATTCTGATAGGTCTTCCTTTATATGTTACTTGGCCTTTCTCTCTTACTGCCTTTAATATTCTTTCTTTTCTTTCTTTGTTTAGTGCATTTGGGGTTTTGATTATTATGTGACGAGAGGTATTTCTGCTCAGGTCCAGTCTGTTTGGAGTTCTGTAGGCTTCTTGTATATTCATAGGCATCTCTCTCTTTAAGTTAGGAAAGTTTTCTTCCATAATTTTGTTGAAGATATTTGCTGGCCCCTTCTGTTGTAAATCTTCACTCTCATCTATACCTATAATCCTTAGGTTTGGTCTTCTCATTGTATCCTGGATTTCCTGGATGTTCTGGGATACAAGATTTTTACATTTTGCATTTTCTTTGACAGTTGAGTCAATGGTTTCTATGGTATCTTCAGCATCTGAGATTCTTTTTCCATCTCTTGTATTCTGTTGTTTATATTTGCATCTATGGCCCCTGATTTTTCTCAAGGTTTTCTATCTCCAAAGTTGTCTCCCTTTGTGATTTCTTAGTTGTTTATACTTCTGTTTTTAGGTCCAGGATGGTTTTGCTCAGTTCCATCATTTGTTTGTCTGTGTTTTCCTGTATTTATTTAAGAGATTTTTATGTTTCCTCTTTCATGACTTCTGCCTGTTGACTCAAGTTCTCCTGCATTTCTTTAAGTTTTTTTTTTTTTTTTGCCTTTCTTCTTTATTGGCTTCTATTTCTTGGGCCTTATTCTCCTGCATTTCTTTAAGTGTTTTTTGTGTTTCCATTAAACAGGTTTCTAGCTTATTCATGTTCCCCTGTATTGCTTTAAGAGATTCATTCATGTCCTTTTTGTGTTCTTCTAGCAGCATCATGAACAGTGATTTTAAATCCAAATCTTGTTTCTCTGGTGTGTTGGCATAACCAGGACTTGCTGATGTTGGAGAGTTTGGTTCAGATGCTGCCATATTGCCTAGATTTCTGTTAGTAGCGTTCCTGCATTTGCCCTTTGCCATCTTGTTCTCTGGAGCTAATTGGTCTTGTCTCTGGCTGGTGTTTCAGCCTCCTGAGAGGCTCTAGGGCTATTTCTGCAACACTGGAGGGCAGGGTTTCCCCTGTTGCAGATTGCTGATGTGCTTTCCTCCTCTTGGGTGCCCTTGCAGCCCTAGTGTTCTTTGCCCCAGATTGTGTCTGTGAGCCAGAAGGTGCCCGTTTGCTCCTTCAGGGAATGCTGAGGCTGTATGCTGCAGGGACCTTTTCTGCGTGCTGATCTCTCTGCTGGGCAGCAGAACTCCCAACCGGGTTGATGCACACAAGGCTAGCCTAGCTGCTCAGGCCCTGAGTCTAGGCAAAAGCCTGGCAGGCCAATGTCAGAGCAAAGTTCCCCTCAGCTGTGAGTGTTAATTGGGTTTGTCAGGTGGCTAGGATGGTGGCATGCGCGCGTTCCCTGAGAGTGCTGGGAGAGTCTGCTTGGGCTAACAACCTCCTGGCTGGGTCAGCACACAGATGGCCCACCGAGCAGCCCAGGGCCTGGGGGCAGTCCAGGGCCTGACTGTCTGAGACCCCTGCTATGTCCGCCTCAGGCTATGCCTGTTAGCTGGTTTGGTTTTGCCTGCTAGGTCTCTCTGGCTTCCAGTAGGCAAAATGGCGGTGGTGCGCAAATGGGCCCGGATAAACAACCTCCTGGCCGGGTCGGCACACAGATGGCCCACCGAGTAGCCCAGGACCTGGGGGCAGTCCAGGGCCTGACCGTCTGAGACCCCTGCTATGTGCACCTTGGGCTATGCCTGTTAGCTGGTTTGGTTTTACCTGCTAGGTCTCTCTGGCTTCCCGTAGGCAAAATGGCGGCGGTGCGCGCCAGCCCGGACAAACAAGCTCCTGGCTGGGTCGGCACACAGATGGCCCACCGAGCAGCCCAGGACCTGGGGGCAGTCCAGGGCCTGACCGTCTGAGACCCCTGCTACGTCCGCCTCGGGCTATGCCTGTTAGCCGGTTTGGTTTTGCCTGCTAGGTCTCTCTGGCTTCCCTTAGGCAAAATGGCGGTGGTGCGCGCTCCAGCTGGGGGGGGGGGGGGCGGGGGGGGTGACTTCCTGGCCGGGTTTGCACCCCGGTGGCCCCCGATCAGCCCAGGGCCTGGGTGCAGGCCAACGCCCGTCGGGCTTAGACCCCCATGATGTTGGTCTCGGGTTATATTTGCGTACCTCAGTCTGATTTCTCTGGCGACCGAGAACCAATATGGAGCCCTCGTAACTGACTGGCAGGAGGCAGAGTTCTGATCAACAATATTATTTCTTCAATTAAACTACAATAAATTTAAAATCTTACTACCTTGGAAGGAAACTTATTCATTTATTCACTCCTAATTGAAAGAAATAAGAATGGAGAATAATTCATATATCCTCATTCCTAATAATGATTAAGTCAGTAAGTATACAAACCCTTGAGAAAAATATGGGAAGGTAGAGAGAAATTCTTGTAATACTATATAATGTGTGTGTGTGTGTGTGTGTGTGTGTGCACTTGTGTATGTGTAGCTATTGTTCTTTCAATTATGCAATGAATAAATTCTTCTGTTTTTACAAAAGAAGAAGCAGATAGACAGAATAGTCTAAAAAAAATGGCTGTAATTAGTAAAAGAGCTGGAACATGAGTCCCTATAGTGAGTATCCTACCCTTATGAAGCAGATAGGGCTGACATGATACATGACACAGAGCCAGCTCAGTACTGAAGGAGGTAAACCTTTCCTCTGTTTTGAAGCAAAGTGTGAGGATGCTAACATGAAGAAGAAGTTTCCATCCTTCTCCTGATCCCCACAATTTTGTGTCCTCTTCCCCCTTCTTTATGTATATTGATAAAGAATCATCTGGAAGAAATTAAGTAGTGTTTGCTGTGTCACCTGTACCATGCTGATTCATGAAAGAAAAAACTTGGATCAGTTAAAATACTGAACTGGGTGGTTGCACTGACAGTACTTAGGCGCGGGCTGGCATGTCCTTGGGCTAGAGAGCAGGATGTCTGTCTTTGAGTCTGAAGGTTTGTGATGTTGACCAGCCCAGAGTGAATTAAAACTGGGTGATGTTAAAAAAGGCAAGAAGTTTTTGTTCAAAAGTGTGCCTGGTGCCACACTGTGGAAAAGCGGGCAAGCGTACGGCTGGGCCAGATCTCCAGGGTCTCTTTGGGCAGAAGACAGGTCAGACTGTGGATTCTCTTAAACAGATGACAACAATAACAAATTACATCCCTGAGGAGACGATGCCATGATGGAAAATTTGGAGAATCCCAAGAAGGACATCCCTGGAACAAACATGATCTTTACTGGAATCAAGAAGAAAGGAGAAAGGGTAGACCTAATAGCTTATCTTAAAAAGGCTACTAATGAGTAATTCCTCTGCCTTTTTTATTACAAATGTCCCATGGCTTTTAATGCATACCACAATTTAATTCATACATGAAATTCAGATCATGAATGGCTAACAATGTTTTTGTTGGACAGTCCTGATTTAAGTAAAACTGACTTGTCATAAAGTAGATATGATCTTTTTTAAAACAACAATTCCAGTTATGTCCATGCTATCACTGTCCTCCCTTTCTCAAGATAAGATTGGACTTAATTATTAATATTTACTTTCCATAAATGTGGGGTGTTGCCTCAAACCTATTAAATGGTTTTATACTTAGGTTTATATAACTGGGCATATTAATATGTTTAAACACTGGGAAAATTCTATCACTGTCTCAGAAACAAGAAACAAAAAGAAACACTTTTTTTGTTGCCTTTTACCACTGAAAGGTATTTATGTGGTTTATGTATGATATCAAATAAAGAGTATTTAACACTTCTTTGTAAACAAAAATAAATAAAATAAAATACTGAATTGTTTCTTTGCCCCATGGGTACTGATGAAAGATAAATATAGTTATTTAACATGCTCCTCTAGGTGCTGTAAATATAGTTCAGTGGTTAAGAGGACTATTTGTTCTTACAGAGGACCTGAGATCAGTTCCCAGCACCCACGTGGTAGTTCACAACTATCAGTAACTCTAGTTCCAGTGAATGTGATGCTCTCATGACCTCCTGAAGCAGGAGGCATGCATATAATGCATACAAATGGAAGAAAACTATTCATACATTTAAAATAAAATGAATAAATAAGTAGATCTTAAATAAAATCCCTCTTAATCTACATCTGTTGACTTCTCTAGATCACATTCTCTTACAGTGGAATCTTGGATTGCTTTTGAAAATATGCAAATTATATATCATACTTTATTGAACATGAATAAGGATTCTCTAAAGTCAGTAAATAGTAAATATATTTTAGTTCAAAAATTTAGATTTTAAATTATCTCTGTGAAAAAAAAGAAATAAATCTATTGCTTTCTCTGTCTCTCTGTCTCTCTGGGATAGGGTTAAGGTTAGGGTTAGGGTTAGGGTTAGGGTTAGGGTTAGGGTTAGGATTATCGTTAGATTTAGGGTTAGGGTTAGAGTGTTAAGAGCATTGACTGCTCTTCTGAAGGTTCTGAGTTCAGATCCCAGCAACCACATGGTGGCTTACAACCATCTGTAATGAGATCTAATGCCATCTTCTGGTGTGTCTGAGGACATCTACTGTGTACTTAGATATAACAATAAATTAAATCTTTGTGTCAGAAAGGGTAGGGCCAACTGGGGGTTAGCAGAGATCCTGAATTCAATTCCCAGCAACCACATGATGGCTCACAACCATTTGTATAGCTACAGTATATTTATATACATAAAATAAAATAAATAAATCTTTGAAAAAAACAAATAAAAGGCAGGTGTCCACAGCTGACTAAAAACTAGAGAGAGCAACAGCAAAGAAGTTGACAACCTTCAAAGCCAACCTAGACCCATGAAGTTTTGATCTGTGTCTTCTGGTGTCTACATTTCCTTGCATGAAGCCTGAATTCTTTGCTCCAAGTTCTTTTTTATTCATATTTCTCTAGATCTTTGTATCAGTAGACATCTTTCAGTCTTTCATATCATTAAACTCAGTCAGGAGCTTATTTCTTGAAGAGTAGGAAAGCCCTGAGGCAATAAATATTTACCTGTAATCTCAGCAGGTATGGAGGCTGACACAGGACAATTCCATGAGTTTAGCCTGTGCTATATAGGGACATCATGTCCCAAAGAAATAGAAGTCTGGCACTTCTAGAGAGTGTATTCCTCCATTGTTTTCTCTCTTTCCTTCTCCCTCTCTCTCTCTCTCTCTCTCTCTCTCTCTCTCTCTCTCTCTCTCTCTCACACACACACACACACACACACACACACACACACACACACACCACACACATACACACAGACTGGCCTTAAGTTCTTATAATGAATAATAGCTATAATCTTTTTTTGGTTTTAATGAAAAGGCATTGTCTTAACATAAAAAGTCTTTCTAATCAGTACATTTGAATAATTATGAGTATGTATTTCTTTTCTTTAATTAGTTTTCTTTAATTTTAGTTTATTGGTTTTAGTGTTTTGCCTCTATGTGTGTCTGTGAACCATTTGCATGCCTGATGCCTGAAGAGTCCAGGGGAGTAATCTAGATTTTTGTGAGCTGGATTTATAAATATCAGTCATCCTGTTGTTACTGGCAATCAAACCAGGACCCTCTGGAAGAGTAAACCACAGAGTATGTATTTCTTATGCTGAGGTGAAATCTGTCTCCATATCATTTCCATTCCAACTGATGAGAGTTGCCTGACACTAAGAGGGATCTTCTGTAATTCTTCCCTAGCTATGCTGAATCAGCTCTCAAGTGGCCTCACACCAGTCACTTTCTTTTGTTCAGGAGAAGGCATACAACCTTTAAATACTGTTATACAATATGTGATTTATCTTTGTTTTTACTGTTGCCCAAAATCAGAATGAAATTAAAGACTAATAGATTAAGAAGTTATTTTTTAGAATAAATATATACCAGTAAACTGTTCAGGCAAAAATAGCTTCCCCAGATCTGAATCCACACACCTATGGTCACTTGATCTTCGACAAAGGAGCCGAAAACATCCAGTGCAAAAAAAGATAGCCTTTTCAACAAATGGTGCTGGTTCAATTGGAGGTTAGCATGCAGAAGAATGTGAATTGATCCATTCTTATCTCCATGTACTAAACTCCACTCCAAGTGGATCAAGGACCTCCACATAAAACCAGACACACTGAAACTAATAGAAAAGAAACTGGGGAAAACCCTTGAGTATATGGGCACAGGGGGAAAATTCCTGAACAGAACACCAATAGCTTATGCTCTAAGATCAAGAATTGACAAATGGGACCTCATAAAATTACAAAGTTTCTGTAAGGCAAAGGACACTGTCAAAAGGACAAAACAGCAACCAACAAATTAGGAAAGGATATTCACCAACCCTACATCTGATAGAGGGCTAGTATCCAATATATACAAACAATTCAAGAAGTTAGACCCCAGGGAACCAAATAACCCTATTAAAATACAGGGTACAGATCTAAACAAAGAATTTTCACCTGAAGAAATTTGATGGCCGACAGGCACCTTAAGAAGTGCTCAACAGCATTAGTCATTAGGGAAATGCAAATCAAAACAACCCTGAGATTTCACCTTACACCAGTCAGATGGCTAAGGTCAAGAACTCAGTAGACAGCAGGTGTTGGTGAGGATGTGGAGAAAGAGGAACACTCCCCCACTGCTGGTGGGGCTGTAAGATGGTACAACCACTTTGGATATCAGTCTGGCGGATCTTCAGAAAACTGGACATGACACTTCCGGAGGACCTGCTATACCTCTCCTGGGCATATACCCAAAGGATTCCCCGGCATGCAATAAAGACACATGCTACATTATGTTCATAGCAGCCTTATTTATAATAGCCAGAAGCTGGAAAGAACCCAGATGTCCCTCAAAGGAGGAATGGATACAGAAAATGTGGTATATTTACACAATGGAATACTACTCAGCTATTAGAAACAATGAATTCACAAAATTTTTAGGCAAATGATTTGATCTGGAAAATATCATCCTAAGTGAGGTAACCCAATCACAAAAGAATACACATGGAATGTAATGTCTGATAAGTGGATATTAATTAGCCCAGAAGCTCTGAATACCCAAGGCACAAATCGCATAACAAATGACTCCCATGAAGAAGTATGGAGAGGGTCCTGATCCCGGAAAGGATTGATCTAGGATTGGAGGGGAATATAAGGTCAGAGAAAAAGGAGGAGAGGTGATTGGAGAATGGGTGGAGAGAAGAAGGTTTATGGGACATATGGGAGGGGGATCTGGGAAAGGGGAAATCATTTGGAATGTAAACCAAGAATATAGAAAATAAAAATATTTAAAAAAATAGCTTCCCCAGAGGAAACTAACTCTGGAAAGATAATTATCTACTTAAGGTTCCTGCAATTTTTAATTATGGTAGGTTAGCTGCTGAATTGGGAGCATAAAGAAATGTTGAAATACTTATACAGTTTTTAATGTGATCTATACAATTTCTTTCTAAAGGTCAAGACTTTCCTACATGTTTTGAACAAGAACACAGCCAGCATTATTGATCTCAGGCCATCAAAAGTGAGAATAGCCCAAAATTTTATTAATAATAAATAAAAACTGAAAATCAGGAGGAGTATTATTATCATCTACATAATTACTAGTGTTTATATGTTATATGTGTATATACCTGTATTTGTGTGTATATATGTGTATGAATATGAATGTAATCATGATTTCATGTGTCAGGTTAGAGAATGCCATCAATTGACGTTATCATTCTCCATTTGCTTATTTTTAAAAAATGGAGTTTTTCCCATTCAGTATAATCTGATTCCTACTTTCTTTACCTAACTCCTTTCTGATTCTCACACCTCCTCTCCCATTTGAATATCTACCCTTTCTCTCTCATGTTAGAAAATGAACAGGCATCTAAAAAATAAAATGTCCTTTCAGTGAATTATGCCCTCAGCCTTATTATTAAGTTGTTTTTATTAAAATATGGGAGGTGATTGGAGAAGGAATGGAGAGAAGATGGTTTATGGGACATATGGGGAGGAGGGATCTGGGAAAGGGGAAATCATTTGGAATGTAAACAAAGAATATAGAAAATAAAAATATTAAAAAAAAATATATATATATATATCTTCATTTGACTAAAATATAATAAGTTATTTCCCCTTCCTACCTTTCTTCTAACACCTCTCTTGCCTGCCTCCATGCCTTGATTCCTCCAAAACCCATGGTCTTTTCTTTTCTTTTTTTTTTTGTTTCATCTTTTTTAAAACTAATTTTATTTTCTATATTCTTTGTTTACATTCCTCATGATTTGTCCTTTCCTGGTTCCTCCCTCCCCATAAGTCCCATAAGCCTTCTTCTCTCTGCCCATTCCCCAATCACCCCCCTCCCATTTCTCTGTCCTTGTACTCCCCTACAATGCTGCATCAAGCCTTTCCAGGGTCAGGGTCCTCCCTTCCTTCTTCTTGGGGATTACTTGATATGTTAATTGTGTCTTCAATATTCAGAGCTTCTGGGCTAATTAATAACCGCTTATCAGTAACTGCATTCCATGTGTACTCTTTTGTGATTGGATCACCTCACTTAGGATGATATTTTCCAGTTCCAACCATTTTCTTAACAATTTCATGAATTCATTGTTTTTAATTGCTGAGTAGCATTCCATTGTGTAAATATACCACATTTTCTATATCCATTCCTCCATTGAGGGACATCTGGGTTCTTTCCAGCTTCTGGCTATTATAAATAGGGCTGCTATGAACATAGTGGAGCATGTGTCCTTATTATATGCCAGGGAATCCTCTGGGTATATGCCCAGGAGTGGAATAATAGGGTCCTCCGGAAGTGTCATGCCCAGTTTTCTGAGGAACTGCCAGACTGAATTCCAGAGTGGTTGTACCAACTTGCAATCCCACCAGCAGTGGAGGAGTGTTCCTCTTTCTCCACATGCTTACCAACACCTGCTGTCTCCTGAGTTTTTAATCTTAGCCATTCTGACTGGTGTAAGGTGAAATCTCAGGGTTGTTTCTCCAAAACTCATGGTCTGTTTCTTAATCATTGTTTTTCACATATATGTAACAAACATGTAAGTAATTTGTCTATTGAATCTTCATATCAAAAATCTTTGGAATCAATGGTCTGTTCTTTTTTTAGTTTAAAATTTTTTTTTATTATATATTTTTATTTTCTATATTCTTTGTTTACATTCCAAATGATTTCCCCTTTCCCAGGTCCCCCCTCCCCATATGTCCCATAAACCTTCCTCTCTCCACCCATTCTCCAATCACCTCTCTCCTTTTTCTCTGTCCTGCTACTCCCCTCCAATGCTAGATCAAGCCTTTCCAGGATCAGGACCCTCTCCTTACTTCTTCATGGGAGTCATTTCTTATGCTAATTGTACCTTGGGTGTTCAGAGCTTCTGGACTAATTAATATCCACTTATCAGGGATTGCATTTCATGTGTATTCTTTTGTGATTGGGTTACCTCACTTAGGATGATATTTTCCAGATCAAACCATTTGCCTAAAAATTTCATGAATTCATTGTTTCTAATTGCTGAGTAGTATTCCATTGTGTAAATATACCACATTTTCTGTATCCATTCCTCCATTGAGGGATATCTGGGTTCTTTCCAACTTCTGGCTATTATAAATAAGGCTGCTATGAACATAATGGAGCATGTGTCTTTATTGCATGCCGGGGAATCCTCTGGGTATATGTGCAGGAGTGGTAAAACAGGGTCCTCCGGAAGTGTCATGTCCAGTTTTCTGAGGAACTGCCAGACTGATTTCCAAAGTGGTTGTACCATCTTACAACACCTCCAGCAGTGGAGGAGTGTTCCACTTTCTCCACATCCTCACCAACGCATGCTGTCTCCTAAGTTTTTAACCTTAGCCATTCTGACTGGTGTGAGGTGAAATCTCAGAGTTGTTTTGATTTGCATTTCCCTAATGACTAATGATGTTGAGCATTTCTTAAGGTGCTTCTCAGGTATTGGAATTTCTTTAGGTGAAAATTCTTTGTCTAGATCTGTACCCCATTTTTAATAAGATTATTTGGTTCCCTGAGATCTAACTTCTCAGTGGTCATGCATGCCTATAATCCCAGCACTTGGTAGGCAGAGGCAGGCGGATTTCTGAGTTCGAGGCCAGCCTGGTCTACAGAGTGCGTTCCAGGACAACCAGGGCTACAGAGAGAAACCCTGTCTCAAAAAACAAAATAACAAAAAAAAAACAAAAATAAACAAAAATAAAGTATTCTAGTTTAAAATTCTAATGTGTGCCATTACTCACTCTACCCCAACACTAGGACGTGATGTTACTTGTCAGTTACTTTTTGTTTTTCTCCATTTTATCAGATATTGAGCTTCTTTTTGTTAGGCTTTTATAAGAGCCAATTCCTTGTATGCATTAATTATATCTATGAATGCTTTCTATATCCACATCTTTAGGTTTTATTTCTATTTCTTCCTGTTCTTTTCCAATATTTTAAGAATTTTTTTAATTTATTAATTGCCAGACTTCCTTCCTTTACAACCTCTGCATGGATTGCTTTTGTTCTAACTTCAGAATAATCCCAAAGAGACACAAAATAAGAAACCCTATACTGTACATACAAAGGACCTGTAATGTTTAAAAATATATTGAAAGAAAGCCTTGATAAAGCACTAAGAGACACAGTACCTCCAAATATGTCATAAATAAATTAACAGTAGTGATAACTTCATTTGTATGAAATTTCAGAAAAGGCTAATTTTGCTTTGACTTCCTTTGCTCATTTGTTATCAGAACCATTATGTTCAATGGATTGAAATATTCCTTTTAATGTAGCCTTCTCTGTTACATGAAAAAATATGTACTTACAAAAACATGTACCTACATGTATGTATGTATATGTATACACATATGAATGAAGATAAAATTGAGTTTGATAATCATACTTTATATAATAAAAATGAAATTTAAGCCTAAAATCAGTGGGCTCACTCCAAAGAGGAAGGAAAACAAAAGCCAAGACTTTGAGTCCATGAAGTGTAGCGCTCACAGAGGAGGGAATCTTTCTCTTGGTTGTTCAAGTTAAGGAGCACACAATGAAGCTAACTAAAGAGTAACATTTGTCATGTAGCTTAAATATAAGATAGTGCTATAACATGCTCCATTTATCCTTATCCGTGGCTTATTTTATATGTACAGATTGAGTAATAAGTAGCAAAATTTTTATCATTGAGAACAGTATTGCTAGTAATAAAATTTACCTAAGTATTCCATGGATATTTTCTTGAATATATTAATTCCATCAATGCTGCATTTCCTTATCTTGCTTCTTGTATACATTAGTGTTCAAGATGTAAGTCTTTTTATATGTCATTCAAACTATTAATCTTGCTAGTAAGTGGTAAAATGAACTTGGACTAGCATTCATTTCAACATGTGTTCATAAAACTACCTAATTCTTCTAACGTTATCTGAAACTAAAGGCTCAAAGACACTAGATGAAAAATATACTGACTCAGTACTAGATTTTTTTGTATCTACAGAAAGAATAGGTTTGCAAAGCCAAAAGAAAGCAGACATAACAATGTCTGTGGTTCTCCAGAAACTTCATGAATTGCCTGCGTCAGCTTTCGAATATTTTCAATCAACAGATCTGAGTTTGGCTAGGATATTAACTAAACATGTGAACCGCCAAAATGCTTCTATTTTATATCAGTATAGAGGGAGAGAGAACATTTTATTTGTATATAACATGGTAGGGGACTAGAATATGGCTGGATTATAGTAGTTCAACAGGAAGAAGTCTTGCAATCCTTGAATTTTACATTGGACTCCTGGAGTAGGTATGCTTGCATAACACTGGGAAGTAAGACGGTTAAATAACAGGTGTTTCTACAGAGTGCTAAGAACACTAACTTTAATTAAATCCATTTAACTATTTTAAGCCTTATACAAAGCAATAAAACAAAGCTAAAATCAATAAAAATAATCATGAGCTCATATCTATATATGAAGGTCTTGGTTATTTCTATTAAAATCTTCCCTTAGAGTCCAAGTGTGGAAAATTCGTCTACAGCTTAGACATGTCATATCATTTCAGTTCCTTCCTTGGCCTATGAATAATTGAACTTAAAGAAATGGATGTTAAGATTTTTAACATGGCATTTGCTGCCTGTTTATCAGGATAACATGAGCAATGAATTTATTCATGGGGAGCTTCATTTGTGACATATATAGAATGATTTCCTTAGATTCCAGTTACAAAGTACAAGCCTTTGAGTTATTTTTATCTATTATCTTCCATGCAGAAAGAGCTATTGCTTATTTTAATTGGATAAAATGTTTGTTCTTATTATCATATATTTTATCTTATTTAACATATAAATACCAAAAAATACTTTTCTCACTTGGGAAAATATGGCTGGCATTAAATGAATGCTAAGCACAATATTCTTTTCATTTGATAAGTACATGTATGGCTGTCTGATTCTAATTGTTACTTTGCTCATTTTGTGAGGATTTTAAAATGTGACTGTATATATCAAAGGGGTTTTACTCGGAATGTTTCAAAGTGCTGTAATGGTCCCCTAGGGAGGAAGTGATTTCCTGCCCTTATTTCTACTACTTTTTATAAATACTAATGATGATTAAAGTTAAACATTCTGAAACAACCTAATGAGACTAAAGAAGATGAGAGTGTACTGCATTTGACTTTTTATTCTCTAGGTTATTAACTCAAGAACTAAACTTTTATATTGAACTTATTTGACGTAATTTTAACTGTATCAATTTATTAATGAATTTTTGGTTGCTTTTGATTGTGTAAAAATACACTGCCCTTTTCATATCTTCAGCATTCAGAATTCTTTACACCTAGAAATAGTTTTGTAATGAGTTAAGTAATATAAACCATATAAGATTATGGGCCGGGAATTGCTTCAGTTTTTTTTTTTAAAGTGCTTGTTGTACAAGCAAGAAGACCTGAGTTCTAGTCTCAGTACTCATGTACAAAGAACAGGCAATGGCATGATGTTCAGTGATAATCCCAGTGCTGGGGAAAATTCTTAGTGCTAATGAACAGTTTAGCTGAATTGGAGATCTCTAGGTTCAGTGAGAAGCCTGTCTCATGATAATTACAAGAACTATTGAGAAGACACAATGTGACATTTGACTCCCTGCAGACAAATGCATCTGGCACATGCATATGCACATACATATGTGCATATTCTCTCTCTCTCTCTCTCTCTCACACACACACACACACACAAATACACACATATACATATAAGTTTTTATATATAAATGAAATATACTTTATATGTATACATTATAGCATATATGTCTGTATCTGTATCTATATATACATATATGCATTATAGTTTTGGAAACCTTATGGATTCTATGCAAGGCTAAGTTCTTGTGTTAAACGGGGTTTTGACATTTGTGTTTAAAACGGAACATATTTTATTCTGATTACCTACTCTTTCTCATTCCTTTGTGTCCAGGTAGCATATTTCAGACCATGTCTATAAGAAAAGTCTCAAACTCTCACAAAGGATCATCTCCATTGTGGAATTAGAATATTTCTTTTCAACTTTGAATGCAGGAAAGATCATACTATTTGGATTACTTGATTACCATTAATCTGAAATCACAGTCTCAGATGTAGCCTATGTAAATAGATTGGTCAGTGACACCACTGCTTCTATTTCCAATGCCTTGCATAGCTTTCTAATTACCATAGCTTGTAAAAGTTCATATAAAAGACTCAGTTCTAGCTGAGTCATCAGAATATCATGTAAGAATTACAGAACAATGAAGAAAATCCAAAACTATCTTTGAATAATTAAATATGTCTGCTCACATCAAATTCTATCCAATAGAAAATGTTCTTTCTTTTATCCCCTTATTTTTCGGTACTTAACTAGTTTTAGTTAAACTCTAGAATGAAAATTTCCATCCTGGGATAAACTCTGATACTTTTTATAATTCTTAACTTGTACAAATTGGTTTTCTACAAGTGCTAAATTTTGAAAGGAATATACTGAACCTTATTTCTCCAATTTTATTCAGGGAAGTACATTATTACTCAGAAATATATATATATATATATATATATATATATATATATATATATATATATATATATATATATGAACAATAAAAATCATATGTATTTTGTGACAGGAATACTTGTAACTACACATCTTTTATATATTTTGGGTTGAATTTAGAGCAGTTACTTATTATGTAGTCTCTTTTCTTTCTTGGCTGTATTAGAGAGGAAGCAGTATGTTGCTGATTGGAGAAATACTCAAACTCTAAACTCAAGGACAATGCTTGCTCTGGTCAAATTCTATGCCTGGGATAAGAGCTGTCAGAATCTCCATTCCATGGTGTGCCTAAGTCACAGCATATGTTCAGTATTGGTTTCCTTCCCAGACAGGCTACCCATTATGTTTACAAGGTGACTGTGAAAGAAGGTCTCAGGCATTGTCAGGCTGTGATCTTGGAAGGAAGTGAGTGTGATGTGTGGCATGTCTTATCCAGATCAGCAATGAATGGACAGCTGCTGAATCTCAGAAGTCTAATGATTGTTCAAAATAACATAAGACCTTTTCTAGGTACCTGTGTCTCATCACGGAAAAACATTAGATGTTTGAGAGCAGATATCTCAATATATGGTTCATTTTCTTCCCAACTGGATCTTTTACTATATTTAGTGCTCAGTAGATGGTACAATATGGATTTGTTAGGTTAAAGAGGGTTGGTGAAAAAGCATATGCTCTTCCTTACAGAGTTGAAAGAATTTTTTCTTTAATGACAGAATACAATTTTCATAGAAATTCTAGGGGAGAGAAGGATCCTTATTGCATGCTTAATAGGACTGCTTGAAGTAGTGTCATTCAATGATTTAACTAAGGTCACAGATAACAAGATGATGATAAAGTCAGCCAGGCAGTGGTGATGTATGCCTTTAATGTACTTGGGAGGCAGAAGTAGGTGGATTTCTGAGTTTTAGGCCAGCCTGGTCTACCGAGTGAGTTCCAGGACAGCCAGGGCTATCCAGAGAATTCTGTCTCAAAACAAACAAACAAACAAACAAACAAACAAACAGAAAAGGTAAAGTCTTCCTCACATGATGGTTTTCTGATAAGACAAATGCATCAAACGCTATCTTTAAAGTAAGGTACAAGGAGAATGATTGTTATGTACAAGGAGAATAAATGTTATTATTAAGAACTATCTTTTTATAGTGTTGAGTTTCTGTGATAAACAGAATAAAAACACACAAACAATAACTAAAGCCAGGGAAATACAATGAATCTCTGTATTCAAAAGTATCAAAAGAACTAGGTATAGACAACTAGATTAAGTAAATAAGTGTAAAGCATATTTAGCATATCTTTACTTTGAAGTATGTTTGAATGAGAAAAATCAAGTGTAAGAAAAATTAAATCTCATTTCATATCTAATTGAATGTGTTTGGAAGCTACCTTGTTTGGAGTCATCTGAAAATGAACACACTCAATGTGCCATCAAGAATCCTCATTTTGATCAACACCATGCTTCATTTGACTCAAAGAATGATACCATGACAACTCCCATTATACTTCCCATTGGTACACCGCAATGTGTGAGAAATATAATTGTCATTTCTCAAAGCACAGAGCATAAAATGTCAGATGATGCCTTACATGCCACATACTTTATGAAAAGCAAGAACATTCTCATTCGCACAAAAAATGTATTTAGCTTTAAAAGCAATTTACTCTATTGTAATAAAAAAGGGATTCAAAGTAACTGACACTGCAGATTGTAAGATTTTTATTTATGGAAAAATAGCATAGTTTTAAATTACTTCTATAAACATGTTCAGGTGCATGCTAACTGCACGTCTCATGTTATTTGTTATAAACAATACACTAAAATTGCCAAGTCAAATAACAAATCTTACATATTATTTCAAACAAATTCCCTTTTAAGTTAAAGATGATTGTGTATTTTTAACTAAGAAAAGCAAACATGAATTCACGTAACCAAAGTATTTAAAGAAAGAAAGGCTTATACGGAATGTCAGGCAAAAGAGTTGCAGGAAAGACTTTGAAGTGGTTTCTAGTCTGATGTTTGCAGCACACACTAGTAATGGTTGAGGACACTCCCTGTGGATATCTCTGTTCTGAGTTTGGGTTTTTGCACATTATGTGATATTGGGAGCTGATGAAAAAGCCACCTTACTGAGCATGCGCAGATTTCTTACCTTCTGAATAGAGTTGGCGAGCAGAGTATTCAGTTCATGGAGAAATGTCCTATAGACATTAGCTACTTTTTTTTTCTTATTTATTTTCTCAAAGAACCAGCTCCTGTATTCATTGATTCTTTGTATGGTTCTCTTTGTTTCCACTTGATTGATTTCAGCCCTGAGTTTGATGATTTCTTGTCTTCTTCTTCTTTTTTTTTTAATTCGATATATTTTTTATTTACATTTCCAATGGTTTCCACTTTTCTAGCCCCCCACTCCCAAAAAGTCCCATAAGCCCCCTTCTCTCTCCCTGTCCATCCACCCACCCCTTCCCACTTCCCCGTTCTGGTTTTGCCCCATACTGCTTCACTGAGTCTTTCCAGAACAAGGGGGGCACTCCTCCATTCTTCTTATACCTCATTTGATGTGTGAATTATGTTTGGGGTATTCCAGTTTTCTAGGTTAATATCCACTTATTAGTGGGTGCATACCATGATTGATCTTTGAGACTGGGTTACCTCACTTAGTATGATGTTCTCCAGCTCCATTTATTTGCCTAAGAATTTCATGAATTCATTGTTTCTAATGACTGAATTGTGTATATATACCACATTTTTTGCATCCACTCTTCTGTTGAGGGATACCTGGGTCCTTTCCAGCTTCTGGCAATTATAAATAGGGCTGCTATGAACATAGTGGAGCATGTATTCTTATTACATGCTGGGGAATCTTTTGGGTATATGCCCAGGAGTGGTATAGCAGGATCTTCTGGAAGTGAGGTGCCCAGTTTTCAGAGGAACCACCAGACTGATTTCCAGAGTGGTTGTACCAATTTGTAACCCCACCAGCAGTGGAGGAGTGTTCCTCTTTCTCCACATCCTCACCAACACCTGCTGTCTCCTGAATTTTTAATCTTAGCCATTCTCACTGGTTTAAGGTGAAATCTCAGGGTTGTTTTGATTTGCATTTCCCTAATGACTAATGAATTGGAGCATTTTTTAAGATGCTTCTCCGCCATCCAAAGTTCTTCAGGTGAGAATTCTTTGTTTAACTCTGTACCCCATTTTTTAAGAGGGTTGTTTGGTTTTCTGGAGTCTAACTTCTTGAGTTCTTTATATATATTGGATATTAGCCCTCTATCTGATGTAGGATTGGTGAAGATCTTTTTCCAATTTGTTGGTTGCCGATTTGTCCTTTTGATGGTGTCCTTTGCCTTACAGAAACTTTGTAATTTTATGAGGTCCCATTTGTCAATTCTTGATCTTAGAACATACACTATTGGTGTTCTATTCAGAAACTTTCTCCCTGTAATGATGTCCTCAAGGGTCTTCCCCAGTCGCTTTTCTATTAGCTTCAGAGTGTCTGGCTTTATGTGGAGGTCCTTGATCAATTTGGATTTGAGCTTAGTACAAGGAGACAAGGATGGATCAATTCACATTCTTCTGCATGCTGACCTCCAGTTGAACCAGCACCATTTGTTGAAAAGGCTGTCTTTTTTCCATTGGATGTTTTCAGCACCTTTGTTGAGGATCAAGTAGCCATAGGTGTGTGGGTTCATTTCTGGATCTTCAATCCTGTTCCATTGATCTGCCTGCCTGTCACTGTACAAATACCATGCAGTTTTTAACACTATTGCTCTGTAGTATTGCTTGAGGTCAGGGATACTGATTCCCCCAGAATTTCTTTTGTTGCTGAGAATAGTTTTAGCTATCCTGGGTTTTTTGTTATTCCAGATGAATTTGAGAATTGAGAATCCAGAGAAATTGAGAATTTCTAACTCTATGAAGAATTGAGTTGGGATTTTGATGGTTATTGCATTGAATCTGTATATTGCTTTTGGCAAAATGGCCATTTTAACTATATTGATCCTGCCGATCCACGAGCATGGGAGGTTTTCCCATTTTTTTGAGGTCTTCTTCCATTTCCTTCTTCAGAGTCTTGAAGTTCTTGTCATACAGATCTTTCACATGTTTGGTAAGAGTCACCCCAAGGTACTTTATACTGTTTGTGGCTATTGTGAAGGGGGTCATTTCCCTAATTTCTTTCTCAGCCTGCTTATCCTTTGAGTATAGGAAGGCCACTGATTTGCTTGAGTTGATTTTATAACCTGCTACTTTGCTGAAGTTGTTTATCAGCTGTAGGAGTTCTCTAGTGGAGTTTTTTGGGTCACTTAGGTAGACTATCATGTCATCTGCAAATAATGATAATTTGACTTCTTCCTTTCCAATTTGTATCACTTTGATCTCCTTATGTTGTTGAATTGCCAGAGCTAGTACCTCAAGTACAATATTGAAAAGATAAGGAGAAAGGGGGCAGCCCTGTCTAGTCCCTGATTTTAGTGGGATTGCTTCAAGTTTCTCTCCATTTAGTCTGATGCTGGCTACCGGTTTGCTGTATATTGCTTTTACTTTGTTGAGGTATGGGCCTTGAATTCCTGTTCTTTCCAGGACATTAAGCATGAAAGGATTCTGAATTTTGTCAAATGCTTTTTCAGCATCCAATGAAATGACCATGTGGTTTTTTTCTTTGAGTTTGTTTATGTAGTGGATTGCATTGATGGATTTCCGTATATTGTACCAACCCTGCATCCCTGGGATAAAGCCTACTTGATCATGGTGGATGATCGTTTTGATTTGTTCTTGGATTCGGTTGGCAAGAATTTTATTGAGTATTTTTGCATCGACGTTCATAAGCGAAATTGGTCTGAAGTTCTCTTTCTTTGTTGGATCTTTGTGTGGTTTTGGTATCAGCGTAATTGTGCCTTCATAGAAGGAATTGGGTAGTGTTCCTTCTGCTTCTATTTTGTGGAATAGTTTGAAGAGTATTGGTGTTAGGTCTTCTTTGAAGGTCTGATAGAATTCTGCACTGAAACCATCTTGTCCTGTGCTTTTTTTGGTTGGAAGACTTCCTATGACTCCTTCTATTTCTTTAGAGGTTATGGGACTGTTTAGATGATCTATTTGGCCCTGATTTAATTTTGGTATTTGGTATCTGTCAAGGAAATTGTCCATTTCCTCCAGATTCTCTAGTTGTGTTGAGTATAGGCTCTTGTAGTAGGATCTGATGATTTTTTTGGATTTCCTCAGTTTCTGTTGTTATATCCCCCTTTTAATTTCTAATTTAGTTAATTTGGATACGTTCTCTATGACCTTTGGTCAGTCTGGCTAAGGGTTTGTCTTTATTGATGATTTTCACAAACAACCAGCTCCTGGATTTGTTGATTTTTTGTATGGTTCTCTTTGTTTCCAATTGATTGATTTCAGCCCTGATTTTGATGATTTCCTGTCTTCTTCTACTCCTGGGTGAATTGGCTTCTTTTTTTCCAGGACTTTCAGGTGTGTCATTAAGCTGCTAGTGTATGCTCTCTTGATTTTCTTTTTGGAGGCACTCAGGGCTATGAGTTTTCCTCTTAGCCCCGCTTTCATTGTGTCCCAAAGATTTGGTTATGTTGTGCCTTCATTTTCATTAAATTCTAAAAAGTCTCTGATTTCTTTCTTTATTTCTTCTTTGGCCAAGGTGTCATTGAGTATTGCTCAGCCTCCATGTGTATGTGGGCTTTCTGTTGTTTTTGTTGCTATTGAATACCACTCTTACACCATAGTGGTCTGATAGGAGGCATGGGATTAGTTTGATCTTGTATTTGTTGAGGTCTGTCTTGTGACCAATTATATGGTCGATTTTGGAGAAGGTGCCATGAGGTGCTGAGAAAAAGGCATATTCTTTTGCTTTAGGGTGAAATGTTCTATAAATATCAGTCAAATCCAATTGGTCCAAAGGTTCAATTAGTTTTACTGTGTCCCTGTTTAGTTTCTATTTTCCTGATCAGTCCATTGAGGAGAGTGGAGTGTTGAAGTCCCCCACAACTATTGTGTTAGGTGAAATGTGTGCTTTGAGCTTTAGTATAGTTTCTTTTATGAATGAGGGTGCCCTTGCATTTGGCGCATAGATGTTCAGAATTGAAAGTTCTTCTTGGTGGATTTTTCCTTTGACCAGCAAGAAGTGTCCCTCAGTGTCTTTTTGATGACTTTAGGTAGAAAGTCAATTATATCTGATATTAGAATAGCTACTCCGGCTCATTTCCGGAGACCATTGGCTTATAAAATTGTCTCCCAGCCTTTTACTCTAAGGTAGTTTTTGTCTTTGACATTGAGGTTTGTTTCCTGTATGCAGCAAAATGTAGGGTCCTGTTTCCTTATCCAGTCTGTTAATCTATGTCTTTTTTATTGGGGAATTGGATCCATTGATGTTAAGAGATATTAAGGAATAGTGATTATTACTTCCTGTCATTTTTGATGTTATTTTTATATTTGAGTGTTTAACTTCTTTTGGGTTGGATGAAGGAAGGTTACTGTCTTGCTTTTTCCAGGGTGTTGTTTCCCTCCTTGTATTGGAGTTTTCCTCCTATTATTTGCAGAGCTGGGTTTGTGGGAAGATATTGTGTAAATTTGGTTTTGTCATGGAATGTCATGGTTTCTCCATCTATTGTGATTGAGAGTTTTGCTGGGTATAGTAGTCTTGGCTGACATTTGTGTTCCCTTAGAGTCTGCATAAGATCTGCCCAGGATCTTCTAGCTTTCATGGTCTCTGGTGAGAAGTCTGGTGTGATTCTGATAGGTCTTCCTTTATATGTTACTTGGCCTTTTTCTCTTACTGCCTTTAATATTCTTTCTTTGTTTAGTGCATTTGGGGTTTTAATTATTATGTGGCAAGAGGTATTTCTGCTCAGGCCCAGTCTGTTTGGAGTTCTGTAGGCTTCTTGTATATTCATAGGCATCTCTCTCTTTAAGTTGGGAAAGCTTTCTTCCATAATTTTGTTGAAGATATTTGCTGGCCCTTTCAGTTGTAAATCTTCACTCTCATCTATATCTATAATCCTTAGGTTTGGTCTTCTCATTGTATCCTGGATGTCCTGGATGTTCTGCAATACAAGCTTTTTGCATTTTGCATTTTCTTTGACTGTTGAGTCAATGGTTTCTATGGTATCTTTGGCATCTGAGATTCTTTCTTCCATATCTTATATTCTGTTGTTTATATTTGCATCTATGGCCCCTGATTTCTTCTCAAGGTTTCCTATCTCCAAAGTTGTCTCCCTTTGTGATTTCTTAGTTGTTTCTACTACTGTTTTTAGATCCAGGATGGTTTTGCTCAGTTCCATCATTTGTTTGTGTTTTCCTGTAATTCTTTAAGAGATTTTTGTGTTTCCTCTTTCATGACTTTTGCCTCTTGACTCAAGTTCTCCTTCATTTCTTTAAGTTTTTTTTTATTTTATTTATTTATTTATTTATTTATTTATTTATTTATTTATTTATTTATTTATTTATTTTTGCGTTTCTTCTTTATTGGCTGCTATCTCTTGAGCCTTATTCTCCTGCATTTCTTTAAGAGTTTTTTGTGTTTCCATTATACGGGTTACTAGCTTATTCATGTTCCCCTGTATTTCTTTAAGAGAATCATTTATGTCCTTTTTGTGTTCTTCTAGCAGCAACATGAACAGTGATTTTAAATCCAAATCTTGTTTCTCTGGTGTGTTGGCATAACCAGGACTTGGTGATGTTGGAGAGTTAGGTTCAGATGCTGCCATATTGCCTAGATTTCTGTTAGTAGCATTCCTGCGTTTGCCCTTTGCCATCTTGTTCTCTGGAGTTAGTTGTTCTTGTCTCTGGCTGGTGTTTGAGCCTCTTGAGGGGCTCTGGGGCCATTTCTGCAACACTGGATGGCTGGTTTCCCCTGTTGCAGATTGCTGATGTGCTCTCCTCCTCTTGGGTGCCCTTGCATCCCTTGTGTGCTTTGCCCCAGATTGTGTCTTTGAACCAGATGGTGCCCGTTTGCTTCTTCAGGGAGTGCTGGGGGTGTATGCTGCAGGGACCTTTTCTGCATGCTGATCACACTGCTGGCCAGCAGAACTTCCAACCGGGTTGGTGCACACAAGGCTAGCCTCGCTGCTCAGGCCCTGAGTCTAGCCAAAAGCCTGGCAGGCCAATGTCTGAGCAAAGTTCCCCTCAGCTGTGAGTGTTAATTGGGTCTGTCAGGTGGTCAGGATGGTGGCGTGCGCGTGCTCCCTGAGAGTGCTGGGAGAGTCTGCTGGGCTAACAACCTCCTGGCCGGGTAGGCACACAGATGGCCCACCGATCAGCCCAGGGCCTGGGGCCAGTCCAGGGCCTGACCGTCTTATACCCTAGCTATGTCAGCCTCAGGCTATGACTCTTAGCTGACTTTGCCTGCTAGGACTCCCTGGCTTCCTGTAGGCAAAATGGCGGCAGTGCCTGCATGTGTATGCACCGGCCCGGGCAAACAACCTCCTGGCTGGGTTTGCACACCGGTGGCCCCCTGACCAGCCCAGGGCCTGTGTGCAAGCCAATGCCCGTCGGGCTTAGACCCCCTCAATGTTGGTCTCAGGTTGTATTTGCGTACCTCAGTCTGTCTGATCTCTCTGGCATCCGAGAACCAAGATGGAGGCCAGTCTCTCATAACTGACTGGCGGGAGGCAGAGTTCTGAAGTGACTACTGCATGGTGAAAGGCTCCGTAAATCAGCTGCTGCTTGCAGCCTGGCTGGCCAGCGATGGCCATTGGTCGTGGGCACACTGTCAGCTTGGTTCCACTGCTGATGGCCCTTCCTCTGGACCAGACGCTGCTGCTGTTGCTGCTGCCACCACTGCCGATCACCTCTCCCATTAGCTACTTTTTATTTAATTTTAAAGTATTTCTTAACAAATCTAAATAAAATGGAGAGAATCTGTTTTCTGGTTTCATCTAGTTATTTGATGTCTCAAATCCTTGTTTTTCTTCCTGTGAAATCAAACTAGAGATAGTTATCACTATACACTTTTCTACAGGGTTATGTGATGTGAGGAAACAGATATTAAGATGTTGAACAATTTGATATTGAATAGGCAGTTGGTGTACACTTCCTTAAGGAGGACTTTCTCCTACTTTCAGTGTCCCTCAGTTGCCTGTAGTTCTTTGTGCATGGTCAAGGCTTTATTGGGTTTTCTTCAGATAGAAGAAGGCTTTCTTCTTTCCAAAGTACTCAGATTGAGTTCCCAGTGCGTTAAGGTGGGGCAGCTCACAGCCCCCTGTAGCTCCAGGTTCAGAGAATCCATATCATCTTCTGGGTTCCACAACCTCCTGCTCACACTTGGCATACACACATAGATTTGCATAAATAACAATAGAAAACACTTATAAATTGTCAAATATAACATGACAGCTCTGTTTTAAGGTTAACTCAAAGAAATGTCTCATGGTCTACAACGCTTATTCATATTCTAGTACACCCTTCTGTGCAGCAGTGAATTTTTCTTAGTAATTAATTAGCTTTTTTCTCAAATATATAGTGTGGGGAAGCTTTGGTTATTTATTCAATTCCTTGGGATACTTAAAAAGTGCAGGATCACCTCTTTAGAAAATGTAGCATACTGACTAGCCTTAGGCTGGGGACCTCTGGCTGCTTTGCTGAGGTCAGGGACAAGGAGGTATTCATAGTATCCCAGAGCTGTTTAGACAGCAGTGGAAGTTAAAAGTTAATAGTCAAGAGAAATCCAGAGACCTGCAACACAGCGAAGACTGAGAAGCACACCCAGAGACCTGTCTTCTGCCATACAGCAAGTGTGGGCTGTAGACACACAGAGGCCTGCCTGTTACCACACAGCTCGAGCTGGCCATAGAAACACAGAAGCCTACCTGTTCCTACACCAAATGGACAGGTGGTAGACACCTAGAGGCTTGCTGCCAAGCTGCTCAGTGCTAAGAGAGGGGGTCACTAAAGGGCCATTTGCAGCAGGAGCCACCACAATGTGCAAGTGTGTGGTGGACAAAGGGGAGAGAAAGAGCTTTGTGAAAGGAGGTGGAGTAGCCTGTTGTGAGTAGCCAGCCCTATCTCCTCAGTCCAGGGAGAAGTACTGGCCCATGCTGCTGCTGAAGGCCAAGTATGGGTTCATGGTTATGCAGCAGGGAGAGGGTAGTGCCAATATCTGTGGGAACTTCCCCGCTCTGGGCAGCAGTCTAGCACTCTATGGATGTCCAGGGGCTATGCAGAACTAAACCCACTCCTCACCCCTCTGCATCTCACCTGGGTAGCATAATAGAGCTGGCCCTTATAAGAGGGCCTAGTTAAGCCAGCCAAGAGCATGAGGTCAGGCCACAGTAGAGTTGGCTCCACCCTTCATCTGCTGCCAGGTGGAGTGGGTGCAGGGGTGATGCCCTCACCCCTCCTTATCCTGTGCCATCTGTGTCAATTGGGACAGCTAGTTCTGAGGTCATCAGATCAGGAGAGCTAGTCCTGCACTTCACCAGAAGGAGAGTAGAGAGGAATCCCTGTACCTCACCTTGGCAACACAGTGGAGCTAGCTCTGATGGTGAAGGCACTGGTGACCCATCTGCAAGGGTATGAGAGCAGAAGGGCTGACTCAGCCTCTCACTGGCTGCAGCACTTGGTAGAATGGGTTCCATCCCAACAGGGTAGTGCAATAGAGCTCTCTCTGGAGGTGTGGGTAGGAGAGAGCTGGTGCAAAGGCATGTGAGCAGGAGAGCTGACCCTGTCTCCTGCCAATAGAGGCATTGGGTGGCCTACCCAGCACAGTTCTGCAGAACTCATCCTGGTGGTGCCAATATGGGAGAGCTGGTGGGTTGATCCACCCAGGCCCAGATCCAGGGCTTTGAGTTGTCCTACTCCAAACTCTGTGTCACCTATAAACTGTTGATGTGCATGAAAGGGCCAGTTCGGCTGTCCCAGAACTACAGGATCTCAGTGACAAAAGGTAACAATAGGACAACCAGGAGGATTCCAGGTAAGGTGTCACAGAAGCCAGAGACCTCACACCAGACCAATGACTCATTGCAATGAACATTTGCAAGTGAAGACATATGGACAAAGTGATATACTGAAGAGACACGCTGTGACACCCCACAGCTTCCACAGTGAGATATTTTCTCTGCTTTGTTAAGTTCTTTTTTTTATTTGGGTCTATATGTTTTCTTTGGAGGAGGAGGTTGCAAGGGTGAAGGTCAGAGGTGAGTAGACAGGGGGATGCATGGGATGGCATTGCTTTTTATGAAACTAAAGGATACTCAATAAGAAGTTTCTTAAAAAGGAAAATGGAGCAGAGCGTTTCTTTTTTTATTGAATATCATCTTCATTTACATTGCCAATAGTAAAATCTTTCCCGATATCCCCCCTCCCCTAAGTCCCCCCAGCTCCTCCCCCTCCTCCTTCCCCCTGCCTCCACCTATATGCCCCCCTACCCAACACACTCCCACTTCCCTCCCCCTCAGTTTCTCTTTGTTGGGGCCTCTGTTGAGCCTTTACCTGACCAAGTACCATTCCTCCCACGGATGCCCAACAAGGCCTTCCTCTGTCACATTTTTGGTTGGAACCATGTGTGCCCCTTGGTTGATGGTTCAGTCCCTGGGAGTCTTGGGGCATCTGGGTGGCCGAAATCATTGTTCTTTTCATGGGGCTGTAAACCCCTTCAGATCCTCTGGACCATCCTCCAGCTCCTCCATTGGGGACCCCATTCCCAGTCCAATAGTTGGTTGCTAACATCTGCCTATATATTTGTAAGTCTCTGGGCAGGGCCCCTCCGGAGACAACCGTGGCATGCTCCTTTTGGTATGCACTTCTTGTCATCTATAAAAGTGTTGGGGTTTGGTGACTGTTTATAGGATGAATCCCCAGGTACAGCAGTCTCTGGGTGGCCTTTACTTAATTCTTGAATAGAGAGATTCTTGCTCTCTCTTCACTGGGTTCCCTGAAACTCCTCACTTGAGAATGATGTTCATGGCTCTGAAATTCTGCTCTTACTGGCATCAATTGAAAGTCAGTAGAAGCATGATGCTCTGTGGGCTCCACTGGCAATGCAGACTCCTTGTTTGCATTTATCTCTTCTATTTGAACATCCACTCATGTCTGTTTCTTTATCCATTTATAAAATTAAGAGAGTAATGCTACCATGCACATTTGACTCAATAGTTGATAAAAAAAAAAAAAAGTCCACACGGAACCCTGGAAACGTGTAAAATTTTTAAACATAATCATTGGCATTTTCAACAGTTTTGACAGAAACACTATACTCCTTTACTATCAGTCTTTCCACGCCAGATTATTCACTAGCTTGGGTTCTTAGTAAGAATCTTCCTTTTAAAAAAGCATTAAATATAAAATGAAAATTCTATTTTAAAATTAACTCAAGGAATGGCCAGCTACTTAGTATTATTTGTATTCCTTTCTCCACACCCCCACCATATGCCACTACGTGGAGTAAAACAAGGATGAATTGACTTGGAGGGAAATGTTAGTGTCCTGCCTTTATACCTTATAGAATTCCCTTGTATAACCTGAGCTTCAGTAACTTTGACCATGTTGTAAAACTCATGTCTCCAGAGGGGTAAACTGTGATCTCTAGTGCCTTTAGATTTTCATTTCTGCCTAGTAATTTCTCCATAGCTGGGGCTGCTATGATTGGCACCTGCTATTATTTAAATGGCCAGAACCAACAGTTTCAGGGTACATCAATTAGGCAATGCTGTTCTCAACCTTCTCATCTTTTATTTCTTTGAATGATTTTGTATACCACTTACAAACTTGATTCATGAATTACATTAGATCTGTTTTAGAATAATTCCATATGAGTTGTTCCTAGCTCACAACACCATCCTCACTACTCTACCTTCTTGGCTTAATGTCATTATCATTTCATCATTCTCAAGTGATAAACAAACAGGATCTGCCTCCTAATCCTTTTTCGTGGGCCATTAAACTTTTATCACCTCAACTTTTTTGATATGAGGATTATCAATTACTGATTCATTTTGTGTTTTGATATTAGGAAATATTTGGCCTCATATTTCATATGGTGTCTTTGATATCCCATGAATTTAAGATAAGGTAATCAGAGAAACTAACTAGACACATATGGAATGAGAAAATAAAATTACTCAAAGCATGTAAGTATAAATTGAAAATATTTATGATAGACTTTTTGGAGCATAACATATACACTAATTCTCACTGTAAAAAGAATTTCAGAAGACTGATCATGCTTAGGTTGCAACAATTATCATTAACATTGTATTTAAAGAATATTAAAAAAGAAGTTGTTATAGGAGCTTATACTTGTTATGGGCCTGTAAGAGATACCCACTGGGAAATGGGACTAAATTAAGAGATGGCCTCACTTAAAATATGCTGAGGAAAAAAAGGACTCAGATTGCTAGCCACCCTACCAACTATTACCAAGAGAGGCACACACAAGAAGAGAGAACAATACTCCCCAAAAAGTAAGCAAAAGACTTACTAGGCCAAGTGCACTGATGGACTCATTTAGGTGCTATAAAGCTTGTCCAGGCAGTTAAGGGACCTAAAGTATATATTTACGACTCAGGTTTGGGCCAGAGAGATAATAGAACAGTATGCCAGCAAGAGAATTCTTATGCAACAAAGAGTAAACAGGGCAAAAGACCTAGAAGAGAAGAGCCTAGAGTATATTGAGAGAATTTATAAAAGTTAAGGCAAGAAAATATGGTTACAAATACCTTCTAGTGTCTGTGGATATTTTCTCTGGATGGGGTGGGGCTTTCCACACCAAGCAGGAAACAGCTGCCATAATTAGAAGAAATGTTCCTGAGTTTTGGAGTGCCCAAGGTAACTGGTTCAGACAATGGTCCTGCTTTTGTCTCTAAGGTATGTCAGGGATTAACAGAGATATTGGGAACTAATTGGAAGCATTATTAGGCATACTGTTCCCAGAGGTCAAGGCAGGTAGAGAAAATGAGCAAAACCATATGAGAGAACTTAACTAAATTGACCTTGGAGACTCGCTCAGGTTTGGTGGTGCCCCTCCCCTTGTTCCTGTTCTGAGACCAGAACAGCCCCTGCCATTTTAACCTGACTCTTTTTGAGATCCTCTTTGGTACCCCAACTCCTTGTTATCCCCTGGGCCCTCCCAGGAGGTATCTTACAATGCAAGATTTGACTCAAACTGCCTGCCTTAAATGCTCCAGGGATGCCAGAGACTCCTCACTGCATCTAGATACAGAAGATCAGAAGTATAAGCTATCAGAATAGCAGCAATTGCTTCAGGATTGAAGCATGCACAAAGAAAAGGAGAGACTTAAAGGGTTAACTCAGGAATTTTGGAAAGATCATAGTACACTTGCCCCTCCCAGAAGAGCAAGTGTTCCCCTGCTCAGAAGGGAGAGGCTAAATTACATCCTCAGACAAAAGGAGGTCCCTGGGGCTAGGAAAGGCCCAAAGTCAGTTGGCCACCTACCTCATCCCCTAACAACCAATTAGCTTAATGGTAACACTGTTCTGCCAATCACATTGTACCTAATGGTGACTGCCCTGAGAACTGTATAAAAGGTTATTCTGTCTCTATGTGCAGGGTGGCCCCAGCATGCTGGATATTAAATAAAAATCCTCTTGCCTTTTGCATTGAAAAAAAATTGTTATATTTCAACTATATTTTAAATAGCCTTATATGATATAACATGTCTACAGTAAGAAACAATATCTGCATGTATCCTTCTTGCAACTACTCAACCTTCTTCATGGTAAGTTGTAACCTGTAAGATGAAATAAACCCCCTTTCCCTAAGATGTTCTCGATCTGTGTTTTATCACAGATAACAGGGACTGATAGAAATTCTCAGCAACAGATAGTTTGCTTTTTGCATGTGATGCTGATCCCTGCTTTATACCTTGAGTACCAGCTGATGCAGCCATACTCAGTCCCCTACATGATTAATTCCTTATCAATGTGAGGGAAATTCAGAGAGTTCCCATGGATGTCCAAATTGTTTCACACAAAGGATTAAAGGAGAGTAAAAGAAAATAAATTAAGAACAGGATGTCTGGGGTGTTCTGGGGTAATGAGGAAAGCAGAAGTGGCAAGTCCTAATGTAAAGTAAGCTTTGAGGGTGGGAATCATTAGTCATTACAGGCTTATCTGTAGTAATAGATTTAATAACTTGCTAGGGATCCTGCTTGTACTGGCTAGTTTTGTGTGTCAACTTGACACAGGCTGGACTTATCACAGAAAAAGGAGTTTCAGTTGGGGGAAGTGCCTCCATGAGATCCAGCTGTGGGGCATTTTCTCAATTAGTGATCAAGGGGGGAGGGCCCCTTGTGGGTGGTGCCATCCCTGGGCTGGTATTCTTGGGTTCTATAAGAGAGGAGGGAATGCAAGCCAGTAAGGAACATCCCTCCATGGCTTCTTCATCAACTCCTGCTTCCTGGCCTGCTTGAGCTCCAGTCCTGAGTTCCTTTTGTGATGAACAGCAATGCAGAACTGTAAGCTGAAAAACCCTTTCCTCCCCAATTTGCTTCTTGGTCATGATGTTTGTGCAGGAATAAAAACCCTGACTAAGACTGGAAGACTGTGCAAATGAGGGGATAAACAGCCAAGAAGTTTCTGTTTCCCAGTAAATTTGGTTCAGAAACTCCAAATACGTAGTGTGGAGAATGGCCGGAACTGAGAGAAAGTCAATATCAAGAGCTGGAGGGATGGACTGCTAAGAGCGCATTGCTTCTACAGAGGACCCACGTTCAGCTCTTAGCACCTAGTTAGAATGCTGCACAACCTCAGAAATCTCTAGGTCCATAAAAATTCTGAAATTTTTGAACCCAAATATAAAGTGCTGTCATTTTAACAACATCTTGATGCATTTCTCAGCCTGTAGAATGGCAAGATATAAATGTTTCAACTTAGGTCTCCAGTGAATTAACCTGTTACAGTAGCATGAACTGACTAGGATTAGACCATAGCATTAGATTAATCACACTTAATATTTTGGTTTTTGTTTTATTTACTTATTTACATACTTTCTTACTTACTTACTTACTCACTTGTGTGTGTGTGTGTGTGTGTGTGTGTGTGTGTGGTGTATATTCACATGTGTACATGGGCCCATGAAAGCCAGAATAAAATATAAGTTCCCTGGAGATGGAATTATATCTATTTGTGAGCTTTCCCGATATAGGTGTTAAAAACTGAGTGTCTTGGTAGAGCAGAAAGTGCACATACCATTGAACTATCTTTCTAGCTCCAAAAAACTTGGTTTGAATCTCTACTTTGTTGTAAATACCCAGTGATTCTTTTCAAATTCTGTGACTGTAATTGAGGTCAATGGGTCACAGGTAGCAATTGTTGAGTGTTTGGTCCAACTCTCTTCATTTTATTTGAAAATCTCAGTTTATTCATATTACAAGAAAATGTTGTTACTTCTTTTGAGTTCTCTCAGTTTCCAATATCATAAATAATACATAGTAACACTATATAGCCCTAACATTACATAATAATGAGAAAAGACTAACAGGGCAGTAAAATGAAATGATTAGCAATAATAAAAGCAGTACATGTATGTTATACATTGCCTACTTTATTTTTGTATTAGATATTTTCTTTATTCACATTTCAAATGTTATCACCTTTCTGGTTCCTTCTCTGAAAACACCTATCTAATCCACCCCTTCTCCCTGCTCACCAACCCACCCACTCCTGCTTCCTTGTTCTGGTATTCCCCTATACTGGGACATCCAGCCTTCTCAGGGCCAAGGGCCTCTCCTCTCTTTGATGTCCAACAAGGCTATCTTCTGCTACACATGCAGCTGGAGCATTGAGAACTCTTTGATTGGTAGTCTAGTCCCTGGGATCTCTGGGGGTACTGGTCAGTTCATAATGTTGTACCTCCTATGGGGCTGATAGCTCCTTCAGCTCCTTGGGCCCTTTCTTTTGCTTCTCCATTGGAGACCTTGTGCTCAGTCCAATGGTTGGCTAGGAGCACCCACCTCTGTATTTGTCAGGTACTGGCAGAGCCTCTCAGAAGACAGCTATATCAGGCTCCTGTCAACAAGCACTTGTTGGCATCCACATTAGTGTCTGGGTTTGGTGACAGTATATGGGGTAGATTCCGAGGTGGGGCAGTCTCTGGATGGCCTTTCCTTCAGTCTCTGCTCCACAATTTGTCTACGTATTTCCTCCCATGGCTTTTTTGTTTCCCCTTCTAAGAAGGACCAAAGTATCCATACTTTGGTCTTCCTTCTTCTTGAGCTTCAAGTGGTCTGTGAATTGTGTTTTGGGTATTCCAATCTTCTGGGATAATATCCATTTGTCAGTGTGTGCTTCCATGTGTGTTCTTTTGTGACTGGGTTACCTCACTCAGGATGATATTTTCTAGTTCCATCCACATTACCTGTGAATTTCATGAATTCATTGTTTTTAATAGTCAAGTAGTATTCCATTGTGTTAATGTACCACATTTCCTATGTTGAGGGACATCTGGGTTATTTCTAGCTTCTGGCTATTATAAATAAGGTTGCCACGAACATAGTGGATCATGTGTCCTTATTACTTGTTGGAGAATCTTCTGGGTATATGCCCAGGAGTGGTATAACTGGGTCCTCTAGTGGTATTATGTCCAATTTCATTGCCTACTTTATTAACTATCTTTTGACAAACCTGAGAGGCAGATACTAGAAGGAAAGCTGAGATTCAGAGAAGCAAGAGTGAAAAATGTTCCAAGGGTAAGGAATGCTCAAGCTGGGATTTGATACATAGTACACTCATTATTGGATGCACAAGTCTTCTTCTCTAGCCACAGCACACTGATGTTCTATTAGTTATGATGAGAAAATCATCTAACAATCTGGACTCCTACCAAATGTGAAGTGGTAAAAGGTAGAAACTGGTTTTTAAAGCATCCAAGAAAGAACAGCAGAAAGGAAATCCCCATACCAGTTGGGTTTAGCAGCAAGACTGTGGCACATTTGTGCACATTAAACTGTAGACAACACAGCCTCTCAAACAGTTGAGGTGGATTGCCTTTAGCACATCAGTAGTCAGTCAAATCATTAGTGAACAGGTGATACCCTGTTCCAGAAAAAAATAATAAGTTGGTTTAAGTTATGATACTGCATACTCCAAATTTTTCTACTCTCCTATGTCTAAACCTAGTGTGTGAAATGCAACATCATGTTTTATCAGTGCCTCCCCATCTGACCTGCTGATCATTAGGGCCCAATTGTCAACCTCCTCAAAATGGCAGTGCCACTGACAATTTACAACATGATAATCTGAGCCCAGCTCAGGCTTAACAGAGGAAACAGATGGATTGCTGGGAGTTAGACATAAGCTTACCTTCAGCATCTTCAGAAACCTGTGAAAGAGTGTCTGTTTTCCAGGTAGTGCCCCATCCTTATTTCCCCACCTATGGGGCAAACTGGAGATCATGTCCCTTGTTAGCACATAACAATAAGGCACAGGACAAGACCCTGAACATTCTGGCTCAAAAACCTTCTCCCCTCGCCTCTGTAAACGTCCAGGGTGTTCTAGTCCAATGCTCCCTCCTTGGTGTAGATATATTCTTTCTTTATAACTGGCAAGCATTTCCCTACCTTTCAATTATTCTTTCTGGCCCCAAGACATAGCCATGGTAGCTGTCACTGTGTTTTTCTCTCAACACATGAGAGATGGCCATGTGGCAGTTTCATATGTCCAATAAACCATTTCTTCCTACCCATGGAATCATCTAGTTTAGGTGGTTTCACTGGTGATAACATCAATTTATTACAAAATAGTAGAGTAAATAAAGTTAGAACTGGAGTGGCCTTAGCTCTTCCAAGGAATTCTGCTCTCATGTCATGTCTCTGCTACTTTTGGTGAGGACTCTCTACTTCAGATTTCTGTCCTATCACATGTATGTTGTCAAAGCCCTAGCCAAGTGTCTCATCTTCCATTGTGGCTCTGAGTTATATTTTTTTTCTAACATGTTCTGAAACCTCTCTGGCCTGCTCAGTAAGAAGAAAGTCAAATTGCCATTATTCCCACTCAGTGAACAGCAAATATAATCCAATGTTTCTTTTGAACATGTTTTTTACTGAAGGAGAAAAACTTGGGAAAAATGTGAAATCATGAACTTTGGGTGTCACAGGAAGGAGAGTCGACTCTCCTTGGTAGACAGCAGGGCATTTGTAGGTAAGAAATCAATCCATGTTTGAAAAGGAATTGAGGTGGAAACTCCTGGTGTGTCTTTGCTAATGATGATCAAAGGAAACACAAGAAATGTAAATCATACTTCTCAAAAACAAAGAAAGCAAGTTAGCATTTAAACACTGGTCCCCAGAAACATACATTTTGAAAAACAATAGTTACATGAATATGCTCTTTTGATTTTAATAATTTGCTTCTTTTTAAAAGTAAAATAGGTAAATATATTTTCTTGTGTTCTAGGTAACTTTAGACTCCAAGAAAGCAACAGAAGGTGGAGAAGGAATCCCATAGCAAATGACAGGTTGCTTGCTGTGCAGCCTAGAACAGATTTTCCATGCCATAGGCCTCACTGTCAGAGTCGCACCTGCCAGAGCTCTGCTCACATTTTACTGCCAGGCAGCTTTTCTGACATCTGCTCTTGACCTGACCTGCAACTCCCTCTGAATTGGGGCTTCATTGTGGGAACAATTTTTTTCTTTTGGTTACTGAGAAGTGGTAAATTTCTTGACATCTGAGACCTCATTTTGGAGTTAGTGAGAATCAGAACTCCAGGCAGAAACAGTGACATTAAATAGCACTAGTAAATGCCTCCCCGCAGCTGCACTAGAAGCCAGGAACTAGATAATTGAGTACTCACTTTCTCTCTTTCTCTTAACTTAAGGAAGGCGTTGATTTTTATTTCTTTACCCCAACTTTGGCTCTCATTTTGAACTCATGTTTAAATTCAAATACTTAAGTGTGTAGAAAACAAAACCAAACCCACAAAAACCCTAAACCCCTTCACTAGTCTTTAGAGTGTCCTAAAATGAAGAACTTGCAATATAAACTGCCTCTATAGGTGTGGCATATACCAGCTCCTTCTTCTCAATGTCAAGTAGACTATGCTCTGATCTCAGACTGACTGTGAGCTTTGACAGGTGGGCAGACTTTTCCAGGGCCTCCCCTGTCTTTGGCTTCTAAATGCAGAGAAGAGTTTCCTGTTTGCAGGAATCATTTTCATTCTGACTGACAAGGTTTTGGTCTCTAAACCTTTTGGGGTTTTTGTGCTCTGTGTCTATTAAAATTACCACTAAACACAACTGTGTTCCGACCAAGAGGTACATTCTTTTCTTATGACTTGCTTTCAGCAGGTATAAATTGCATTGGAGTAAAAGCCATGACAATCAATTCCCATTTTATGAGATAGAATACTAGACTCTCCTTTATATATGAAAGTCTATAGGTAAAAATATTTAATTGATTTGATATTAACTTCATTCCATTTTCATAACTGCCTACTTTCCTAAGGGTTTTAATTAATGACAGACTAAAATTTCTATAAAAGGTACTATTAGGAATTGTGAATTGATTTTATAAGGTATCTCTAAGAGAACTCTGCAAGTTGATGATCTATTTTACTCTTCCTATTGTAACTTTGGAATTGTTGTGGTTCCCATTCAGATGGTTTTGCCTGGGCATTATGAGCCAATGTCTGCAACATATTTCATATCTGTATGAAAATTTATTCTTGTATGTTGTGGATAAATGTGTGCAGAAGGCAGATGTGTGAGTAGGAGTACTAGGCAATGCTTGAGCTGTCTGGAAGAAAGATTACGGTGTAAGTCAGATAGTAGATAGTCACGTGTGTACATCAAGTACCTCTGCAGAATGCTTCAGTTTTGCTGACCGACACCTTTGAACTGAATAACAAAAAAGTCTTGATTACTAAGCAAATAGTGTGGGGTGAAAAAATGCAAAATGGAAGTTTCATACACTATAATCACATGAGTGTTTATCATTAATATTTTAACTTCTGCCAAAAAAAAATTCCAAAGAAAATAGAAAGGTTTAGAAATGCAAAAGTAGTTAGTACAAGTAAGATTTTTCTTTAGACAAATGACATCTGTTTATTTCTTTTCACATGTTTGTGGAATCAAAGGTTTTCCTAGTACAAGAAGAATGTGTTTTAACACTAAATTCTCACCAGGCAGTGGTGACACATGCCTTTAATCCCAGCACTTGGGAGGCAGAGGCAGGAGGATTTCTGAGTTTGAGGCCAGCCTGGTCTACAGAATAAGTTCCAGGACAGCCAGGACTATACAGAGAAACCCTGTCTCAAAAAACCAAAAACCAAACCAAACCAAACCAAACCAACCAACCAAACAAACAAACAAAAAAAACATTCTCAATGCAGCTAGACAAAAATTTTCTTTCTATTGTCTCTGAAAAGTGGCCATTTCTTATTAGTGGGAAGGAATGTCTTGGTTTCTATAGAATTCCTGTCTGCACTTAAGGTACATCAATTCTGATTAGATCTATACATAGTTGAAATTTATATTATAGCATATATTTATAACTGGAATTCTACAGTGGTTTATGAGAGTGATAGTAGTTAAATCTTCCTGTAACAAATGCAAAAATGATAAAAAGATTTTATAAAAATACAAAGTTCACAGTAGACTCATAAAGAATCATTTTATATAATTTAATTTACATATTTTATTTTGACTCGGTCTCCAATACTCTGCACATAATTGAAGAAATAGAAAAAAGACAGCAAAGCTTTCAGGATCTTCCAAAAGCTTAATTGTTTCTAGCCAACTCTTTTTATTCAAACAGCAGTACACTGCATGCCATAATATGATAAAGATTTTACTATATTTACTTATTCACTATGCTACTACAGACTCACTAAAAACATACATAATTCAACATTATAACATTGCATATTTTACAGTTGGTTTTGTGAATGAGTAAAAAATTGTATGAATATAATTTTAAGTTATTTACTTACACAATTCTAAAGGTTTTACAAAAATGCATAAAATCTGTTCTCAGAATTTTATTTTCAGGTGGTTTAAAATCCATCTGAAAATCTAGAAGATCACTTTAAAAATCAGAAAATAAATACTGAAGATGCCACACAGACCAGACACAGGACTTTGAGGAATCAAGACAGAAGTGATATGAAATCCTCCTCCATCAAGACTATCACTCATAGTACCCAAGGTGCTCTGCAATCCCCAGAGAGAAAAAATTAATAGTTCCACCAAAATGTAAAACCTGTCAACCATAGCAATGATTGGTCCAGCAAGATATCCACAGTGGTGAAATGAGGTACTTGTATCTTGTGGGTAACCATCAGCTGTCTAGTTATACTTAAGGCCTGTTCGCTCGGAGAATATATATTGCTGATACTATAAACCTAGCCAACTACCTATCGCTGCAAAGGTCATACACCTTAAAAAGACTATTATCATGTTCTTAAATCGCTGTAGCTTCTAACTCACTGTTTTTCAAACTTCTTAGTACTGTGACACTTTAATAGTTCCTCATATTGTGGTGACACGCAACCATAAAGTTATTTTTTTGCTACTTTGTAGACTTATATTTATTTTAAAACTTATTGAGCTTGTCACAGAAATATCCTCTAACTCCAGCCATTTCTCCTAAAATTTTCTCTCCCCATCAAGATGATCCCTCCTGGTCTTAGCCTGACCTACTCCCAGTCCACAGGCAAAATATATTGTTTCCCTTTCCAAGGAGATCCTTATATCACTTCTTCAGCCCTCCATCTTTGTTACTTGGCCTCTCTGGGTCTCTAGACAGTAGTACGATTGTATTTTATTTTACAGTTAATATCCACTTATAAATGAATACATACCATGTTCATCTTTCTGGGTCTGGGTTACCTCACTCAGAATATTTTATAGTTCCATCCATTTACCTGGAAATTTCTTAATATCTCTGTTCTTAATAGCTAAGTAATACTCCATTCTGTAAAATTACCATATTTTCTCTATTTCTCTATTTCTTTTATTTCTTCAATTGATACACTTCTAAGTTGTTTCCAGTTACTTGCTATTATGAATAAAGCTGCTATGAACATAGTTGAGCATGTTTCCTTGTAATACAATAGAGCATTCTTTGGATATATACCCAGGAGTGGTATAGCTGGGTTTTGAGGTTGATTTCTGATTTTCTGAAAAGCTGTTATATTGTCTTTCAAAGTGGCTGTACAAGTTTGCACTCCCAACAGCTGGGAAGAGTGTTCCCATTGCTCCAGATCCTTACCAGCATGGGTGTCACGTGTGTTTTTAATTTTAGCCATCTGACAGGTATAAGATGAAATCTCAAAGTCATTTTGATTTGTATTTCCCGCCATGGCTAAAAATGTTGACCATTTCTTTAATGAGGTCTTGGCCATTGGAGATTCCTCTATTTAGAATATCTGTTTAGACCTGTGGCCTACTTTTTAATTATTTAGTTTGTTGATGTCTAGTTTCTTGAGTTCTTTATATATTTGGATATTAGACTTCTGTCAGTTGTGAAGTTGGTGAAAATCGTTTCCAATTCTGTGGGCTGCCATTTTATCCTGTTGACAGTGTCCATTGCCTTACAGAAACCTTCTCAGTTTCATGAGGTCCCATTTCTCAATTGTTGGTCTTAGTGCCTGTACTATGGGTGTCCTGTTCAGGAAGTTGTGCTCAATAATAGTCCCAACATTCTCTTCTATGAGATTTAGTGTATTTTAGTTTAATGTTGAGGGCTTTGATCCACTTGGAGTTTAGTTTTGTACAGGGTGATAGATATGGATTTATTTACATTCTTCTATATAGTAACATCCAGTTAGACCAACACCATTTGTTAAAGAGATTTAATTTAATTTTTTATTATATATTTCTGAATTTATGAAAATTTGAGTCTTGAAAGGTGTGTGGATTGATGTCTAGGTGTTTAATTTCATGACTTTGATCAATATACCTCTTTTTATGCCAGTATAATGAACATTTTATTACTACAGCTCTGAGCTGCACTAGGGATGGTGATACCTCCAGATTTATTTATTTATTTATTTATTTAGGATTACTTTTTTTTTCTTTTTTTTCTTTTTTTTCTTTTTTTCTTTTTTTCTTTTCTATAATCTTTGTTTACATTCCAAATGAATTTCCCTTTCTTGGTTCCCCACTTCCCATAAGTCCTATAAGCCCTCATCCCTCTGTCCATTCCCCAATCAACCCCCCTCCCAATTCTCTGTCCTGGTAATTGCCTACAATGCTACATAAAGACTTTACAGGACCAGGGCCATCCCCCTCCTTTTTCTTGGGAATGATTGGTATGTGAGTTGTGTCTTGGGTATTCAGAGCTTCTGGGCTAATATCCTCTTATCAGTGACTGCATTCCATGTGTGTTCTTTTGTGAATGAACTTTTGTTACCTCACTTAGGATGATATTTTTCAGTTCCAACCATTTTCCTAACAATTTCATGAATTCATTGTTTTTAGTTGCTGAATAGTATTCCATTGTGTAAATATACCACATTTTCTGTATCCATTTCTCCATTGAGAGATATCTGGGTTCTTTCCAGCTTCTGGCTATTATAAATGAGACTGCTATGAACATAATGGAGCATGTGTCCTTATTGCATACCGGGGAATCCTCTGGGTATATGCCCAGGAGTAGTATAGCAGGCTCTACCAGAAGTGTCATGCCCAGTTTTCTGAGGAACCGCCAGACTGATTTAAAGAGTGGTTGTACCAACTTGTATTCCCACCAGCAGTAGAGGAGTATTCCTCTTTTTCTACATCCTCGCCAATACCTGCTGTATCCTGAGTTTTTAATCTTAGCCATTCTGACTGGTGTGAGGCAATACCACTAAAATCAGGGACTAGAAAAGGCTGACACCTCTCTCCATATCTTTTCAATATAGTACTTGAAATTCAAGCTAGAGCAATTAAACAACATAAGAAGGTCAAAGGGATACAAATTGGAAAGGAAGAAGTCAAACTATCACTATTTGCAGTTAATATGATAGTATAATTAAGTAACCCCCCCAAAAAAAACTCCACCAGAGAACTACTACAGCTGATAAAAAAACTTCAGCAAAGTGGCTGGTTATTAAAATCAACTCAAGCAAATCAGTAGCTTCCCTATACTCAAAGGATAAGCAGGATGAGAAAGAAATAACACCCTTCACAATAGCCACAAACAATATAAAGTATCTTGGTATGACTCTAACCAAACAAGTGAAAGATCTGTATGACAAGAACTTCAGGTTTATGAAGAAGGAAATCGAAGAAGACCTCAGAAAATGGAAATATCTTCCATCCTTGTGGATTGGCAGCTTTAACATAGTAAAAATGGCCATCTTTCCAAAAGCAATATACAATTTCAACGCAATCCCCATAAAAATCAAAACTTAGTTCTTCATAGAGTTAGAACGAGAAATGCTAAAATTCATCAAGAATAACAAAAAACCCAGGATAGCTAAAACTATTCTCAACAGTATAAGAACTTCTGGGGGCAAATCAATATACCAGAACTCAAGCAATACTACAGAGCAATAGTGTTAAAAACTGCATGGTATTGGTAAAGTGACAGGTAGGTAGATCAATGGAATAGAATTGAAGACCCAGAAATGAACCCACACACCTATGGTCACTTGATCTTCGACAAAGAGCTGAAACTGTCCAGTGAAAAAAAGATAGCCTTTTCAACAAATGGTGCTAGTTCACCTGAAGGTCAGCATGCAGAAGAATGCATATAGATCCATTCTTATCTCCTCGTACTAAGCTCAATTTCAAGTGGATCAAGGACATCCACATAAAGCCAGACACACTGAAACTAACAGAAACTAATAGAAGTGGGGAAGACCCTTGACGACATGGGCACAGGGGAAAGTTCGTGAACAGAACACCAATAGCTTATGCTCTAAGATCAAGAATTGACAAATGGGACCTCATAAAATTACAAAGTTTCTTTAAGGCAAAGGACACTGTCAAAAGGCCAAAACAACAACCAACAGATTGGGGAAGGATCTTCACCAACCCTACATCCAATAAAGGGATAATATCCAATATATACAAAGAACTCAAGAAAGTAGAACCCGGAGAACCAAATAACCCTATTAAAAATGGGGTACAGAGCTAAACAAAGAATTTTCACCTGAAGAATTTCGAATGGCTGAGAAGCACCTTAAGAAATGTTCAACATCATTAGTCATTAAGGAAATGCAAATCAAAACAATCTCCAGATGTTATTTTACAGTGCAGCATTATTTCAGCTCTCCTGGGTTTTGTTTTTTTCTAAATGGAACTGAATATTGTTCTGTTAAGGTTGGAAAAGAATTGTGTTGGAATCTTGATGGAGATTGTGCTGAATCTGTCCATTGCTTTTAGTAGGATGGCTATTTTTATTATGTTAATCCAACCCATCCATGAGCATGGAAGGTCTTTCCATTTTCTGATATCTTCTTCAGTTGCTTTCTTTAAAGAATTGAAGTCTATATCATGTAGGTCTGTCACTTGCCTGGTTATCATTATACTCAGATGTTTTATAACATTTGTGTTTATTGTCAACCATGTTGTTCTGCTGATTTCTTTCACAGTCCCTTTGTCATTTGTATAAAGGAGACATACTGATTTTTTTTTTATTTTTTGTTTTTTACGTAGTCTTGTATCCAGCCACTTTACTTATGGTGTTTATCAGCTCTAAGAATTCCCTGGAAGAACTCTGAAGTCACATATGTATATTATTATATCCTCCGTAAATAGAAATACTTTGACTTCTTCCTTTTCTATTTGTATCCCATTTATATCCTTTTGTTTTCTTATTGGTTTAGCTAAAAGTTCAGATTCTGTATTGTCTAGATAATAGCTTTGTCTCTTCTTCCTTGGTTTAGTGGAATTGGTTTAAGCATCCTTCCATTTAATTGATGTTGGCTATAGCCTTGTTATAAATTACCTTTATTCACCATTAAGTATGTCCCATAGTTCTCTCATTTCCCCAAGATTCTTATCAGGAAGGGGTGCTGAATTTTGTCAAAGGGTTTCTTTTTTCAGCATTTAATGAGAGGATAATATTTTTTCTTTTAGTTTGTTTATATGGTGGATTACGTTGACAGATTTTCATATATTGAATTATCTCTGCATCTCTGGATTGAAGACAACTTGATAATGGTGGTTGATCTTTTTGATGTATTCTTAGATTCAGATTGTGAGTATTTTAGCATCAATATCCATGAGGAAAATTAGTCTGTAATTCTCTTTATTTGTTGGATCTTTGTGTGGTTTGGGTATCACTGTGACTCTAACCTCATAAAATGAATTTGACAAAGTTCTTTTTATTTCTATTTTGTGGAATAATTTAAGGAGTATTGGTATTAGGTCGTTTTTGGAAATCTTATAGAATTCTCTGCTAAAACCATCTGATCCTTGGATTTTTTTTAGGGGGGTTGGGAGTCCTTCTGATATTTTCTTTGGAGGCTATAGATCTATTTAAATTGTGTATTTACCTTGATTTAACTTTGATAACTGGTATCTATTGAGAAAATTGTACATTTATTGTAGATTTTGAAGTTTTTTAAAGTACAGGTTTTGGAAGTATGTCCTAATAATTCTTTGGATTTCCTCAGTGTCAATTTTTATGTCCCCGTATCATTTCTGATTTTTTTTAAAATTTTGTTCTAGAGCTTTATGGTTTGTTGTTAAATTTCTAGTAGGAAGGTATTTGGTACTATAAACTTTCCTTTTAGAACGACTTTCACTGTGTCCCATACGTTTGGGTATTTTGTGTATTCCTCTTCATTGAATTCTAGGAAGTCTTTAATTTCTTTTTTGAAGTTTATACCTTGACTCTGTAGTTATTCAGTAGGTAGTTGTCTATTTTCTATAACTTTGTAGTCTTTTTGTTGTTTCTGCTGTTGTTGATGTACATCTTGAATTTGAGGTGGTCTGATAGAAGATATGAGATTATTTCAGTTTTCTGGTATGTTTTGAGAATTGCGTTGTGAGTGAATATGTGATCAACTTTTTGGGGAAGGTTCTGTGATGGCCTGAGAAGAAGACATATTCTGTTTTGCTTAGATAAAATGTTCTGGAGACATGTTAGGTCCATTCAATTTATAACATCTGTTAGTTCTATTTTTTCTGTTTAGTCTTTGTCTGAATGACCTTTCCATTGAGCAGAGTGAGGTAATGAAGTCTCCCACTATGGGCGCATGAGGTTTGATGCTTGATTTAAGATTTAATAATGTTTCTCTTATAAATAGAAATTTCAGCTTGCTCCCATTTACTTGAAAAATCTTTTTTCAGCCCTTACTCTGATGCTATGTCTAACTGTGATGCTGAGGTATGATGTTTCTTGTATTCAGCAGAAGGATGGATCCTGCTTTTGTGCCCACTCTGTCAGGCTGTACATTTTTATTGGAGAAATGAATCCATCAATATTAAAAGATATTAATTACCACTTATTGGTAAATCCTGCTATGCTGTTTTTAGTGTTGTTGTTGGTTTTTGTGGTGGTGGTACATTTATATATATATATATATATATATATATATATATATATATATATATATATATATATATGTGTGTGTGTGTGTGTGTGTGTGTGTGTGTGTGTATGTGTGTGTGTGTGTGTTTGTGTGTGTGTGTGTGTGTGTGTGTCCCCTCCTTGGGTTCTTCTGGTATAAGATTACTAATTGCCTGAGTGTAGTTAACTTCCTTAGGTTGATATTTTCTTTGTACTACTTTTTATAGAGCTGGATAGATGGACTGGTATTGTGTAAATTTTACTTTGTCATAAAATACCTTAATTTCTTCGTCCATGATTACAAGTTTTACAGGGTATAATATAGTAATATAGTAGGCATGTATTTTATATTATAAATATGTTCTTTTATGTGTTTTGAGCTTGCATTCTTCTTCTATTGCTGATATTCTTATTTTTGTTCTCTTCATAATGTTCCAGATTTCTTAGATGGTTTATGTGAGGAATTTTAAAATTCAACATTTTCTTTTACTGAGCAATCTATTCCTTTATCTTATCTCCAATACCTGAGAGTCTGTTTTCCCTCTCTTTGTATTTTCTTGATGATGCTTGTGCTTATAGGTCCAGTTCACTTACCTAGGTTTTCCATTTCCAGAATTCTATCAGTTTTTGTGTTCTTTACTGCTTCTAAATCCATTTGAAGGTCTTGAACAGTCTCCTTTACTATTTTTTCTAAGTTTTCTTGGCATTTTTAAAGGTTTTTTTCATTGGCTTTTCTATGATTTCATTAAGGGATTTCTTTCATTTCCCCTCTAAGGATCAATACCATCTTCATAACGTTGTTTTTAAGGTGTTTTTTTTGTGCCTCAGCTCCATTGCTATATTCAGGTTTTGCTGTCCTAGGACAATTGGACTCTGTTGGTGCCATACTGCCCTGGATAGTGTTGATTGTGTTCTCAAATTGGAGATTAGGATGATTATAGCCATAGGTACTGATTTCTGATTTTGTCTTTGTTGAATGGGTGGTTTATTCATTGATTTCTGTTTCTTCTTCCTCTTACATCTTTTGATCTTTGTGGCCTGGACTTCTGGCAATTAGCTGTGTGACCCCTGATCCAGTAGGGAGTCTCTGTCTATGTTGGGGGATGAACTTCTCATGACTAGCATGGCGTTTGATGCAGCAGAGTGTCTTTGTCATTCTGACTGGTGTGACTGGCACCTGAGCAGCTTTTGGAGTCTTTAGGAGTTGGGGCCTGTGGCCTGGAAGCTAGGCACTCACCTGTTCTGTAGGTTGTGGTCAGTACCTGAGCAGGGGACAGCAAGGTGGGAAGTGTTGGGGAGGGTCGGGGAATCCATCTGTTGGAAACCAAATCTGGGAAATGAGGCAGTTCAAGTGGATCTCTCTCTGATCTGTGCATCTGACTCCTTTCAGATATTTAAATGTATTAATCAAACTCCCACCAGACCTGTTTTTTTTTTAAACAAATGCTGCCACATCCTTCCTTATTGCTACAAATAAATATGTGTTGAGGACTTGTATCATCTTCCAAACAAGCTTCTAATTAGAGTCTATTTAAAGTTAAGAAGGATATCTTTTCATTGTTTTTCATCTATTGAAGTCACCAGAATGTTCAACTTCTTGTAGTATTTAAATTATTCTTCTGTTTCACAGGTCAAAAACATTAAAGATTTTATATATTTTCCACATATGCTACTAAGTTCTACTTTCTGATTATAACCATTTAAAATGTTGTGTTATTGTTTGATTTTTGTATTATATGGCATTTTATTTTTACTTTTAAGCTTCTTGAAATGAATAGAATAATATTTTTCTTCCAGAATTTGATGAACATGCATAACAGTGACTGGCTTAAGGAAGTACTATTAAGACATTATTATTACTGGTTAAGTTCATTACCTGATATTCAGCTCATTAATAGTCACAGTATTATTTCAATACCATTCATGACAGTTTTATAGATGAAAGCAGTAGGTTGCAAAATATGTATGTAAACATACCCAGTAAATGCTAGATAAGGGATTGCAGCTTTCCTTGCTATTGGCTCAGCTTGGTTGTTCTCTCCAAAACTCATACTGAAATTTAATTTCCATTGTGGAATATTAGGAGCTGGTCCTCTGTGATATCTTTAAGAGATGATTAGGGTTTTACCCTCACAAATGTGTTAATTGGCTTATGTATTAGTAGCTTGATATCCTAAAAGCTATTGTGAGGATGCATCTTCCGTAGATGCTGATTTAGCTATAATGCTGTATTCTCCGTCATTGAGCATGTGATAGTCTGTTGTTCTTCAGTGCTCTGATATCATGAAAGCAATTACCAGATGTACACACTTAACCTTGACCCAGAATGCTAAGCCAGAATAAGCCTCTTTTCTTTATAATATATCAGCATGTGATGTTTGGACTAAAATACCCCTATGTCTTTCTGACAGATTTTTCTGTTGTCCATCATATTAATTACCTTCTTCATCTTTGGCAAACATGACTTAAACATCCTTACAAGTTAATACAGAGAATGGATTTTGGCATTCATATTATTTGACACTTGCATATTTGGCATTTACATTGACCTAAACAAAGAACTCTATTTAGAAGCTGTGTCTACCTCTTCCATTATGGTACTGTATATTACAATGTGTTCTCCTAGGTCTAAGCATCTCATCAGTCTTTCATCATGAGTGGTTTACAGAAAGCAGAGCTGAACTTCATTAAGGCAGATACTAGTCTTTTCCTATACTCATGTTGATAGCTATTGCCCTAAACTGAGAGAGAGAGAGAGAGAGAGAGAGAGAGAGAGAGAGAGAGAGAGAGAGAGAAAGAGAGAGAGAGAGAGAGAGAGAGAGAGAGAGAGAGAGAGAGAGAGAGAGAGAAAGAGAGAGAGAGAGAGAGAGAGAGAGAGAGATCAAAATAGTTATCTTGTCATAATTGCCACTATGCTTCCTTATTTTTTAATCTTTAGTATTGACATCTATGCATATACGAAAGGGAACAAATTGTGAAGCACTTATAGAACTAGGTATGATCCCTTTGAAATGTTTTTAGAAATTCCTCATGAATGTTCCTATCTTCACTGTGGTGGTTTTAATAAATACGGCCCACATAGGCCCACAGGAAGTGGCACTATTAGAAAGTATAGCCTTGTTGGAGCAGGTATGCCTTGTTGGAGGAGGTTTGTCACTAGGAATGGGCTTTGAGGTCAAAGGCATCTCAAGCCAGTTCACTCCCAGCTTGTGCCTATGGAGATGTAGAACTGCCTGCTCCTGACAATAATGGAATAAACTCTGAAAATGTAAGCCAGCCCAAATTAAACATTTTTCTTTAAAAGAGTTGTCATGATGTCATGGTGTCTCTTCATAACAATAGAAACTCCAACTCATCCACTAAGTAGGTATGTGCCCTTTGCTATTATAATGTTCTACCACTATATTTATATGAAAGAAACAAGAAAAGCTTTATTTTAACTTAAGCATAAAGTCTTTAAGATAAACTCTTACCCCAAGGTCACAAGCTAGAACTTGAAGGAAATTTGCTAGGCTACAGGATCCTTCACACTTTTTATGATACTTTATCACTCTCTGTTGGAGGTTTTTTATTTCAACAAAATGAGAGCTAGAAAAGGACTTAAATGTATTCTTGGTTATGATTCCAAAAGTTTGGCTTGTACAATATCTTTTATGATTATTAACACTATATATTTGAAAGCTAAATGAGTTAAGGAAGAATTTTAAAAATGAAATGTATTATTAAAGTATATTAAAGAAAGTAATGAAGAAAACATTTCTTCTCTAATTGTGTTACTCTTCCTACTGTCAGACAGGCTCTAGGATGCTTTCCATGCCAAGCTTCTGGCTACTTTATTTATTTACTTTTCAAGTGTTGTCCCTGTTCCCAGTCTCCCCTTGGCAAATTCCCATCCCCTTTACTTTTACGAGGGCACTCCCCTGCCCACACTCCCACTTCTGCCTCAAACCTCTAGCATCCCCCTTTTGCTGAAGTAACAAGCCTCCACAGGACCAAGCTCCTCCCTTTCCATTGATACCAGATAAGGCAATCTTCTTCTAGATATGTAGTGGGAGCTCCACCTATGTGTACTCTGGTTTGTAGTTTAGTCCTTGGAAGCTCTGAGGGATCTGGTTAGTTGATATTGTTGTTCTTCCTATGGGGTTTACACCTCCTTCAGTTCCTTCAGTCCTTCTCTATCTCTTACATTGGGGTCCTTGAGCTCAGCCCAATGGTTCGCTGTGAGTGTCTGCATCTGAGACTCATCTTCTAACTCTATCTCTTTTATTATTAGATATATTCCTTATTTACATTTCAAATGATTTCCCCTTTCCTGGTTCCCTCTTCTCCGAAAGTACCATAAGCCCTCTGCCCTCCCCCTGTTCCCCAATCAAACCCCTCCCACTTCCCTGTCCTGGTATTCCCCTGCTACATCAAGCCTTTCCAGGTCCAGGAGCCTCTCCTTCCTTCTTTGTGGACATCATTTGATACATGAATTGTGTCTTGGGTATTCCGAGCTTCTGGGCTAATATCCACTTAGCAGTCAACCCATGTGTGTTCTTTTGTGATTGGGTTACCACACTTAGGATGATATTTTCCAATTCCACCCATTTGCCTAAGAATTCATTGTTTTTAATAGCTGAGTAGTATTCCATAGTGTAAATATACCTACCACATTTTCTGTATCCATTCCTCTGTTGAGGGACATCTGGGTTCTTTCCAGCTTCTGTCTATTATAAATAGGGCTGCTATGAACATAGTGGAGCTTGTGTCCTTATTACATGCTGTGGATTACTCTGGGTGTATGCCTAGGAGTGATCTAATGTGGTCCTCCAGTAGTATCATGCCCAGTTTCCTGAGGAACTGCCAGACTGATTTCCAGAGTAGTTGTACCAGCTTGCAATCCCACCAGCAGAGGAGGAGTGTTCCTCTTTCTCCACATCCTCGCCAGCACCTGCTGTCTCCTGAGCTTTTAATCTTAGCCATTCTGACTGATGTGAGGTGAAATCTCAGGGTTGTTTTGATTTGCATTTCCCTGATGAGTAAGGATGCTGAACTAAATAGGAGAAGGAATTGAACAAAACCATCCAGGATCTAACACTGCCTTTTAAATGTAATTACTACATAAGTCAGGAATGTTCATCCTAATATAAGGCTTCTACTTAGACTGAAAGATAAATGACTGATGGAGTGACTGAGACAGAGCTTAGCTTGCTGGTACAGCTAACTGTGGCTCTTGAATATTCCCTGATCTTTGTTTCTCTGAGCACAGCACAGCTGAGAACTTTTCCTGGTGTTCCTACTGGTCCCTCCTGCTCACTCAAGCTGAGACTGAGGTCTGATTGTATTTCTAGGTCTCTGTAATTTTTGTTTGCTATCCCAGCTCTACTGAACTGGACTGTTGGTGTATCCTGAGGTATTTTCTGGTAGATCAGATTGCCATGGCTAACCTGTGAATTGAACTGCCAATTTCCAGACAACATATATAGGAGTTGCTCCAAAGAACCTTTTTAAGTAGGTTAACTTGTCCATTATCCTTTCTTTTCCATTATCACTGGTGGGTGGTAGGCTTTAAGGAAGGTTAAAGCATTTAAGAACCATCATTAAAAATAGAATTTGAAAAAAAATAAAATTACAATTTCTTGTGCATTACTTTCTGGTATAGGCATGAATGCCACCTAGACTGTAGGCAGAGAATTTCTGAGACAAAGGAAGTGGAGAATTCTTGTAGAAAGGGATATGCATATTATTTTACAGTTAGAGTACAAACACTTTATGAAAATACTATTATCAAATATTGCTAGACAAATAAGGAAAATGAGAAAAAGAACAGTAGGATAAATGAAAGGAAGAAATGTTTCTGAGTTAGAATGTTATTATGTATGATTTCTTACATAGAAAAGTAAGCCTTAGAAGCACTCACTCTTACTTTCCCTTGGTTTCCATTGTGTCTTTTTAAAGGCAAATAGGACATTTAGAAAGGGGAAGTGTATTCCTGTTTAAAAAAAAAGTCAAACCCACTACTCTAGAAGCTTCCTAAAATACATACATATAAAACAAGAAATTAGGGAAGTTACCCTACAATGGAGGAATGGTACTTCTTCTATACTCTGTAGACCTCCAAAGCCCAGTGTCAGAAGTGGTTTACCTTTTGTGTGGTCATTGGTCAGTGTGATCCCCAAACCTCCCCAAGAATCCATTGTTCTTGATTCAATTCCTAAATATGATGGTCTTATAGCTGAAGATGTTGTGTGTGTGTGTGTGTGTGTGTGTGTGTGTGTGTGTGTGATAGAATGTGGAGAAAGCAAGCTGGTACTGACTGACTTCGATGCTTTATCTCTACTGCTAGTTTTTATAGTGATGAAAGATGATATGCATAGAACAAGGGGCAGAAAGATTGGAAGACATAGAAATAGTGGATGTCTATGTCTAACAATTTTCTGGACATAACAAAGAAGTTGTACATATGAGTTGACAGCAATAAATTGACAGCAGTTAGGACTCCATGCATAAGAACTGTACAATATTGAGCCATAAACTTTGTAAAAATTGAAAAAGCAAGAGGTCACAAAGTCCAACCTTTAGTTGAAGATCTACTGAAAAGTGATTGTTTCTTAGAAAGAGAGATCACTTTTCTGGAAGGGTGTGGTCCCAGAGAAACCTGCCCATATTCCAGTAGATTCCCAAAGAGTCATGGCCATACAAGAGATTTTAAAAAGGTAAAATATAAAATAGGAAGGGGAACCTAGCCAGGAGAGTCATCAAAACATATTTCTCTCTCTCTCTCTGTCTCTGTCTCTCTGTCTCTGTCTCTGTTTCTCTCTCTCTCTGTATCTCTCTCTCTCTCTCTCTCTCTCTCTCTCTCTCTCTCACACACACACACACACACACACACACACGGACACACACACATATACATGTACATATGCATACCACAATCTATGAAAATTCTCCTCAAGCTGAGATACAGAGGAATAGTAATAAAAATTGCCTTCTATTGGTATAGAAACAGTCAGATTGATCAATGGAATAGAATCAAAGAACATGAAATAACCCTGTGGACACTTGATTATTTGACAAAGAAGGCAAAAACATACAATGGAAAAGTGGAAGTGTTTTCACCAATGGTGGTAGTCTAACAAGATGCCAGCATGTAGAAGAATGCCCACAGATCCATATCCATCATCCTGTGAAAAAGTCAAGTCCAAGGATCAAAGACCTCAACATAAAATCAGATAGATAGGTTAATATAACCGAGAGTGGGAAACAGTCTTGAACTCCTGGGTAGAGGAGACAACTTACTGAACAGAACACTAAGGGCTCAGGTTCTAAGTTCAACAATGGATAAATGGGACTTCATGAAACTGCAAAGCTTCTGTGAGGAAAAGGACGCTTTTAATAAGACATAATGACAACATAAAGATTGTAAATATCCCATATGTATGTATGTATGTATGTATATATATATATATATATATATATATATATATATATATATATATATAAACTCAAGAACTTAGATCTCAACAGCCCAAATTAATTAAAAAATAATAGGCATACAAAGCTAAACAGAGAACTCTCAACAGAGGATTCTCAAATGCCTGAGAAGCACTTAAAATGTTCAACATCTTTAGTTATCAGGAAAATGAAAATCAAGCAAGCCTGAGATTCAATCTTACACCTGTCAGAATGGCTAAGATCAAAACTTAAATGATAGCACATGTTGGAGAGGATGCAGAGCATGAGGAATGCTCTTCCAATGGCCGACAGGAGTTCAAACTTGTGTAACCACTTTGGAAATCAATTGGGAAGTTTCTCAGAAAGTTTTTCTAGTAATGGAGCATCTCTACCTCAAGATCCAGCTATACCATTCCTGGGCATACACCCTAAAGTTACCCCACTATTCCATAGGGACACTTGCTCAACTATGTTCCTATCAGCTTTATTTGTAATAGCCAGAAACTGGAAACAACCTACATGCCATCCAATGAAGAATGAATTTTAAAATGTGCTACATGTACACAGTGGAACACTATTTACCTGCTAAAAACAAATACATTATAAATTTTGCATGGAAATAGATGGAATTTGACAATATCCTCCTAAGTGAGATAAAACAGACCCAGAAAGACATGGATGGTATGTATGCACTTATGATTGTATATTAGCATTAAAGTGCAGGATAACCATGTTACAATCCACAAATCCAAGAAAACTGGGTAATAAGCAGGTCCCAAGGGAGGATGTGTGAATTTTACTCAGAAGGTAAAGCTAAGTAATTATCTGAGGTGGATGGAGAGAGGGAACTGGCTAGGAGAGGAGATAAGGAGAACAGGAATGGCAATCAGGTGTAGGGACAAGGGGGATGGGAGTGGGGTCAGGACTAGCTGGAGACCTGGGATGGGGGAGGATACAGAGAGTCTATGGTGGTGACCATGGCTAGATTCCTACCAGAGGGAGATATAGAGACTGAAATGGCTACCTCCTGTAGCCAGGTGGGATTTCTAGAGGAGGAAGCTGGACATTAATCTCCCCATAAAACCTTCAACCCAAAATTTGTCTTGCCTAAAAGATGTGCAGGGATAATGCTGGAGCAGAGGCTTAGGGAACAACCAACCAATGTTTGTTGAGATCCTTTCCATTGTGAGAGAGCCAACCCATGACGCTATTTATAATGCTGTGCTATGCTTGAAGACATGAACCTAGCCCAACAGCCTCCTGAGAGGATTCATCCAGCAGCAGATGGAGGCAGATGCAGAGACCCACAGTCAAATATCAGAAAGAGACCAGGAAGTATTTTTTGGAAGAATGGGGGGATAGGAATGATAAATTGGAGGTGTCAAAAACACAAGAAAACCCACAGACTCAGCTGACCTGGGACAATGGGGCTCACAAGAGCCTGGACCACTAACCAAAGAATACAGGAGCTAGACCTAGGCACCCTACACATTTGTAGCAAATGTGTAGTTTGGTGTTCATGTGTATCCCCTAAAAATTGGAGCAGGGGCTGTCTTGGCCTCGTTTTCTTGCCACTGGATCATATCCCCACTACTAGGAATTCCTGGTTAGGTCCCAGAAGGAGAGGATGTGTCAAGATCTGCTGGCATTAGATGCCCCAGGATGAGGTGGGGTGTTATCCAAGGGAGGGCTTCCATATTTTGAGGATAAGTAGAGAGGACAATGTGAAGAGTGATCTGTAAGGATGGGACTGGGAAGTGAGTAGGAAGGGAGGCTGCATTCAGGGTAAAATGAAATAATAACAATAATAATAATAATAATTTACTACATAGTAACTAGCTATTATTTTGATGAGTTTAGCATTATAACTGACCTGACCTTTCTATCTTGTTACATTTATTTCCTGCTCTTTGTGCTATTATTGTGTGTGTGTGTATATATATATATATATATATATGTGTGTGTGTGTGTGTGTGTGTGTGTATGGGTGTTCTAATGGTAATAATTCATGTGAAGTCCCTTGTATTGTCCAAATTGGGGCTAAATATGGCATTTGTACCAGGATCCAGATCACTGTTCCTAGGTATGGAAATTTTTCTCACATGATTTTATTGAAAATTTCATTATAGTATTCTTCACCTTCTTCTGTGCCCATAACATAAAGGTTAGAGGTTTTCACAGTTTCTCAAAGCTCTTTCATGTTCCATTTGTAGTTTTAAATTTATTGTCACTTTATTGAGTGACTTAATTCATGTACTTAATTATCTATTGTAGAGTCCCGCTCATACATTCTAACCGGGGGTTCTCTTTTCACCATGATCCTCCCTGCTGTTGAAGCTTCCTGATAAGGTATTTATTTAGAGTATTGAGTTTTTCATTTCCAGCATTATTTAAATTTGGCTTTTCTTTGACAATTGTTTTAAGTAGATGCTTAGATTGAGGTCCACATTTCATCAATCTCTTTGTTTTCATTTTGTTGTTGTATGCCATATGTTCTTTTAGTTCTTTGGACATATTTGCATTCATTCTTCTGTGTAGGAAATTCTTCCAGGCCATTTTCATTGAGATCATTATCTTGGGAATAGGAACCTTTGGAGAGCACAATGCGGTCATGATTTTTAATGTTACTTTTCTTTCTGAATGTGTGCATCTGAAGTACTTTTTCTTTCTGTCTTTCTCTTTATTCAAATAAATATTTTTCTTTCATAGGAGATATGTATAATTTTCAGGAGGATATTAAGTTGTAAGAAGTTTGAGACATAGATTTTCATCTGAGCTGTGTTGAGTGATGGAGGTTCCATCCTTAGTTTTTTTTAGAGTTTGCCAATCTTTGTGCTGACAGTTACTATCCAAGGGTCAGCACTCTTTTGCTTGTCTTCTTTCATTTCTCCTTCTGGTGTGGATTTCCAAGTCTGGAAGTCTAACTTGAGTAATCACGAGTAACTGGGTGTTAAGGGCTTGAGTTTCCAGTTAAGCCTTGTGTGGAATGGGAGGTTTATATGGTAAGGAGCAGACCCTGCTTGATAATATTCCCTATATTCTATTCAGAGTTTCATTGCAATTTAAAAGCAAATAATGTTGATGCCATTGCTTGCCAGAAACATGAAACAGTTATAAGTTTATAATGATAGCTTAATTATAAAAAAATTCACCTATCATAGTCATTCTGGTAAAATATAACATTACAAACTCTTGCTGCAATAAAGCTACAAGAAAGATAGTACATGAAAAATAACCAGATGTTTCAAAACAGAAGACTGGATATAGACAATATGGTTCATTTACACAATGGGACACTATTCAGCTATTAAAAATGAGGGCATCATGAATTTTGCAGACAAATGGATGGAACCAGAAAATATCATCGTGAGTGAGGTAACACAGACACAAAAGGACATGCATGGTATATACTCACTGGTAAGCCAAAAAGTACAGAATACCTAGGATACACCTGTAAGAAGTTTAACAAGCAAGTCTCGAGAGATTGCTTCAATCCTACTTAGAAGGGGGAACAAAATAATCTCCAGAAGAAGAGGGAGGGAGGAACCTGGATGGGACATGGGAGGGAGAGGGGAAGGGGGAACAAGATCAGGTATGAGGGTTGGGAGGGAGACAGGAGAAGCCTTGAAGGCCAGAAGAATGAACGGAGATATGCAGCCTCCTAGGGTCAGAGGTGGGAGGACCCTCTAGAAAGTCCTGGAGACCTAGAAGATGAGAGACTCATAGGACTCAGTGGGGGTGACCTTAGCCCAAATGCGGAGCTGTGGGCGGAGGGACCAGGAGGTAGGCATTGACTAGAATTTAAATAAAAAAATAATTTAAAAAATGACTCCTAAGTCCTCTAGGAAAATATTCTCCATAAAGATGCAATTTGTTTTTTATCCAAAGACTATCCAATATTCATTTTTAGTTCCTATGCTCTGTAGAATTATTTGGAAAAAAAGGAACTCCCTCATGCCTTTAGCAGTCACCTCTGCATTTTAATTAGACAAGAAGCACGGATCACTGCTTCCTTTGGGATGCCTGCAGATATATTTGTACTGTTTCAGAAAGTGTGGGGTGGTGACTTTCCATTGGACTTTAGGGATGTCTTATTCAAATTACCTGCTGTTGGCAGACATGAAAAGCTGTAAGAATGATTGGTAACAACATTAGAAAGAATGAATATATTTATTATGGTAATAGGATTTATAAATTAATTTTAGATAAGCATTCTATTTGGGACAGTCTCAAAAATTGACTATTTACTCTTGATGTTTTAAAATATGGTTAGCTAAATATCTCATAATAAGTTTCGATTCTATTCCATTGGATTGAATTGAATGAAGGTTTAAAGTCATCAAAACAATTTCTAATAGTTCTTCACTTTCTCACTTTTGGTGCTGTATTAACCTGATGTCTAGGACAGTTATTAGAAACTGATGTCAAAGTTATTATTTATGAATCCATATTATTAGTTTTACATACAGTTAATAGTGGATGGTTTTCAAAAATAATATACTCAGAATCAGAATACCTAGAAAGGAAAGGCAGATAAATTCATAATTTATGATGATTTTAAAAGGATTTTCTAACAAACTAATTTCATTCTTGGTAATTTATATATGTTCATTGAACAAGTATATAACAGATTACTTTAGCATTAGAATTTTGCATTTACTTGCTTTCTGAAAGAAAAAATAATGAATTTATCTGACTGTTCTATTGATAAATTTATTAATTGGATAAGATGAAGATGCTGCCATCACATGGGACTAAACGTGGGTATCAGAGACGTGAGGCTGAGTTACTCTGCACATACTTGTCTCCTTAGTTGCCCCTCAAGACCTTTATATGCTTGTTAGCCACAGAAAATAATCTGCTTATTCTTTTTAGTATATACTATTTTCCAGTGGTCCTGATTTCTCATATCAAACATTTTTTGCCCCATGTGAATGTGAGAATTTTTGCCTCTGAGAAGGTTTGCTACAAAGTTGACTTGAAGTCCAAATGAAGGAGAATTCAAAGCTTCAGTCAGGGTTCAAATATCCAAAGTGGAAAATATGCCTAAGACATGACTAATATTTTGTATTCTGGATATACACAGGCTACACATAGCTTCTACCAAAAGGTTTCATCTTTGCCACTAACTGCATGGGGGGGGGTCCTGTGGTCTCAGTGTATTTCTCCTTAAGAGGGATTATGATGAATGTGAAAGAAAAAGGGCACAGGAGATTGCTTGGTAACTAATGATGTGCCGGAAATGAATTTAATTATTCTCCTATACAGCATGTACCCCAGAGCAGGGTTCTGCTCGTACTTGGACAGTAAGTTACAGAAAGTATTTGTTAGCATTGCATGGCATAGTAATCAAGTCAACTGTACAACTGTACATGGTGTGTATTCAGGACTAACACTGTACTGAAGTCTTGTGATAGATAAGGTCTACCAAAAATCCCACCTCAGATGTATTATGTTTGATTTTAAATTGATTTTATTTTGTGTTCAAAATCTTTTAACAGTTGTCAGAATTTTCATGACCCCACATCTAGCCTGTGAGTCTGTGATTGCAGTTGGAGAAAGTGACTTCAAAATAAGTTGGAAAGCTTCAAACAGAAGATGAATACAGAACATAGGACATCTGATAATCGTCACTTTCTTTGCTCTTAGACCTGTCATTGATGGGATATCCATTGATGCTGCTCATACTTAAGTGACTGCTCTATCCTCAAGTCACCTTCTTAGATGAATGAAAGTTTTATAAACAGGACATCTAGTTCATGTAAATTTGATTTCAATGAAGAATAATTTTGAATAAATTATGTTGGAGGTGTTAAGTGGTTGAATGGGGGCATGTCTATACTGAAATTTTATCTGAATTTTATTTGATCTATCTCTTCTTATTCATTTGCCAAGAATGGCAGCCATACTCATTAGGCTTGTGAGTAATTGGCCATAATAACAGGAGAATGAATTTTTCATTAAATCAATCAGTCACCAAATGTACAAACATTAGTCCAAAAGAAATGCCACACTGAGCAGGCCAGCAGCATGCTCTGTGTCCTGTGCAGAGAGTACAGGGGCTGCTTAGCTCCAGCAGGGTAATTCCATGCACTATATATTTTGTAGGCTAATGGAACATCTCTTGGAGAATTTTGATTTTCCTGTTTATCTGGGTCACTATTTTTAATGCAGTCATTTCTTATGCATGAGTATGTGTGCACCAAGTAGTAACAGAAAAAAAAAAAGACAAGGTTGAAGTAAAAAATGAACATAATTATTTAAGGACTGTGTTCCGGAGTCGTCAAATAACTCAAAAGGATGCTCATTTATTTGTATAGCAACTTCAAACTATATGACGAACACTTACATTTTTTAAAAAAATTATCTCTACTCTAAGGAAGTATAACTTCTATTGTTCAAATGTTTTATTTTGACATCTAAGGATGCTGATATGAAATGATGTTATCTCTTATTTTTCTATGTATGTGCACATGGGTGAGCATGTTTGTGACACCACATGACAGTGAAGGTGATTGAGAGTCACTGATGTGGGTGATGAGAACAACCTCTGGTCTTCTGAAAGAATAGCATGTGCTTTTAAAATTCATGTCATCTCTCTAAGTCTGTCATTTCATATTTTTAAAATGTGCATTTTCAAAATCATTTTCAATGTCATCCCCTTAAAAGTGCATTGTTTGTATATAGATCACAAAATTGTTACATTCTTTTTTCTTTTTTTTTATTTTCTTTTTTTGGGGGGGGCTTTTATTTTTTTATTTTTTTTCTTTCTTTTTTTAAACTTATTGATATATTTCTTTACATTTCAAATGATTTCCCCTTTTCTGGACCCCCACTCCCCGAAAGTCACATCAGTCCCCTCGCCTCCCCCTGTTTTCCCACCCAACCCTTCCCACTTCCCTGTTCTGATTTTCTAAATTCTTTGTTTACATTACAAATGATTTTCCCTTTCCCGGTTCCCCCCTCCCAATAAGTCCCTCTTCCCTCCACCCATTTTCCAATTAACCTCCTCCTACTTCTCTATCTTGTAATCCCCTTCAATTCTGCATATAGCCTTTCCAGGACCAGAACCCTCTCCTTCCTTCTTCTTGGGAAACATTTGATATGTGAATTGTGACTTGGGTATTCAGAGCTTCTGGGATAATATCCACTTATCATTGACTACATTCCATGTGTGTTCTTTTGTGATTGGGATACCTAACTTAGGATGATATTTTCCGGATCCAACCATTTGTCTAAGAATTTCATTAATTCATTGTTTTTAATTGATGAGTAGTATTCCATTATGTAAATATACCACATTTTCTGTATCCATTCCTCCATTGAGAGACATTTGGGTTCTTTCTAGCTTCTGGCTATTATAAATAAGGCTGCTATGAACATAGTGGAGCATGCATCCTTATTGTATGCTGGGGATCCTCTGGGTATATGCCTAGGAGTGGTATAGCAGGGTCCTCCAGAAGTATCATGTCCAGTTTTCTGAGGAACTGCCAGACTGATTTCTAGAGTGGTTGTACCAACTTGCATTCCCACCAGCAGTGAAGAAGTGTGCCTCTTTCTCTACATCTTCGCCAACACCTGCTGTCTCCTGAGTTTTTATTTTTATTTTTTTTATTTTTCTCTTTTTTATTTTTTTTATTTGATATATTTTTATTTACATTTCAGATGATTTCCCCTTTTCTAGCCCCCCACTCCCCGAAAGTCCCATAAGCCCCCTTTTCTCCCCCTGTCCTCCCACCCACCCCTTCCCACTTCCCCGTTCTGGTTTTGCCCTATACTGCTTCACTGAGTCTTTCTAAAACAAGGGGCCACTCCTCCATTCTTTTTGTACCTCATTTGATGTGTGGATTATGTTTTGGGTATTCCAGTTTTCTTGAGTCTGGGTTACCTCACTTACTATGATGTTCTCCAGCTCGATCCATTTGCATAAGAATTTCATGAATTCATTGTTTCTAATGGCTGAATAGTACTCCATTGTGTATATATACCACATTTTTTGCATCCACTCTTCTGTTGATGGATACCTGGGTTCTTTCCAGCTTCTGGTAATTATAAATAGGGCTGCTATGAACATAGTGGAACATGTATCCTTATTACATGCTGGGGAATCTTCTGGGTATGCCCAGGAGTGGTATAGCAGGATCTTCTGGAAGTGAGGTGCCCAGTTTTCAGAGGAACCACCAGACTGATTTCCAGAGTGGTTGTACCAATTTGCAACCCCACTAGCAGTGGAGGAGTGTTCCTCTTTCTCCACATCCTCGCCAACACCTTCTGTCTCCTGAATTTTTAATCTTAGCCATTCTGACTGGTGTAAGGTGAAATCTCAGGGTTGTTTTGATTTGCATTTCCCTAATGACTAATGAAGTTGAACATTTCTTAAGGTGCTTCTTAGCCATTCAAAATTCTTCAGGTGAAAATTTTTTGTTTAGCTCTGTACCCCATTTTTAATAGGGTTATTTGGCTCTCTGGAGTCTAACTTCTTGAGTTCTTTGTATATACTGGATATTAGCCCTCTGTTGGATGTAGGGTTGGTGAAGATCTTTCCCCAATTTGTTGGTTACCATTTTGTCCCATTGACAGTGTCCTTTGCCTTACAGAAACTTTGTAATTTTATGAGGTTCCATTTGTCAATTCTTGATCTTAGAGCATAAGCTATTGGTGTTCTGTTCAGGAACTTTTCCCCTGTGCCCATTGAAGCTTTGGACCAATTGGATTTGACAATATATATATATATATATATATATATATATATATATATATATATATGAAGTATTTCATCCTAAAGCAAAAGAATATACCTTTTTCTTAGCACCTCATGGTACCTTCTTAAAAATCAACCATATATCTGATCACAAGACAGTCCTCAACAAATATAAGAAGATTGAGCTAATCCCATGTTTCCTATCAGATCACTATGGAGTAAAAGTGGTCTTTAATAGCAACAAAAACAGCAGAAATCCCACACAAACATGGAGGCTGAACAATACTCTACTCAATGATAACTTGGCCAAAGAAGAAATAAAGAAAGAAATCAAAGCATTTTAGAATTTAATGAAAATGAAGGCACAACATACCCAAATCTATGGGACACAATGAAAGCAGTGCTGAGAGGAAAATTCATAGCCCAGAGTGCCTCCAAAAAGAAACTGGAGATAGTTACATTCTTATAGTATGGATGGATACTACACACCCTGAAAGCATTCTGATGTTAAAATTTGAGAAACATTTCTGGCCCATCTTTCATATCATGTGCCAATCAAAATATAAACCTCAGCTCACAAATTGTTTGGAAGTTATTCTTCTGATGTGAGAGTTGAAGATGAGCATTATGACTTGGTCTTTTATTTACAAAAACCCACTCTAAGTAAGAATGTCAGTTTAGTAAGGTGCTTTTCAGTATTACTTTGTATCCCAGAATTGCTGGTTTAGTTTGTTTGTTTGTTTAATTTATTGATTGACTTTTACAGACAGGATTCTCTCTATGTATCCCTGGTTGTCCTGTAGAAAAGACTGGCTTCAGACTTAAGAGATTTGCTGTCTCTGCCTCCCAAACACTGGGATTAAAGGCATGAGCCATCATTACCTGGCTAGAATTGCTGTTTTAATATTGCTTTAATTTGCAAAAAAAGTAGTTTGAAATCAAATGAAAGCGATTCATTTTTCAAATTAATGGAAAGCTGCTATGCACATAAAACCTTTGGGAAGTGAGTAGCATGTGTGGTACCCTCACACCCGCTACAGCATCCTTCACTTGAGGGAGTAAGGCCACTTTCTCCCCACAAAGAGTACAACTGCTTCAAGTAGCTCAACCTTCCCATTCTTGCGTCTCCATCTTCCTCCTTTCCAATACTTTCTAGAATGCTGAAAGAAAAATAAATAAGTGCATATTTTAAAAATCAGTTGGTTGCTACACACACTAAGTTTTAGTGAATACATATATTTATTCCATGTCTTTGAGAAATGATCAAGATAAAAGAACGAAGTAAAAAACCTAAATATTCATAATTGTCTTAGGTTTTTACTGTTGCTATGAAACACCATGACTAAAAACAAGTTGGGGGGAAACCTTTTTGGTTTATACTTCCTCATCACTGCTCATCATTGAAAGAATCATGACAGGAATTCAAACAGCATGGGAACCTGGAAACCATGGATGGGGTTGCAGCTTACTAGCTTGCTCCACAATAGCTTTCTTAGCCTGGCATCTTATAGAACTTAGCACCACTAGCCCAGGGATGTCACCAACCACAATGGGCTTGGCCCTCTCCCATCAATTATTAATTAAGAAAATGCCCTATGGGCTTTCATACAGCCTGTTCTTTGAGGCTACATCCTCTCAGATAACCTTGGCTAGTGGCAAGGTGACATAAAACTCTCCAGCATAATTATTATTACAGGTCACCCTTGGAAAGTGGTAGCAACCAATTCTCCAAACATAATTTGTCTCTTTGGATATTCTCAGTCACTTCTTATTATGTTTCTATTTGAAGAAATCCCACGGCAGTGATGGTGACTATGGTATTGACTATTGGTTTTGAATTTATGACTCAAGACTTTAATAAAATATATCTTCAGAAAATGTTAGCCAAACTGAATAAAATGGCCTCCTCAGAACATTTTCTTTACTTTATTTGTATCTTTGGTTGTTAGTGGGTTATGGAATGAAAACCTTTGGATTTTTAAAGTCATATTCCACCTTACAATAACTGTAATTATTTTCCTTTCTCCTGAGATTATGTTGTGAATAATCATACATTCTGCAAACTGTGCTGGATTTTGTTGTGACCTTTTCAGTAGCAGGAACACTATAAAGTTTCTCTTCTCTTTTATTGCAAAGGGTAGGACCAACCCAGTGAAACACTAGGAAGCAAGACACTGGTATGCTCTCTTTTTTACTACACTTGCTAAAAAAATAGCAGTTGAATTTGATGCAGTGTGTTTGCACAAGTAAAAGGTCTTAGATTGGGGTAGAATTCCAGATTCAAGACTGTTTGGAATCCCCATAGTTGTCCCATCACAATTGGTTGAAGATGAATTATTATAATTGGCTAAGAGCCAGTTCTTCGTCACATGCATATACTCTGAGAGTATGTTATGCTTTATTTACCCATTAAGGTAGCATAAAGTTTGCCAGCTAACGAGGTCACTTTGGTCCAGACATTAAGCACCTGACCTTAGACACAGTGCTAGAGCAAGCATTTCAACTTAACACACTTGGTCACTGTCTCCAAGGATGAGGCAGCAAAATTTCATCTTAGACAACTTCTAGGGACTCATTCACAATTTTTCTCATTTGAAATTTATTAAAAGTGGCATTCTTGCTCTTGCTTTCTTTTTCTGGCTCCCTTCTCTTCTTCTCTTGTTCCTGCCACTTACCCTCCCTTTCTCCCCACTCCCTTAACTCCTCTCTCTCCATGTGCTCATGGCCAGCCTCTTTCCCCCACCCCCCCCTCTCTCTCACACACACCTTTCTCTGTCTCTACATCCTCAGTTCCCCTCCCCAGGCCCTATTCTATACTAAAAAATGTGGCCTTCTTTATTCTCCAACAGGAAAACTGCAGAGAAGTTCTCAATATCTCTACACAAAGAACGATAAATTAAATAGTGCTCAAAAAGGCAAACCTTCACTCATTTTACAGTTAAGAAACTATAATCTAGTGAAATAGTGGCCAAGCTTAGGCAGAACAATTCCATAACACACTAATGATATTTACTGAGCTCTCTTGTCAAAATTTGAGAAAAAATTACAATATAGCCCTAAATCACTCCAAACTGATAGCAGAAATTGGACTTGTCAGGAGGATGGATGGTAACAGGAGTGAGAGGGAGACAAGACAGGGTGTTGAGGAGAGATCAATGATTATGCATTATACATGTATAACATTGCCAAGGAACAATTTAATCAATAAGAAGTACAGGAATTTCCTTGAGCAATATAGCGAGTTGTCAGAAGGCCCAGCAGCTATGGTGATGGCAGTAGCTGGAGACTTGTTATTAAAGCATTCTCCTTCCTAGAATCATCTCACTCAGGCCTTCTGAAGTACAAACTGCATTAGAACAATACCCCTTGTGATTCATAAAGCAAACAAAAAATTGGGAACTACTGTATACATAAAACAACCTGTTTATTAAAGCCTTTTAACAAATACACAAGACTACTCCTAGCTGGAATCTACGCTCCAATATATCACCAATATAACCCTTCATGGGTATTACTGTATTTAGCTTTAGTGTGGCTAAAAGAAGTCAAAGACAAGGACATGACATTGAAAGTTAAAGCTGTCTTTTGCTAAACTTTGTTTGTGGTGTGTCTGGCACATGAGCATAGGAGGGGGAACTAAGGAGGGAAGAGTAGAGTGTAGAGGAAAGAATGCACACATGCACATACCATAGTATTACACATGGAGGTCAGAGAATGATTTGCAGTGGTCAACTCGATGGCAAATCTCCTTCAACTGAGTGTCTGAGGACCCAGATCAAGTTATCAAGCTTGTGTGGAAAATACATTTTTACCTGTTGTTTCTTCCCACCAGCCTCAGGGTAGTTTCTATGATACATTTCTCATGTGTAAACATTTTCTAATAATATTATAATTATCCAATAATCATTGAGGAAAATGACATGTGAATAACATATACATTGTTCATAATCCTGACTGTCTATCTGATTTGCCAGATGTGTCAGTTAAGGCACATGTTTGATACAGGTATGTCAACTTCATATGAGCTAGAGTGATTTTAGAAATAGGAAGGTCAATCAAAAATGACCTCACCTCATTGACCTGTGATATATTTTCTTGATTAATGGCTGAGGCTGGAGAACTCAGTCCACTGTGCATTGTCACCCCAGGGATGGTGGTCCTGGGTATTCTAGGAAAGCAGTCTGAGCAAGCTATAGGGAGCAAGCCAGGTAGCATCAATGCTCCATGGTTTCCACTTCAGTTCCTGACTTGGGTTCCTGTGCCAACTTCCTTGAATGTGGGCCGGTGATGTGGAACTATAAAATGAAATAAGCCCTTACCCTCTCAGATTGCTTTTGGTCATGACATTTTGCCACAGCAATAGTAACCTTAACAACTTCAAGGCACTTAGCACCAAATCTGCTGCCCTTGGTTTCATCCCTAGGACAAACATGGTCCAAGGTGCAAGTGATGACTTTTACAAGCTTTCTTGTGATATCTATGGCATCTCTGTATATGTGTGTGCATGTGCTTGTGTATGATATATATATATATATATACATATATGTATATATATATATACACACAAACTAACTAACTAACTAAATAAATAAATGTAATAAAAATTCTTTTAAAATAACATTAACTCTGTGATCAGACAACCTAAGTTCAACTCCAATTCTAAGTTTGGCCAAGTTGCATTTTAATATTAATTTTTATTTTTACTACTTAATTTAATATTTATTGCTGTATTTAATACTTAATTTAGAATTATGCTTGTATGCGTATATATATATTCTTTAACATAGTGGTTTTGAAAGACCCTGTACCAGAGTCTGAGAGAATACCTAAGGAAGTGTGTCAAGATTTCCTCAATAGAAGACAGCAGCAATGACAGGAGTAAAAATTCTTGTACTGCTCATATTTTGCTAGCACTCAGAACATCTGCCTCATTGACTCAATATCCCAAGTAAGCTATTTAGATAGGTGTTACTGTTGCCTTTCTGTTGTGGTAGAGGGACTGATGAGCCTGTGGCTTTGCCTAAGGTCATGCTGCTGGCACATATGAGACCTGCTGTGAAACCCTCCAGACTCAAGCTCCACCGAAGTAAACTGTTCTTTCAATCCAGTGCCTCCAGTTTAGGGCTTTTGAATTCAAGTGCTGTTTTTCCACCAAACTGCACTTCCTTCCAACCATGATTGAGAAGAGCTTTTTCAGATGACAGATGACTCATTAATGCTATTTGAATCAGAAGCAATTTCCAAGCCTTTCGATCTGCCTCTGTGTTTTGCTTCAGGTCCTAGTTCTCTCCTTCCTGCTCAGGCCCTCGAGAACACTCTGTCATTCCTTGCTTGCCTGCAAGCAAGGAGATTTTCACATCAGCATCAAAGTACTCTTCTCAGGTAATGGAATCCTGAGCTCCTGCTTCCCCAGGATTCTGCCTGACAAATAGGCCCCTTAGCACGTGTTTCATGGCCCTGTGAGCCTGATTTGCATTTTGATGGGGAACTTCTGAAGATGAAAAGTTTTATCTTACAGAATGACTATCTAAGGATAATATATCAGATATAAGAGACTGGTTTGCCCTATGGTGAAACAAAATTAAGGTGCTTTTTTTTTCCTTTTTCCAGAGAGTATCAGATCTCAGCCTGTAGGCAAATACTATCTCACGAAAAGTCTCTTCCAAATAGCAGCTTAGAATATGGGTATATTCCTGTTTAAGGAGATAGGGGTTCTAATCTCTATTCTAACCTCTCTAGTAGAATTTTAAGACAAATTTCAAAAGAATCTGTGCTTGCTTATGAAAATGAAAAACATCTCCCCACAGCAGTGTGGGCTGTTTTGAAGATGATCTGGGATGTGATTGTGTGTGGGTAGAACATATGATATTTACTTTTACTCTTTTCTGTTTTAAAGGAAACATTAGCAGCATGATAATTGGCATAGACAAGGTTACGTTCCCAGAGTGTGATACTGTGTTCAGGAAAGGGTGGGAAATTTTAGGAAATCTGGAAATGCTAATAGAGGGGGCACAGAAAGTACACTGAAGTTCTTCTCTTTTAATACCTCACAATACGACAGGCTCATAGGTCTGGGAAATAAAGCACTGGCTAGTATGAGTGAGAACACATGTAAAACAAACTTGTGCTAACGAGTGGCTTGAGGGCTATCTACTGCCTGTGTCATTTGTGGGTTAAAAACAATGGGGCATGGAATTACATAAAAAGGTTTATGTTTTGTAGTCAGCCTTTCTTTAAGCATTATGGCTTTTTTTCTTAAAGACAACAGAGGTACACCAGGTTAGTTAAAAAGAAAACACTTTAGCCTGAGATCACTATCACAAGAGCTTAAAGACAGTACTTCAGCAAGGAGTGCAAACAAAGAAGATTGTAAGATTGCAGAAAACAATGTGTACAGAAACAAAAAAGAGAAAAAGGGAAATGCCCATAACAATTACTGAAAGGAAAAATGAGATATGGAATTTAAAGGAATGTTTAAGAGCTCATTTGACATCATGTGCCAGCCCAGAACTAGCTTTAACTCAGAAGCTTTTGTTGTTATTTCTTTTGCAGAAGTGAGTGGGATGTGGCATTGAGGTTGCTATAGTTACTCATGGTTAATGAGTCTGGAGACTGTTACCAACCAAGCAAATAGCTCTCCGCCCTCTCTCTCTAACACACACACACACACACACACACACACACACACACACACACACATTAATGAGTAGCAAGCAGGGGAAATCTGTGACTGAAAATGATTCATCCCAGTACAAATCTTTTCCAGTACAAATTCATTAACATTAAATAATTACTAAATAATAGAATCATAATTAATTGAACAGGGTATATCCTTTGTCTATTTTATCAAGCATGTGTTTTGAGGATATTCAGATAATAATGACTGAAATACAGTCAAGCCCCCTAAAATGGGATTCAGTTTTCCCCAGTTTTGCAGCACTAAGCACATCTATAACTAATTGGGAAATGGAACAAATCTTTAATCATAATTTATAATACATCACACTATACTTGTACATTGAAAAGAATATTTACCTTCACAATATATAAACTATATTCACAATAAGATAAGTAAATTACTAAGCATACTACACTATAAAAGGAGAAAATACACTTTCTAGTATAGAAATGAATAAAGTAAATTCAAAGAAAGTGTCAAAATCTCATGACTGGAGAAAACAGGGTAAAAGAGGGCCCAATTCAAACAGTGAAAACAGGTTCATGTTAGTAATAAAGGGTTCGGTATGCTGGAGACCTTCAGAAAATACACAAGCAGACTAGGAAGAGAATTTGTCCAGTGTATATTTGAAACATCTTTGACTTAAATTCTTTAACATTATTGGCAGGACAACCCAGGAAATTTTCATTTGATCAGCTGACAGTTAGTGCTAATCTTGGTTGCTTGGGGTAAGAATATTCCTGTCTTTGTTAACAAAACTTAAAAATTGTTATAAGTAAATAAGAGCTTATTGGTGAGTCAGTAAATAAAACCAGGAATGGCGGTACACATCTATAATCCCAGCACTTGGAAAGGTGAGACAGGAAGGGCAGAAGGTAAAACTCATACTCAGCAAGACCATTTTGGGCATGTGAGAACCTATGCCCAATATAGAAACACACACACACACACACACACACACACACATATACACACACACACACACATGCGCGCGTGTGCACAAGCAAATAGAAAGTAGGTCATTTGTATGTCTCTGTATGAGAGGTCTTAGTAGAAAACATCTATTTATTTTATCATTTTGCAAATCTTGGTCAATTATTTCAAGAAGATAATGGTAAAACCCATACAGTAACAAACCTGGTAGAATGAGAATAAAGATTTTCTTCCTGATATCTGAATATAAGTTTATAAACTTATCAAGTGTGAATTAAAACCAGTTTTCTGAAAGAAAACTAATTAGTAACTATCTAAACTATTTAGAGATATGTAGGAAATATAAGGAATTGTTATGTCATTTTGTTAATTTTATTTTAATATTTTCTCTTTGGAGGAGCAGTTAGAATTGGTGTCCAGTTCTATAGTACTTTGTAGTAGAGACTGCAAAGTCAGTAATGGTAACTTTAATTTTCTATGTTAAATGTCACATATTGTTACTATGTGACTACATGCTAATTTTAAAATATTGTGTAGCCTTTCTTTATTATGCACTACCTAAAAAAAAAAGAACATCTCACCCTACCTATAATTCTTATATACATTTGTCTTGAATATTGTTCTTTGAATGTTTTATCAATGTGATAATTGAAGTAAATGATTTGTAAGTCAGTTGTTGATAATGTAGAATTATTTTTTTCAGGAAGCATATTTATAAATGATAACCAGATCCCCAGATACTGAAATAAAATCTATTTTAGCAACTATGCCCCTCAGCTGTAAAATCCTGACTATTAACGAGGTAGTTTATAGGCAGTTGTTGATTTCAAATAGTGGGATGTGCGATGGTGTGGTGAGACACTACACACAGAGGAGCACTGGTGTGAGAAGGACTGGTGCTTCACCAAACAGCAGCTGGGGAAGGAAAGTATGGATTCAGATAGGTGCTACAAGTGCTTTTGCTTTTAATTAGCCTATTAGCTGTAAAGCTGGCCAGTCTCCTCCTCATGCCCTCAGCTTCCTCTCTCTTTCAAGTCTACTCTTTTGTAGAATGCACAGGAGTTTTGAGCTCACAGATCTAGGGAAACTTGTATATACTAGGGAAACCTGAGAAACCTGGAATGTTAGCACACGGGGTTTGCTCTTCAAGAAAATGAGTACACTGTTATGTTATCAAACCAGAAGGTTAGGAACAGATATGTATTCTAGCCTTGGTGATATCTGTGTGGTCAGAGACCACATCAAATCCTTACCCTGACCCTTATCATGATCTTGCTTTTCTCTGTCAATCTGTGATTTATCTTTATAGAGGGTTTCATATGTAGTTTATAAAGAGTTTCAATGTAGTGACATCTGATCCTCATTAAGCTTATGCTATTCCTCCAGGAGATTTATTTAGCTTTATTGAACACACAGGATCTAGTTAATTATACCCAGAAAAGTTTTTGCCCAGTTGTGTTGTTCTTAAATATGTCTGAAATAAACCACTCAGAAAGAGACTACTGAAGTTGAAACCAACACCAGCTTCTTGGACAGTGTTGAATGAAACTTCCTCCTTAATGATCATGGGTCAGTATTCTGGTGGCCATCAAGTCTCAGAGAACCCTCCACACACTTTAGACTCAACTCTTTAAAGTTTATATATGAAAATATTCCCCATATAGTTAATTGCATAGTTGAAATAGTATTTCATCTTTCCATAAAGGTTACTCCAATTTATGACCAAACAACAGTATATAAATTTGTATTATTCCTCCAATTTATAAATACTTTATATTGCTGAATTATTAAATCTTATAGATTTTAATATCTTGTTAGTAATAATATATCTCCTATTCTTTTGCAAGATAACCTTGACCATTCTTTGCCTTTGTTTTTACAAACAATCTTAGTAGGTTTATCATTGTGAAACAATATTTTTAATTGGATTTATCTGTTTAATTGAATTTACCTCTATATCTTTATTGGGATAGAATTATTTTCTCAATAATATAAATTTATATTATCTACATGGCATTTAACTCTGCTACTAAGTATAGATCATAGATAACAACTCTTATATTGATGGTAAAATAACAAGAACTAAAGTTGCTGGTGAGGAGTTAGCAGGGTTATCTTAGCACACATCTGATCAGTATCATCTCCATTAGTGTCTAGAATAAAGATAATTGTGATTTCTTTTAAAGAATCATCTACACTTTGAAAAGATTATGCACATCTTTGCATTAATTTTCAATTTATTTAAGAGGTTCTATTTTCTTATTTGCTGCATGTATATCTTTAAAATACTCTTTTACATGTACAGTAAATGATCCTCTAAAGAGGATAATAGTATTATTCTCTCTGTTTTGTTGTCAGTTTGCTCTTTGACCATGTACTCCAGGCTGGCCTATGATTAATAATCCTTTAGCCTGACTCTCCTAGTTATTTGGATTAGAAGTGTGTGCCACTGTATTCAGATCCATTTGTAAGATTTTAAAAAATCAAATATATACATATATTAAAACAAATGAAAAACTACTTAGAGGAAAATCTTAATATAATGGTTTATATTTACTGACATTTTGTTAGTTAGTTGTAATAGAATTGTGGAAAGATTGGCTAGTAGATGTAAGAAGTTGTTACTGTTTTAATAGATTTGGCACCCATAAGCCATGTGTTTGAAAGCTTGTCTTATAGGGAGTGGCACTATTCGGAGCTTTGACCTTGTTGGAGAAATTTGTACCATGGCAGTAAGCTTTAAGGTCTCAAAAGCTCGAGTAAGTTTCATTTTGCTGCCTGAGGGCCAAGATGGAGAACTTGCATAACCGATGTTAGTTTTGTTAGTTCTCTGTTTAGTTTCTGTCCCCACTCTAATCAATGGACAGGTAATCAATGGACAGGTAATCAGGATAGAAACTAAACAGAGAACTAACAAAACTAACATAGGTTATGATCAAATGGACCTATCATTTGACCATACCTGTAGATCGTTTTACAGAAACACAAAGAATATATCTTCTCAGCACCTCACAGATCCAAAATTGACCATATGATTGGTCCAAAGCAAGCCGCAACAGAAATAACCCCATGCATTTTGCCAGATTACTATGGATTAAAGCTGGACATCAACAACATCAGAAACAATATCAAGCCTATATATTCATGGAAATGGAACACCATTCTACTCAATGATCAGGGAAGAAAGAAAGAAAGAAAGAAAGAAAGAAAGAAAGAAAGAAAGAAAGAAAGAAAGAAAGAAAGAGAGAGAGAGAGAGAGAGAGAGAGAGAGAGAGAGAGAGAGAGAGAAAGAAAGAAAGAAAGAAAGAAAAAAAGAAAGAAACAAAGAAAGAAACAAAGAAGGGAGGGAGGGAAGGAAGGAAGGAAGGAAGAGAAAGAAAGAAAGAAAGAAAGAAAGAAAGAAAGAAAGAAAGAAAGAAAGAAAGAAAGAAAGAAAAAAAAGAAAGAAACAAAGAAAGAAAGAAAGAAAGAAGTTAAATCCTAGATCTCAACAAAAATCAGGGTACAACATACCCAAATTTATGGGACACTATGAAAACAGTGTTGTGAATAAAGTTCATAGTCCTAACTGCCCTCATAAAGAAAATTGCGAGTTCTTATACTAACGAATTAAAAGTACATCTTCTAGAAAAAAGCAGCAGAAACACATAGGAAGAGTAGAAGGCAGGAAATAATGAAATTCAGGGGTAAAATCAATCAATTAGACAAAAGAGAGAACAATGCAAAGAAAGAATGAAACCAAGAGCTGGTTCTTTGATATCAACAAGATAGTCAAACCCTTAACCTAACTAATGAAAAACCAGAGAGATGGTATTCACATCAACAAAATCCAAAATGGAAAGAATGATATACAACAATGGATACTAAGGAAATTCAAAGAATCATTAGGTCTTACCTCAAAAGACTGTACTCTACCAAGTTAAAAAATCTAAATGAAATGGATAATTTCATACATTAGGTAAACTATCTGAATAGTACTATAACCCTGAGAAAATAGGAGCAGTCATTAAAAGTATCCCAACCAAATAAAAGCCAATGGCCAGATGGTTTTAGGACAGAATTCTACCAGACATTCAAAGAAGAGCTAATGCCAATACTCCTCAAACTATTCCACAAAATAAAAGCAGAAGGAACATTGCCCAACCTCACTCTATGAGACCCAGTCATTCTGATACCTAAACCATACAAAGGCTCAACAAAGAGAATTTCAGACTAATTTCCCTTATGAACATTGATGCAAAAATACTCAACAAAATTCTCACAAATTGAATTCAAGAACACATCAAAGACATCATTCACCATGATCTAGTAAGCTTCATCCCAGGGATTCAGGGGTGGTTGAATATACAAAAATTCATGTACTCCATCATATAAACAAAGTGAAAGAAAAAAAGCCACATGATCATCACACTAGATGCCAAAAAATCATATGACAAAATCCAAAACTCCTTCATGATAAAAGTCTTGGAATTTTCTGTAAGGCAAAGGATATTGGGAAAAAATGAAAGCCTACAGATTGGGGGAAAAAGACTTTCAGTAACCCTACATCTGATAAAAGGGCTAATATCCAAAATACATAAAGAATTTATGAAATTAGATACCAACCACCTAGATAACCAAATTTTAAAAATGGGGATATAGAGCTAAACAGAGAATTCTCAAGAGAGAAATCTCAAATGGCTGCACAACACTTAAAGAAATGCTCAATCAGAGAAACGCAAATGAGAACTGCTCAGAGATTCTACCTTACACTCCTCAGAATGGCTAAGATCAATATCTCAAATGACAGCACATGCTGGTAAAATTGTAGAGCATGGGGAACACTCCTCCATGGCTGCTGGGATTGCAAACTTGCACAACCACTCTGGAAGTCCATTTGGTGGTTACTCAGAAGATTGAGAATAGTTCTACCTCAAGACCCAGACATCCAACTCCTTAACATATGCCCAAAAGATGCTCCACTATCCCACAAGGACACATCTCAACTTGTCTCTCAACTGAAGAATGGATACAGAAAGTGTAGTATATCTACACAATGGAATACTACTCGGCAATTAAAAACAAGGACATCATGAATTCAGCAGACAAATGGATGGAACTAGAAAATATCCTGAGTGAGGTAGCCCAGACACAAAAGTACATACATGATATGTACTCACTTATATGTGCGTATTAACCATAAAGTACAGAATAAACATGCTCTAATCTATGAACTCAAAGAAGTCAAATAACAAGGAGGGCTCACTCAGAGGAAGATGTCGAAATCTTTCTCAGAAGGGGAAAGAAAATAGAGAAAAGGGAGATCAGGGGTGGGCAATCTCTAGGATGTGCCAGTGATATGGGATGGGGAGAACATGTTTGAATCTTTCTCAGAAGGGAAAACAATAGATATCAGAAGTCTTTGAAAGGATTGAACTGGGTTGAAGAGGGGATGGTCAAGGGAGCTGGGCCCATGGGAGATCACATGTAGGAAGAGCTGGAAAGACAGAAGGGACAGGCACAGGAGGAATCTCAGAGACTTGTCATGCATAGAGGCCCCAGAGGGTCTAAAAGGACCACTCTAGCTGAGATTCCTAGCAGTGCATCCTCAAGTGGCCACTTCCTGTAGCCAGGCAGGACTCCTGGTAGATGGATAAGGACAGCAACCCACCCACAAAACCCTTGACCCAAAATGTGCCCTGCCTACAAGATGTGCAGGGACAATGATAGGGCAGAGAATTAGTGAATGGTCAAACAATGACCACCCCAAATTGAGACCTATGCCATGGACAAGAATCAGTCCCTAACACTACTAATGATACCCTGTTGTGCTTGCAGACAGGAACATAGATAACTGTCCCTGAGAATCACCATCAGGCAGCCAATGAAAAGAGATGTAGAAGATCACTCCTCACCATTAGGTGGAGCTTAGGAGCTATAAGGAAGTGGTGGGAGAAGGATTGAGAGACCCAAAGAGGCTATGGCTCCACAGACCAACAGAATCAACTAACCTGGATTGAACCCTTGGGGGCTCCCACAGACTGAATCAGCAACCAAAGAGCATGATCTGCCTGGACCTATATAGCAGATGGACATATGTAGCAGATGAGCAACTTGGTCTTCGTGCAGGTCCCCCAATACCTGGAATAAGGGATGCCCCTGGTCTCTTTCTTGCCCATCTGCCTGTGGATCAGGAGCCCTTAAATAGAACACCTTGTTTGACCTCAGTTGGAGAAGATGTACCTAGTGCCACAGCAATCTGATGTGTGTGTCAGGTGTCTCAAAAGACAGAAGTCATTCACTTGACCAGCAGAGAAACAAGTAAGTTTGTTGAGGGTAAGTACATGGTGTGAGTAGTGGGAATTATTTTGAAGCTATCCTTGTCAGATAGAGTGGCCTACTGTGTAATTCCAAATGTGTAATTTCTACCACGTTAATACAGCTAGACCTAACTGGTGAGTATTTTATTCTTGTGAAGACTGGTTTCACATGTCAACAACTCTGAAGTGCCAGGTCTTATTGTCTCAGAAGTCAGCATGACTATGAGGCCTGCAAACAATGTAACTAAGCCTGAGGAAAAAGTATTATAAACCCAGTTATAATGCAGACTTTCTCCATTAGTAATGAAAGATAATAGTAAACAAAATAAATTTTACCTAGATCCATAAAATTAAGTTTTAGTGGAAGACATGTGCACCCTAAAGGGATTATATGGTAGTTAAGAAAGAATTTATGTACTTGGGTACAGGTTAGGTTTAGTATAAACATTACCAGCTCATGTTTGTTCTACAAGTTTACTTATAGAAACTTGATCCTTGAGATTGTATTACAAAACTTAAGTCAATAATTGTTTCTCTTATATTTTGTATAATATTATTATTTTCTAGAGTTTCATTACCAATGAAATGCCTATTAAGAACTCTCAAGACCCTTTATCAGATGATAAAATTGTGTTTGTAGATCTTTATTGTCCAGGTTCTCCACATGAAGTCAGTTGAGATGAGAATACAGACTGTGGCTTGTAAAAATGCATTTAGCAATATGTTTAATAATTCGCTTTTGGTATTTTCTTCTTAGTATGTAAGGTCACGTAGGTAGTCAAAATTAACATTTTTATTTTAAACCTGAAGATCAGTTCAAGGCTCTTTATGCCTTATTCATTGGCAGTAATTTAAATGAATGCTTCTGTTCTTTTTGTGTTCATTTAGTTGTCCACTAGGATGAGTCAAATCAAGGTTTAATTGGCTACTGTAAGCACTGAAGACATTTCCTTAGCAACAGTTCTTCTTTGTAGAATATAGAGGTTAGTATCCAACACTGGGCTTCTGTAGCTGCTCAGATCAGAGGACAAGTAACTTGTTAGAATTGTATGGACCTTTAAGAGATATCACATCAACCCCTGGGGCATGATTGACCTAAGGCAGGGTCATGGCAGGGACCTTTTAGCACCTTTAACCTCATTAACCTTAAATTCCATGTATAGCTTTTGAACACCCAAAAGATTATCTAAATCTCTTTTGAAGAATAAATAGTAGTTTAAAATTTTGCTTCTAATAACATTGGCTTGACAAAATGTATTTTAAAACAAACCTTGACTCTAAAGAAGAAACTTCCTAAATATTTAAAAACCTAACAAACGTAGTAGAAAATATGATAAATATATTATCTGTATTTTAAGTCTGTATTTTAAGCCAATTCTTCTAAACATTATAAAGAACAAACAATTCAATATGTTTATGAAAATCCAAGAATTTGTTTTTAAAGCAGAAAATATGAACTTTATATTAACAATCAAACATTAAAAGGTACATTTCCTTTTTTTTTTCAGATGAATAATCAGTTTGAATAATCTATACACTAGAAATACTAAAGGTTTTCCAAGACTCTCTGAGAGATTATAAGACATTCAGCAACATGGCAGGATAGAAAAAGAACATACAATGTGGCATAGTGGTGCACACCTTTAATCCCAGCAATGGGGAGGCAGAGGCAGGTGGATCTTTGAGTTCATGGGCAGCTACAACATGATTTCAGGTCAGCAAGGGCTGTTACACAGAGAAATCCCATCTCAAAAACAAAACAAAAAGGAAAGGAAAGGAAATTAAAGGAAAGAAAAGGAAAGGAAATTAAAGGAAAGGAAAGGAAAGGAAAAGAAAGGAAAAGAAAAGAAAAAGAAAAGAAAAAAGAAGAGAAAAGGAACATACAAACATCAGAGACTTGCTTATATACCAATGACAAACCTACTAACACAGTGCACACCACACACACACACACACAGCACATAAACATACACACCAGAGAGAGAGATAGACAGAGATATAGACAGAAATAGAGGAGACTAAAATATTTAGGAATAAATGTAAACAACAACATTCAAGAGTTTACTTTGAATATTTTAAGACACAGAATTGCATGCAAAAAGAAACTAAGATACTATAAGATGAAAAGACAGCCCATGTTCCAAGAGTACAAAAATAAATATTGTAAATATAAACATCCTATCAAAAGCAATCTACAGATCCAATGCAATCACCATCAAAATTCCAGAGCAATTTCTCACATACATGGAAAAAATAATACAGAAATGTACATATAGTCACAAAAAAAACAAGAACAGTTTAAGCAGTCCTGAACAAAGAAATACTGTAGCAGGTATCAACATATTTCTTTTCAAATTATAATACAGAGCCATAGTAATCAAAAGAACAGGCATAAAAGCAGGCAAAGGCAACTCTAAATGTACCAAGGAGTTCAGCATCAGACCTGATATCTGAAAAATGAAAGAGGAAAAAGTAGAGAGCAGTCTTTAATTCATAAGTATGGGTTAGGACTTTCTGAATAAGCCGTACCAGGAAGCACAGCATAGATGAACAAAGGAGACTCATGGAAACAAACAGCTTCTGCAGAGCAAGAGAACTGGGGAGCAAGCTTACAGGCAGCCGAGAGAATAGCACAAAATCCACGACATTTATCCATCTGACATATAATTATTGTCTAGAGTACAGAAAACAACTACAAAAAAAGCTGAACATTAAGAAAATATACAACCCAATTCAAAACATGGATTGCAGAACTGAACAGAAAATTCTTACCATACAATGTATAAATGGTTAGCAAACACTTTAAAAGATGCTCAGCACTCTTAATCACTGGGGAAATACAAGTCAAGACTACTTGATATCTTACTCCATCTCTGTTCACAATGACCGTCATCAAATACAAAAATAACCAAATACTGACATTGATGCGGCAGTGGAAGACCACTACCAATGTTTGATGGGAGTACACGCTCTTTGAAAATGGGAGTACACACTCAGTCTCAAGGTTTGCTTAAAGGTCAAAATAGAAATTCCATGGGACCTAGCTGTAACACTCCTGGGAATTTACCAACTATATTTGTTTTTGCATCTTAAATGCACAGATCCTTGTATATCCATGTTTTTGATCCACTATTCAAAATGACATGGGTTAGTAAAGAAAGATTTCAGTACAAGGCATGGGATACCTTCCTAGAAATTATTGTTCAATTAAATTCCAGCAGTCAGCCAAACTACACAATCAATTGCTATTGTCCTGTGTTTACCCTCTTACTACACAGTAAGATCCTGTGGTAGTTTGAATAAGAATGACACCATAAGCTCACATATTTGAATGTCTAGTCCTTAGATGATGAAATTTTTTTGTAAAATAATTTTTTATTCAATATATTTTTATTTACATTTCAATGATTCCCCCTTTCCTGGCTCCCCACTCCCTGAAAGTCCCATAAGCCCTCTTTCCTCCCCCTGCTCCCCAATCAACCCCTTCCCACTTCCCTGTTCTGGTATTGCCCTACAATGCTGCACTGAGCCAGGGGTCACTCCTCCATTCTTCTTGGACGTTATTTGATGTGTGGATTATGTCTTGGGTATTCCAAGTTTCTAGGCTAATATCTGCTTATCAGTGAGTGCATAGCATGATTGATCATTTGAGACTGGGTTACCTTACTTAGTATGATGTTCTCCAGCTCCATCCATTTGTCTAAGAATTTTATGAATTCATTGTTTCTAATGGCTGAATAGTACTACATTGTATATATATACAACACTTTTTGTATCCATTCCTCCGCTGAGGGACACCTGGGTTCTTTCCAGATTCTGACTATTATAAATAGAACTGCTGTGAATATAGTGGAGCATGTATCCTTATTACATGCTGGGGAATCCTCTGGGTATATGTCCAGCAGTGGTATAGCAGGGCCCTCTGGAAGTGACGTGCCCAGTTTTCTGAGGAACTGCCAGACTGATTTCCAGAGTGGTTGTACCAACTTGCAACCCCACCAGCAGTGGAGGAGTGTCCCTCTTTCTCCACATCCTCGCTAATACCTGCTGTCTCCTGAGATTTTAATCTTAGCCATTCTGACTGGTGTGAGGTGAAATCTCAGGGTTGTTTTGATTTGCATTTCCCTAATGACTAATGATTTTGAACATTTTTAAAGATGCTTCTCAGCCATCCGAAGTTCTTCAGATGAAAATTCTTTGTTTAGCTGTGTACCCCATTTTTAAAATAAAGTTATTTGGTTTTCTGGGGTCTAACTTCTTGAGTTACCAAAATTAAATCAGGATCAAATAGACCATCTAAACAGTCCCGTAACCCCTAAAGAAATAGAAGGAGTCATAGAAAGTCTGCCAACCACAAAAGCACAGGACCAGATGGTTTTAGTGCAGAATTCAATCAGACCTTCAAAGAAGATCTCACACCAATACTCTTCAAATTATTCCTCAAAATAGAAAAAAAAAGGAATACTACCAAACTCCTTCTTCGAAGCCACAATTACGCTGATACCAAAACCACACAAAGATCCAATAAAGAATGAGAACTTTAGACCAATTTCCCTTATGAACATCAATGCAAAAATACTCAATAAAATTCTTGCCAACTGAATCCAAGAACACATCAAAACGATCATCCACCATGATCAAGTAGGCTTCATCCCTGGGATGCAGGGATGGTTCAATATATGGAAATCCATCAATGCAATCCACTACATAAACAAACTCAAAGAAACAAGCCACATGGTCATTTCATTAGATGCTGAAAAAGCATTTGACAAAATTCAGCATCCTTTCATGCTAAATGTCTTGGAAAGAACAGGAATTCAAGGCCCATACCTAAACATAGTAAAAGCAATATACAGCAAACAGATGATGAAATGTTTAAGTAGTACTAGTACTAGGAGGTGTGGTCTGGGTGGAGAATTTGGACAACTGGGGGTGGGCTTTGAGGTTTCCAAAGTCCACTGTCTCATTCCCCTCCCCCTCTGCATGTGTGTGTGTGTTTGTGGATCATGATTTAACACTCTCTGGATATTTCTCTCCAGAGCTATGCTTGTCTGATCTCATGGCCCCTGTCATGATGATAATGGACTAAGCCTCTGAAACTATAAGCATATCCCCTTAGCTGTTCTTTTGTATAATAGTTTACTTGGTTGTGGTGTCTCTTCAAAGCAACAGAGAAGGTAAGAACATAAGAGTGAAAGAATGGAAAAGAGTTGTTTAAAATGCTGTCCTCTGGGTATGAGATGACTACTGCACTGTCCAACCCAGAACAGCAGCTGCAATTACTTGCACAACACTTGTAGACGATTAAACTGGCCAAAATTTTATCTGGCATTGATATGGTACATGGTTTTCAGGCCCCATCTCTTACTGAGGAGCCATTAGTAAAAGTACATTTGATGAACCAAGGAAACACATCTAGAACAGAATAATATAATAAAACAAATTTATAAATTTAAAGGAGTATGAATTTCAATTTATAACAGATTAAAATAAATTAATACCATCTGTTTGTTTTTAGCAGAGGACAGTTTCTGTAGAAAGTGGGATCCCTTGTTTTGACAATGTGGCCCCTTGTAAGATTCCAAAGTTCAGAAAATGACCCTAATTCTATCTAGATATAAGCAGTACTTACTGAACTTAGTTTGCTAGTAAAAAAAAGAAAAAAGAATTGGTAGGAGGACATGTTGATGAAGACATAGGATGCTTTGAAGGGGAAAAGTGTTTGGTAAATAAAATCATATTTCATAGTATATATGTAGAGAATTCTCAAGAAATAAAATTAAAAAAATCAATTCAGATTTTAAACTAGTAATGATATCTTAGACAAAATGATAACTTTTGAGCCATTTTTTCATACTAACAAATTTAAATCAGCTTACTTGTTAAAGTAGTTTAGCTTAAAATGTGTTGGTCTGTGTTTACATGTACATTTACTTAACTGTAAGACAATCTGAATTAAACCCTTTCGAGGAAACTTGTTCATCCAGCTGTGCCCAACTTGTGGCCCATGCAGCTGAGGAGAGCTGTGGCCAAGATGAAACTGTGAAATTACTTCAAACATTATGAGACTCTTGATTTATATACAAGCAGAGAGAGAGACAGAGAGACAGGGAGACTGAGAGACAGAGAGACAGAGACGGAAAGACAGAGAGACATACAGACAGAGAGATACAAAGAGAGATACACAGAGAGAGACACACAGAGAGATATAGGGAGAAAGAGTGACTGGATCTGGAGTGGACTTTTGAAACCTCAAAGCTGACCCCTACATCCTCCAGCAAAATTATACCTCTTGGTACTACTTATACGTTTCACCCGGCTAAGGACTAGACATAAACGTTGTATATTACAGTGTTTTGCCACAATGTCAAAAAGTTGAACAGCTCCACCTGATTATATATAAGTAGTTTACATCAAAAAGTGGCATACAGAAGCACAAAGTTTGATGAACCAAGGTACACAACTAAAAGTTTGAGGAAAAATATATTACAGCAAAACAAACTTACAGATTTAAAGGGATATGAATTTAAATTTAGAACAGATAAAAATAAATTAATACCAACTGTTGTACTTTATCAAACATTGAAAATATTTTATTTTGCCATTGTTAATCTTAACTAAGACTGGTAGTTTAAATTTAAGAAGTCTCTCTTTTGTGGATACGTGCTAACAACTAGACCAGCAGAAAAATGACATATAAACTGTGATATGAATTTAATGATTCAATCTAACAGAAACAGAAGAAAAATGTGGCTTAATTACATTAAATCATAGTGCACATTGAATGGGTAGAAAATTTCAGTCTCAACCTAAACAGTGAGAGTATCCTGGTAAAGAAATCACAAGTCAAAAGTTAGAGCAGTATATGTATAATTGGGATTCAATGATTAGGACAGCTATAGGCAGGGCATGAGAACTGGGCCTGATCAGATAGATAATGAGGAGAAAGTTAATGGCATGCTTAAGGAGATTTTTGCTTCACAGGGGCCCCAGACAAAGAGAGAAAGTACACAGTAGAGGATGGAGTATTCCTGTACTTCCAGGGTAGTGGCCAGCATACACTAGAGTAGACAGACCTTCTTCTGGCCATCACAAGTTTGCTCTAGCCAGAAACCTTGAGGCACTTGTAAGTCTACACGCATTGGGAAAAATGGAAGAAAAGAGGCAAAGCTCCTGCTACATGTGTGGGCCACCAAATGGGGGGGGGAGATTCATGTACTGGGGAAAGGATTCACCAATTAGACAAGAGTAGACAAAGGTAAGTTTCATGAATAGACTGCAAAAGTACTGTGAGCATGAACATGAGATTATGAGAACCATCTGCCTAAAACAACTGCCTGTGATAGGGATTGCTTCTCAACTATCTAGTTAGCATAGCCTGCCATGCAACACTTGCCAAGTATTTCCTGCAATGTTTCGCCAATATTTGGTTCTGGGCAGAGGCTGGGCCAAGAGCAGCTCAGTAGCAATGGTTTGTGGTTAATTTTGATTGGCTGTGCCATCATTCCCTCTACCACTCAAGTTTTGGCTGTAATGGAGTGACTCTCAAAGGCAGTGATGGGTGTTGAGAAGGCCACTAAGTAATTAAACTGGGGATTGGGAAATCAGTTTGTACTTGTGGGCAGTGACTGCCAACACAGAGCATGCAGATTTTGCTCTTTCTTCAAGATAAGTGAGTCAGAGAAAATGGGGAAGCTCTCGTCGAGCTATGGAAGATCCTTGCTGAATTAGCCTTGCATTGTGAAAGTTCCCTGTTATAGATCAGTTCTCCATTTTTACCTTCTCTCTACAAAATGTCAGATCTTGAAAGATACTTATACACAATAGACAAATTAGTAAAGGTCACATAGTCAGCAATATAGATTACTATATATTTTTGTTCCAGTGTCCATGGGTAGCTTTTGTATCATGATTATACCTATTTCATAAAAGGAAGAAGGAAATTATACTTTCTGTTCCTGGAAGGTTCTGTTCATGTCATATCAGTATCATCTCTTAAAAACTATTCATTTGAGGAAGATTTTAAATAATTGACTCATTGATCTAAAGCCTTTGAAGACAGCGTTCAGTTGGATTGTCCACGTTTATAAATATATTCGTCTTCAGTGTTAATAACTTTCCCCCCTCTTTTCTTTGGTCAGTATTTCCAGCTGATCATAATTGTCAACTGTCTCCCACATGACATTCAGTCTTATTACTTTCATATTTTAACTTCCTATTTAAGTAATTTCTGCACTTTCTTCTTTCTTCATTTCTTTCTATATGATTGTAGGTATTATTTGGCTCTTTTCACAATGCTGTAGTTAAATTTTAACCCATTGAATTTTAGCTTTTCTTTTTAAGCCATTATAGTTAAGATTTTAAAATATATCCTTAACTGTATTCCATAGACTCTGACATTATTCATCTAAGTAGGCTACATTTTAAATTCCTTTCTAGCTTCATTCTTGACATTTTGGGATAAATGGAAACAGTCCTTTCTCAAAATGTAAACATCTTTACTTTCTTGTTTTGTTTCTTCCAGTGAGACTATCTGAATCATATTTTAAGCAGTGAATATTTTGCAATTTTCTGTAATCACTTATGATGTACTGACAACTATTTTATGGTTCAGTGTGGTGGTTTAAATAGTTTTGCTTCCCAAAGACTCATATATTTAAATATTTGGCCCACAGGGAATGGCCCTATTAGAAAGTGCAGCCTTGGGGCCCCCTGGTCCTAGAGAAGCTCAGTGCAGCAGTGTAGGGGAATACCAGGACATGTATCATGATTATACCTATTTTATAAAAGGAAGGAAGAAATTATACTTTCTGTTCCTGGAAGGTTCTGTTCATGTCATATCAGTATCATCTCTTAAAAACTGTTCATTTGAGAAAGATTTTAAATAATTGATTCCTTGATCTAAAGCCTTTGAAGACAGCCTTCAAGTTGGATTGGCCACGTTTATAAATATATTCCTCCTCAGGACAGGGAAGTGGGAAGGGGTGGATTGTGGAACAGGGGAAGGGAAGAGGGCTTATAGGACTTTTGGGGAGGGGGATCCAGGAAAGGGAAAGTCACTTGAAATGTAAATAAAGAATATATCAAATAAAAAAAAAGTTCAGCCTTGTTGAATAGGTGTGACCTTGTTGGAAGTTTGTCACTGTGGGGATAGACTCTGAGGTCCCCTATCCCTAACTTCCACCAAGTGTGGAATCAGATCCTCTTCCTAGCTGCCTGTGGAAGACAGTCCCCTTATGTTTCCTTCGGATCAAGATGTAAAACTGTCAGCTCCTCCAACACCATGTCTACCTGCACACTGCCATGTTTCCTGCCAGCATGATTATGGACTGAACCTCTGAAGCTGTAAGGCAATCCCAATTAAATATTGTCCTTATAAGAGCTGTCTTGGCTGTGATGTCTCTTCACAGCAATAAAACTCTAAGACATGCAGTAATGGCTATGTCTTTCAGTGGTAATATATACCTGAGCAAAAATAGCTTTGGTTTTTTTTTTTCTGTAAATATTAGCAATAGGATTTGTCACAGATCCACTTGCGTAGAGCATAAAAGATCAATTGTCTTTTTGTTTGGATAAAGTAAGATTGACAACATTTATATAAAGGTTTAATTTATTCTGACTGTAAACACAAAATTTCTGGTTAAGACCCAAAATAAGTATTTACTTGCATCGTGCCAAAATAAACAGAGTCTAATAGTAGTAAAAACAGCAAAAGCAGTAACTACTCATGTATCATCCGAAAAGAATTCGGTTTAATTCTAATTTGCATAGAGTTTATTGGGTGTTTTAAAGGAAGAACTGGGAAAGGGGTGGGTCAAGAGTCACTGTACTTGAAATCAGGCAATTGTGTTTGCTAGCAGGAAGGTATAAGAGCTGCAATTTTATCCTCCTACAGAGAGAAACTTTGAGTCCTAATCCTTCCTGGAAATTACATTTCTTTCTCTTTAAAAATGTCAGTGTATGTACATGTGTATAATATATTTCCTTTTGTGCAAAATTTATCTTTGTAACAGTGGATATACACATCTCACAATGTATATTTGTAGGTCAGAGGAAAACGTTGGATGTTAGACTTCCCTTTCTCTTTGTCTGAGGCAAGGTTTCTCTTTTGTTGTTCATGACTTTGTATGCGAGGCCTATGGATTTCTGGAGGTTCTCCTGTGTATTGGTGAGTTAGTTAAACCTCTTCGGCTCCCAGTGGGTCCCAGCATACACACACACAAACATACATACACACACACTGAGAGCAGGGTATATCTTACTACTCCTGGCTTTTCATGTATTCTGGGAATTCAAACTCAGGTCCTAACACTTGCACAGCAAGCACTTTACCCATTGAGCCATTTCCAATGCCATATGATCATATTTCAGTAGTGGCTTTCAAATTCTTTTTTTTTAATTTGATTTTCTTTTTATTTTCTGTATTCTTTGTTTACATTTCAAATGATTTCCCCTTTCCTGGTCACTCCCTCCCTATAAGTCCCATAAGCCCTCTTCCCTCAACCCTTTCCCCAATCAACCCTCTCCCACTTCTCTGTCCTGGTAATCCCCTACAATGCTGCATCAAGCCTTTCCAGGACCAGGGCCCTCTCCTTCATTCTGCTTGGGAATCATTTGTTATGTGAATTGTGCCTTGGGTATTTAGAGCTTCTGGGTTAGTATCCACTTATCAGAGACTGCATTCCATGTGTGTTCTTTTGTGATTGGGTTACCTCACTTAGGACAATATTTTCCAGTTCCAACCATTTGCCTAAAAATTTCATGAATTCATTGTTTTTAATTGCTGAGTAATATTCCATTGTGTAAAGTACCACATTTTCTTTATCCATTCCTCCATTGAGGGGCATCTGGGTTCTTTCCAGCTTCTGGCTATTATAAATAAGGCTGCTATGAACATAGTGGAGCATGTGTCCTTATTGCATGCTGGGGAATCCTCTGGGTATATGCCCAGGAGTGGTATAGCAGGGTCCTCCAGAAGTGTTGTGCCCAGTTTTCTGAGGAACTGCCAGACTGATTTCCATAGTGCTTTCCCCTTTCCCGATCTCCCCCCCCCACATATGTCCCATAGGCCCTCTTCCCTCCACCCATTCTCCAATCACCCCCTTCCCATTTCTCTGTCCTGGTACTCTCCTACAACGCTGCATCAAGCCTTTTTAGGATCAGGGACCTCTCCTTCCTTCTTCTTGGGAATCATTTGATATGTTAATTGTGTCTTGAGTATTCAGAGCTTCTGGTCTAATTAATATCCACTTAATGACTGCATTCCATGTGTGTTCTTTTGTGATTGGGTTACCTTACTTAGGATGATATTTTCCAGTTCCAACCATTTGCCTAAAAATTTCATGAATTCATTGTTTTTATTTGCTGAGTAGTATTCCATTGTGTAAATATACCACATTTTCTGTATCCATTCTTCCATTGAGGGACATCTGGGTTCTTTCCAGCTTCTGGCTATTATAAACAAGGCTGCTTTGAACATAGTGGAGTATGTGTCCTTATTGCATGCAGGGAAATCCTCTGGGTATATGCCCAGGAGTGATGTAGCAGGGTCCTCCAGAAGTGTCATGCCCAGTTTTCAGAGGAGCCCCCAGTCTGATTTCCAGAGTTGTTGAACCATCTTGCAATCCCACCAGTAGTGGAGGAATGCTCCTCTTTCCACACTCAAATCATAAGCCTCCTTTAAAGAAAAGGAGGGCACATACAGGCTATTGCATGGAACAAAGTGAACATTGTCATAACATCATGCTTTCTCAGGAATGTATTTTAATAAGACCATATTTTTCCTATAGAAACTGCTTGTAATGCAACAAGCTATGTTACAGTCTAGTCATTGGTTAGTTCAGTGATCTGACGAAATAGTGAACAATTAAGAATTCTGTAGTCCATCGGTACAGGGGGAAAGTTCCTGAACAAAACACCAATAGCATATGCTCTAAGATCAACAATTGACAAATGGGACCTCATAAAATTACAAAGTTTCTGTAAAGCAAAGGACACCATCAAAAGGACAAATCGGCAACCAACAAATTGGGAAAAGATCTTTACCAACCCTATATCAGATAGAGGGCTAATATCCAATATATACAAAGAACTCAAGAAATTAGACCCAAGAAAACCAAATAACCCTATTAAAAAAATGGGGTACAGAGTTAAACAAAGAATTCTCACTTGAAGAACTTTGGATGATAGAGAAGCATTTTAAAAAATGCTCAACTTCATTAGTCATCAGAGAAATGCAAATCAAAACAACCCTGAGATTTCACCTTACACCAGTCAGAATGGCTGGTTAAAAACTCAGGAGACAGCAGGTGTTGGCAAGGATGTGGAGAAAGAGGAATACTCCTCCACTGCTGGTGGGGTTGCAAATTGGTACAACCACTCTGGAAATCAGTCTGGAAGTTCCTCAGAAAACTGGGCATGTCACTTCCGAAAGATCCTGCTATACCACTCCTGGGCATATACCCAGAGGATTCCCCAGCATGCAATAAGGATATATGTTCCACTATGTTCATAGCAGCCCTATTTATAATAGCCAGAAGCTGGAAAGAACCCAGGTATCCTTCAACAGAAGAATGGATGCAAAAAATGTGGTTTATCTACACAATGGAGTAGTATTCAGCCATTAGAAACAATGAATTCATGAAATTCTTAGGCAAATGGATGGAGCTGGTGAATATCATACTAAGTGAGGTAACCCAGTCTCAATAGATCAGTCATGGTATGCACTCACTAATAAGTGGATATTAGCCTGGAAAACTGGAATACCCAAAACATAATACACACATCAAATGAGGTACATGAAGAACGGAGGAGTCACCCCTGGTTCTGGAAAGACTCAGTGTAGCAGTATAAGGCAAAACCAGAACAGGGAAGTGGGAAGGGGTGGGTGGGAGAACAGGGGGAGGGAAGGGGGCTTATGTAACTTTAGGGGAGTGGGGGACCAAAAAGGGGAAATCATTTGAAATGTAAATAAAAAATATATCAAATAAAATAAAATTGAAAAAAGAATATGAATGAAAAAAATAAAAGAATTCTGTAGTGCTCACTGGCTCCTATGCATCACCCTTATTTGGAAACTCTGGCATTACTCTTGATTATCAACTTGACAGGATTTAGAATCACATAGGAGACAAACTTCTGGGTATGTCTGTAAGGCATTTTCAGGTAGATTTACCAGAGTGAGGGAGAAGCACTTTGGATGCAGGTGATACCATTTAATGGGCTCAAACTGAATAAAAAAGGGAAAATGAACAGAACACAACCACTGTTGTCTTTTGGTTTGCATTCTGACCTAAGGCTCATCCCTGGTAATGGGCTGCCTTATGCTACCATTGCCATAGTGAGATCTAACTCTCTAAGTATGAAGCAAAATAAACCCTCCCTCCTTCAACAGTCTTCTTATTAGCTATTTTGCCATGTAAGTGAGTCAAACTGACTAATGTAGGGACACTACAATAAAGTCATGAGCCATCCTACATTTAAGAAGAAAAGACTTAAAAAAGGACCTGTGAGTATGGATTGGAGAGTCTACACTAGGACTATAACAGAGATAGTACCCAAAGGATAAATCCTTCCTTTCTAATGCAAATAAAATATTAAGCCCAACCCAAGTAATTACAAACCCTGACAATATTAACAGATAACTATAAGAGAAGATATGTATATATTTTCCTGAAATTCCTTTTCATAATCAATAACCTAACATACAGTTCTTTCATCCTTTAACAAAAATCACCCATGATGTTTGCTCAGAAAAACCCAGACTGTACAGACATCAAGAAATAATATTTATGTTCCAAAGAGAGCCCATCTTGTCAGGAGGGCCAATAGCCCCGTTCAGATGATTAGCTATTTATCAGCCCTCAAACATGGGCGAACAGTATAGAGCCTGGATCCAGTTGTTACTCCTCTTCTGCTTCTGGCTTCACAGAGGACCATTCTCTCAGCTTGTACTCTTTACCAGAGCAATACAGAGGAAAGATGGAGGCTGAGGACAGCTCTTCATTTTCCCTCTTTGGGGAGCACAGTGAGTCTTCTCCATACTCTAATTACAATTATACCATTTACTACAAAATATTAAAACGTTGGCAGTAACTAGAATTTGAAAAGTGAAAACAAAGTTCAATGATCCAATATACTTTTTTTCAAAGCTAAAATTAATTAGATGCTTGAATTAATGAAGGCAGATTTTATATTAGCATTTCTTTTTATGTATTTTCAATGTGTCTTTTTCTCTAAGGACAATAGCATAATAATTGCAAATTCAACAAAAATGCATAAACTTGCACAATAAGTACAGAAATATTCACAGTGAATAATGATTAAGACAAGGAAATTATAACTTGGTGATGAAAGTCCAATACTTTATTAATGTAATTAAAATCAACAAAACATTTTATTGCATTACTATAAAAGGATAATTCTTTCAGAATCTATATTTCTAATAAAAATAAAGAGATAAAGAGTACTTTAACTTCATAGTGTTATTCTAGGCTACAAGTGCCTAATTGAGAGTTCTCCATTCAATTGAATTTTTAAAATGTATTTTTATATTAAATAGGTTTAAATCATTTAGCATATTTTTTACATTTTAATGTTTCTATTATACATTCATGGAACTGATGTTTAAAATAAATACTCGAACATGGTGAAAATTTCTAATGTAAGAAACAAACAGTATTTAATTATGATTTATAAAATGCAACTACTTTATTAATTGTAAGACTTCCCATTTATGTCCTGGGAATTATTCAACTGAATGGTCTTTCCTCCTTTTGTTTATTCTGTTAATCAATTGTTAACAATATATAAATAGAATAATCCCTTTACTTATATATTAGGAATATATTGTTATATATTAAGTGTTTCTGATGTTTCTTAGCATGACAGTTCAGGCTTTATACTAGATTTTGGCAGAAAGTATGAATAATTTCTGCATTCAGTTCTAAATCACAGTAGTTTTACTTAAACTTGGTGTTAATATTTAAACTATTACATTTTATATATGTAAACTTTAAATATTTAAAGTTTACATATTTAAACTTTAAAGATACAAATAGATGCTTCAAGACTATATTTCAGCAATCATGAGACAGAAGCATCTCAAGTCTGAAGCAAGCTGAGGATACAAAGACTCAGATTTTGTAAAAGTAAGAAAAAAAAGTTAAAATTTAGCTTAGATTATGAAGTATGGTAATTATGTAGCTAAATGTAATTGAAGGAGGCATAAGGCTCTTCAGTGTATGTGGTTTTTGTTAACATTAGAATGAATTCTATAATATCTTAAATTAATATTTTGTGCAAACTAATTCTACAATTATATGTTATAGGTTTTGCATTTTAATCTGGAGCCCAGCACAAAAGTCTTTCAGATTATCCTTTCTATATCTGCTGCTAAGTCAAGTTAAAAAAAAAAACTTTATCACTGAGGATTAGTAATAGGATTAGATTGAGGATCAGATTCAATGTAAAGTGAGTGACTCTTGGGCTGTAGAATTGATGCTCATGCCTCTCATTTGTCTTTGCTCATATAGTGTTGCCTTAATATAATATATAGTTATATCTTGCACATATATTTAGAGTACATAGAAATATTTAGCCTACTAAATATTTCAGTAATGTTATCCAGAATATGTACTGGTTTTCAACTTTTGGCCTGCCTCAGATCCACCTGAAAGGTAGCATAGATCTCCCACAAGATGTTATATTCATTAGTATTTTGTGTGAAAGAGCAAGATGCACCTGTGGAAGTCATGAAAACCATGCACATAAAGTTATGTAAATTACATGCTAATCAAAGTCTAAAATTATATATGCTAAATAGTATTTACTTAATAAGATTTAGTAGCAGTTCATACAAATCTAGTGTCTGGTTTGTTTTTCCATTGGCATGTGTGTTTTTGTTTGAGAAGCATGCACCTGTCATTGTTGCTAAACTTGATGCATCTGGAGAAAATTTTCCTTTCTGTTCTAGTTTGATTGGCATGGTACAAAAGAGCATGTGAGAGTGATGTATGGTGATTATAAAATGATAAACTCTGATTGCTTAGTGTGTGATCTACTTCCTGAGTAGCCACATTCTTTAAGTACCTACCTATGTACTTGCCTGTAAGATATTTGAACTTGCTGCTAGATATTTGCAAGAGTAGTCTGATATTTTTCTCTCTTGTTGTTCAAACTATAAACTAATATGGAATAAATATATTTATGAATTTTCAAAATAATTCAGAAGAACAAATTATAAAGATATGAATACCAATTATTATTTTGTAAATATATTTAATAAATGTCCTGTCTAATGGTTATTTCAGATCTATGATAAAAATACTGAGCAAGTCTAATAATGAGAAAATTACCAAACCAATGAAAATAAAACAGAAATAATTCTTAAACCAATTATGTAAATGGAGTCTATGTTCTCTTCATATTTCAGCAGAAAGTTGTGGCTCAAATATGTTTAGAAATATGTTTGGAAGAGGGTGAAATTATAAAATATAATTGAGAAAGAAAAGAAAGATTCCCAAGATAAAAACAGGCAAATTATGACCACCACGTCATCCCTAAAGAAAATGCTAGGAAGAATATTTCTAACAGAAGAGAAAGAGAAGCATATCTTAAGACAGTACAGAGAAAAAATAAGTAATTCTAAGATATCTGTTCTACAAAGTAAAACTAAGAAAACAAATACCATAAAATCTACAAAATGACAGAAATTACTATAAAGCTCTTGGTAATAACTTTGAATATAAATGTTCCCCAAACCAAAGGCAAAATATACTTGTTAAGCGATTGGATTAGAAAATAATATATATCATTTGCTGCCTATAAGAAATACACATTACTTATAATGATAGTAAACACCACTTTTTCATAAAAGGATAGAAGTAATTACAAACAAATGAGACCAGGAAATAAGCATATCTCATTATTCTAATCTATAATAAAATAAACTTCTAAGCTAACCAGATAAAGAATGTCATTTCTTTATGTTCAATCCATAAAGAGAACACTACACTTCTAAATGTATACACACAAAACTTGTGCGTACCTAGTTAAAAAATAATTACTATGAGTGTGAATGGGAGGTTTTTCCATTTTTTGAGGTCTTCTTCCATTTCCTTCTTCATAGTCTTGAAGTTCTTGTCATACAGATCTTTCACATGTTTGGTAAGAGTCACCCCAAGGTACTTTACACTGTTTGTGGCTATTGTGAAGGGGGTCATTTCCCTAATTTCTTTCTCAGCCTGCTTATCCTTTGAGTATAGGAAGGCTACTGATTTGCTTGAGTTGATTTTATATCCTGGCACTTTGCTGAAGTTGTTTATCAGCTGTAGGAGTTCTCTAGTGGAGTTTTTTTGGGTCATGTAGGTAGACTATCATATCATCTGCAAATAATGATAGTTTGACTTCTTCCTTTCCAATTTGTATACTGAGCAAATTCTTAGAAGGGGGCCCCAAAATGTTCGAAATAATGATATAATTATATTATTCCAACCTTCTTTCTTCCTCTATACTTTTCTTGCTCTTTTTTCTTTCATTTTCTCCTCTTTTCATTAATTAGTCTCATGCATATATTAATATAAAATATATTATTAAATATATCTCTTACACTATTTTAATTATTTATGGTTAAGTTTATATTTCGACTCCTTAAAAAATTTTTCCACTTTGTTAGCATTTATTTGTTGAATCATCTTATCAAATTGTATACCTTTTAAAGGATAAAATCATGATTCTTTGTTATTTTTTTTTAGAAAGTGATGATTTCAAACATGAGTATAATATAATCACATCACACTACTCCTCCTTTTCCATCCAAATCCTCTTATATCCCTCTGAGGACACCATCTCAAATCCATGATTTTTCTAGAGTTGTTGTTGATACACATGTGTTTATATAAAACCTTCTGAAACCAATTAGTGTGATCTTTATCTGTCTTTACTTAGAGCTGATCACTTAGGATTAGGTTCTTCAACCTATTTCTCCCCCCCCCAAAAAAAATGGTTCTCCCTCCATAAACAGCCATTCATTGCCAATAACTAACTACTCAAGTAGGGGTGAGTTCCAAGGAAATTTTCTCCATCTGCATTGAAATCTCAAGTGAAGCGGTCTTGGACTGTCTTTTACAGAGAGCCATTTTGTTGAATTAATGAAAGCAACATCCCATTCCGGTCCAGATCATGGTCTTATCTTTATTCTCTGGCTTTAAGAATCTTTCTGACCTCTCTTCTTCAATGTTCTATGAGCCATAGGTGTAGATATCATGATATTTGTGTATCGATTGGGACTGGACACACACCATGGTCCTCAATTCTCTGAATCTTGACAAATTGTGGATGTCTATTGAAGGCTTCAAAATAAGCTTCCTTGATAACATGTGAGAGATATCCTTAACTATGGGTATAAGGATGAGTATTTAGTAGGTAGCAGTTGGAAATCATATCACCTTATTAATATGATAGGAGTGTGTGATGTCCCTTGCTATGTACTATTTTCTAGGCTTATAGTACCAAGCATGGGTTTCTGACAAGGCTTTAGTTCCAATCAGATAACTGTTGGTTGCCCCCAAGATAAAAGTGTCACTATTGCAATTAAGGCTATCTTTTGAGTGTCGTAATTGTGTTCCTCAGTTTTAAAAGTTGTCTACAAATGTCAACTTTTCACTCTTGGGCGCTTGCATAATGCCTTCTGACAATTTGACAGGAGGAGCAACAATATGAACCACTATTATTGTATGAGATGCAGTGTGTGCTTTGAGCTTCACAGACCACATGAAGCTCAAGAAGAAGAAAGACCAAAGTGTGGATACATTGGTTCTTCTTAGAAGGGGGCCCCAAAATACCCATGGGAGGAACTACAGAGACAAAAGTGTGGGGCAGAGACTGAGGAAAGGCCATCCAGAGACTGCCCCGCCTGAGAATCCATCCCATATACAGTTGCCAAACCCAGATACTATTGTGGATGCCAACAAGTGCTTGCTGACAGGAGCCTGATACAGCTGTTTCCTGAGAGGCTCTGCCAGTGCCTGACAAATACAGAGGTATCAGCTGCTCTCACCTAACCACTGGACTGAGCACAGGGTCTCCAATGGGAGAGCTAGAGAAAGGACCCAAGGAGCTGAAGGAGCTTTCAGCCCCATAGGAGGAACAACAATATGAATCCATATTGGGGTGCAGTACCCCAGAGCACCCAGGGACTAAATCACCAACCAAAGAGTGCATATGGAGGGACCCAGGGCTCCAGCCGCATATGTAGCAGAGGATGGCTTTGTAGGTTATCAGTGGGAGGAGAGGTCCTTGGTCCTGTGAAGGCTCGATGCCCCCAGTGTAAGGCAATACCAGGACAGGGAAGCAGGAGTGGGTGGGTTAGTGAGAAGGGGAAGGAAGGATGGGATAGAGGGTTTTTGGAGCAGAAACCAAGAAAGGGGATTTTCTTTACATATTAAAATGTAAATAAAGAAAATATCTAATAAAGTTTAAACAAAAAAGAAAGGCATCTGTCAGGGAGAATACTTCTAAGTCAATGCTAGCTTTATTTCGCCAACTCTTCTTACTGAAATGTATGCTTATTTCCCTCTTCAGTCAGAAGTGTTACTCCCAGTATTTTCTGTAGTGTTGGCTTTGTGGATATGAATTCTTTTTGACTGTTCATATTATGGAATATTTTTCATTCTTTCTCAACTTTGGCAAACATGTTTTCTGCTTAAAGGAGTCATGGTTGACATCTGTACTTGAAATATTGATCCGGGTTCTTCTTGCTTTCAAAGTTTCCATTGAGAAATCAACTGTTATTCTGATGTCTGTGCATATAGCTTTTCCCTTGCATTTTCAATACACTTCCTGTTTTTGTCTATTTAGACCTTGAAAATAGAATATGCTATAGATAGTTTCTTTCTGGCTCGGCCTCTTTGGTGTTCCCTATGTTTCTTGTATTTGTATTAATAAGGCTGTCTTTCATTTGGAAAAGTTTTCTTCTATGATCCTATTTTTTTTAATTTTTATTTTATATTGAAAATACTCTTCTTCATACAATACATCTTGAACATAGTTTCCCCTCCCTCTACTCCTTTCCTCCCCACATGCACTCTTCTCCAAGTCTACTCCCCCTCCTTTCCTTCTGAAAAGAGCAGGCTTCCAAGAGACAACAACCAAAAGGGACAAAACAAGATACTATAAGAAAAGGCAAAGTCCTAATATCAAGGCTGAACAAGGCAACCCAATAGGAGGAAAAGCGTTCCAAGAGCAGGCAAGTGTCAGAGACACACTTGCTCATACTGTTAGGAGTTTCACAAAAGCACCAATCTAACAGCCGTAACAAATATTCATAAGACCTTGGACAGACCCTTGTAAGGGCCATTTAGATTTCATACTCTGTGAGGACACGTGATCTCCACTTAGCTGATTTAGTGGCCCATGTTCTCCTGATATCCTCCATCTCTCTGACTCCTACAATCTTTCTTACCCTTCTTCCATGGGGTTCCCCAATATCCAAAGAGAGGGAACGAATGGAAACCTCCAGTTATTGAAAAATCTGATCTAAGCAATTGTTCTGGAATTGTTTTCCTTTTATGTCTATAATTCAAAGATTTGGACTTTTCGTTGCGTCCTAAAGTTCCTCCGTGTTTCTTTGGTGTGTTTTATGTTTAATTTTCATATTTTTACTTGTGCTGTCTAATTTCTATATTTTCTCTTCAGGTCCTACATGGTATATTCTACAATGTTTTACTGGTAATGCTTTCCTCTGGGCACAATTTTCAATTTCAATGCCCAAGCACCTCTTCCCCCTGAGGGACCACACGCACACAGACATGGGATAGAATAGAGTTTATTCAGGGCAGAGGATGGGAGTTAGAGTGGCAGAGAGAGAGAGAGAGAGAGAGAGAGTAGAGGAATGGAGGAGTGGAGGCTGACCATGACCATGTGGAGAGAGGGTAAGAGGGGAGGAGAGCCCAAGAGGGCCAGAGAGGTGGGAGTGTGGTGGGAGAGAGCAAAGAGAGAGAGAGAGAGAGGAGGGGCAAGTAGCCCCTTTTATAGTGGGCCATGTCTATGGGGCGGGGCATAACTGGCTGTTGCCAGGTAAGTGTGGGGTGGATCTTAATCAGAATACCAACACATTAAACTGAAGCTCATTCAGGGAGCCCTCATAATTCCCCTGAATTTCTGGTCTACACATTGCCTAAACTGTTCTAGTGTTTTGCTAGATAATTGTGGGAAACAAGTATCTGTATGCAATTACTTTTCAGTTATAATCTATTATCACTTAATAAGGATATCTTATGGCCTCAAAATTAATTTATTGATGATCATTTCAAAAGAGATAAAGTGATAATAAATACTTTGGTGTTTTGACCTGTAGTTTTAAAGTACCTAAGTTTTCTTATATATAAAATCCTGAAAATATTAGACAAAGATGAAGGTATTGAAATTGTTTAACTCTATGTGTGATTTCTAAAATATTGTATTTGTTCATCTGCAAGGTAATTTTGCCAAAATAGAACACAAGGTATTGCATTCTTTTAGGATGATGGCTGGCTTTTACTGATATTTCACAATGTGTGATAATTTGCAATGCTGAATTTTAATGAAGCCAACATAAATAAATAAAGGAAAACAACTGGGTTTTAATCTTAATAAAACTGTGTGCTTGACAATTTCCCTAATTCACATAACTCTGTCACTTACTCATCCCTCGAAACAAACAACTTCTGGGTCAGCTTCACTGTTTTCCTGATATCAGGACCATGTTTCTCCTCCCGGCCATGGGTGATCACCCCCTGCATTTTCTACACTGGCTTCTTGTCCATTTGAGGCATCACCTAGGGCTCCTTGTGCTCTTACTCAGTTTAACGTAGTAGTCATGTCTTTGAGGACTTTTTCCCCTTTAAATCAGCTCTCAGATTCTTAGTATCTAGAGTATATCTAGAACTGTACATATAGCATGATCTATGTAAACTCCAAATCCCTTTATTTTATGAAAATGTGCACAGTAAGAGAGTGAATATGTTCATTATAGAGAGAAATATAGATAATGTGCCCATTATAAGTAACTCATATTCTGAATTATAAAAGACATAATAGGGCAGAAAGAAACCTGCTGCTAGAATAATCATAAAAATTTGAAAAACTTTATTTTATTGGGTTTTGAAGATTATTCACATATCTATTACCATTTCCTTTCATAAATATTGTCACCTTTCCATGGTAAGGGAAATGATATCAAGAACAATAACTGATACAGATTTACAGTTACTATGAAAAATGAGTGGATTTTTTTTTAAATCTTGAGAAAAATGTGTAAGAAATTATAAAGTTTTCACTGTTTCAAGGACATAAAAACAGTTCATGCTCAAATTCTAGTTTGAATTCAAGTACTAGTTCAAGTACTAATTAAAGAATTAGCTCCAAAGTACATGATTTTAATTTCCACACTCTGTGATACCCTGATGGGAAATTTATTCCATCAGTTCTGTGAGCATGCTTTCTCCTTCAATTTCCCCAATCACTATGTCATCTTGGCTAACCTCACACAGTCTTCTGGATTTGAATTTTATCTGTATTTTGCTAATACCATAGTGACTTCTTCAAACTGGATTCTTCTCTCTTTTGACTTCAAACTCTCTTTAGTCTTAGACTCCTAATGTGAAAATTCACATTAATTTTTAATAAGCCTTTCATATTGATCATATATAAACCAAAAAATCTCTTGTTTGTTCCTTTGAACCGAGCCCTGCATCTTCCTCTGTCTGTAAGACATCAACTCTTTCCATCTATTTAAAGGAGAAAAAATAGTCTCATTGGTGACCTAGTCTTTTATTCCTACACCCAACATCATCAGAACACATCTTAAAATTTTACCAGTTTCTCACCTCCATTCTTTCACTGTTGGTCTCTGTTCCCACTGCTCTATTGTAATGATATCCTAATACACTTCTTTGTTCTCCACAGTGAACAACTTTACAGAGTCAAAGAGAACCCTGTAAAGTTAGTGTGTAAGCATGTCTCTTTGAAACTGCTTTGAAGAATTGGACTTTCTGGCTCACTCATATCTGGACCTTGGCATCAAATCTTCCCTTTCTCTGCTCTACTCAGTTTGTGTCTTCCCTGTATTCCAGACCAATGTCTTCTCTCTTAAATGTTATTTCTCTAAGTGTTACATGTCTGGGCTCCCACATCCTTCACAGCTCTACCAAAATGTCAGGTTTTGCCTAACATATCATCATGAGCACACTTTCTCCCCAAATTCTGATACTACTAACCTCCCTCAGTTTGCTTCATTCTCCCCATCAGCTGCCACCATCTGCACTATGTATTGGCTTGTATCTCCTTAATAAAGACAATTATCCAATGCACTTCGCTATTCCCATTTCCTTGAACCATCTTGGTAGCTGTTTGTTGAACTGATTATTAAATTTATAGCTCCAATAATAGTGTGAATGTCCTCATCACAAAATTATCTCCAGACACATGCATTTTTTTATATTTAACATAAAAAAAGCTCACTGTAGAAAGCAGTTTTCAATCTGAAAGTACGGCCTGGTTAAGTGTTTAAAATTTCTTGCTTTTATTTTCTACCAAATAATGAATAAATATTCATTCGTAGCTCTAATAATTAACATATTTAAAATATGATAAAAATTGAAGTGCACAATACTTTTGTCTAAATTTAAGTGTCTTATTAATCACAAGAGAATTTACCTGCTGCTGTTAACAGATCCCTGCTCTGTGTTGCCCAGACCTCTAATTATGCTAAAATTACACCAAGCCAGATGTTTCCAGTATGGATACATTAGTGTGATCTGATTTGTGAAGGTGTTTCTCTCCTCCTGGAATTTTCACCTTAATATAAAAGGAGCCATGCTCATAATGCTACAGAAATATATAGAATCTAGCACAAATGATGCATAGATCTTAATGCTCAGTGCAAGTTTTATCCATCAGCAACTCTGTGGCTCAAAATGATCAGATATGTTTCTATTGTTTCACTTGGAAGTTACCCAGTTTCTCAGTTATAAAGCAGAGCTGATCAAAAGAGAAAAGAATTTAACATCCAAAGAGTTAGGATGCAGTGGAAGACACTTTTAGCAATGATGAGATGCTAATATCTATGGTAATGTTAGGCTTCACCTTAGAAACTTCTTTTGGATAACTCATTAAAATAAGTGAATTGAATGAAGCCTTTCCCGAGAAGACCTGCTCTAGGCACTGGAGTTAGATGGAATTAGATGGCTTCTCTCTTCACAGAGCTGACAGTCTATCAGGGGAGATGAGCAAAGCAGAAATGGATGCCTTTAAGTAACTGGATAAAATGAATCACACTAAGACATGTAGGAATGATATTTTCTTCACCTCGAATTACAAAATTGTGAACTCAAAGCTCTTGGAATTATTTGATCTCTGACTTAGAGTTGACAAATTGGTAAATAGACATTCAAATAGAATGCATGTAAAAATGCCATCAAAGTATTCTCTCTCTCTCTCTCTCTCTCTCTCTCTCTCTCTCTCTCTCTCTCTCTTTCTCTTTCTCTCTCTCTCTCTCTCTTAGCCATCCTGAAACTTTATTTTTTTTATTTTCTATATTCTATGTTAACATTCCAAATGATTTTCCCTTTCCCTATTCCCTCCACCCCATAAGTTCCCTAAGACATTTTCCCTCTGCCCATTCTCCTATCAATGCCCTCCTACTTCTCTGTCCTGGTAACCACCTACAATGCTGGAACAAGCCTTTTCAGGATCCAGGACCTCTCCTTCCTTCTTCTTGGGAGTCATTTGATATGTGAATTGTGTCTTCGGTATTCAAAGCTTCTGAGTTAATATCCACTTATCAGTGACTGTATTCCATGTGTGTTCTTTTGTGACTGGGTTACCTCACTTAGAACGATATTTTCCAGATCCAAGCATTTGCCTAAGAATTTCATGAATTCATTGTTTTTAATTGCTGTGTAGTATTCCATTGTGTAAATATACCACATTTTCTCTATCCAGTCCTCCACTGAGGGACATCTGGGTTCTTTCCAATTTCTGGCTATTATAAATAGGGCTGCTATGAACATAGTGGAGCATGTATCCTTATTGCATGCCGGGGAATCCTCTGGGTATATACCCAGGAGTGGTATTGCAGGATCCCCTGGAAGTGTTATGCACAGTTTTCTGAGGAACAGCCAGACTGATTCCAGAGTGGTTGTACCAACTTGAATTTCCACCAGCAGTAGAGGAGTGTTCCTCTTTCTCTACATCCTTACCAACACCTACTGTCTCCTGAGTTTTTAATCTTAGCCATTCTAACTGGTGTGATGTTAAATCTCAGGGTTGTTTTGATTTGCATTTCCCTAATGACTAATGATGTTTAACATTTCTTAAGGTACTTCTCAGCCATTCGAAGTTCTTCATGTGAAAATTCTTTGTTTAGCTCTGTACCCAATTTTTTAATAGGGTTATTTGGCTCTCTGGAGTCTAGCTTCTTGAGTTCTTTGTATATATTGGATATTAACCCTCTGTAAGATTTAGGGTTGGTGAAGATCCTTTCCCAATTTGCGGGTTGCCGTTTTGTTCTTTTGACAGTGTCCTTTGCCTTACCGAAACTTTGTAATTTTATGAGTTCCCATTTGTCAATTCTTGATCTACAGATTCAATGCAATCCCCAATAAAATCCCAACTCAGTTCTTTATAGAGTTAGAAAGAGCAATTCTCAAATTCATCTGGAATAGCAAAAAACCCAGGATAGCTAAAACTATTCTCAACAGTAAAAGAACTTCCGGGAAAATCAGTATAACGAACCTCAAGCAGTACTACAGAGCAATAGTGTTAAAAACTGCATGGTATTGGTACAGTGACATGTAGGTAGATCAATGGAATAGGATTGAAATCCCAGAAATGAACACACACACACACACACACACACACACCTATGGTCACTTGATCTTTGACAAAGGAGCTGAAAACATCCAGTGGAAAAAAGATAGCCTTTTCAACAAATGGTGCCAGCTCAACTGGAGGTCAGCATGCAGAAGAATGCGAATTGATCCATTCTTCTCTCCTTGTACTAAGCTCAACTCCAAGTGGATTAAGGACCTCCACATAAAACCAGACACACTGAAACTAATAGAAAAGAAACTAGGGAAGACCCTTGAGGACATGGGCACAGGGGAAAAGTTTCTGAACAGAACACCAAATCATTCTCTTAATCTATAGTATAATAATGATAGATCAAAATAAGAATCTAGATAGGTGATATCCAGAGACATTGTCCTAAAAAAGTAACATCATGATAACCATTGCTCCCTCAGAGAGACTTTTTCTTATCATGCACATTCCATTACTCTCTATCATAGCTGTATTTTGTTTAATTCATATATGTTCAGTTCAACACACATGCAGGCATGCCCCCCCACACACACACTGCCCTATACTAAGTATTTGTGTTACTGCACCTATGTCTACATACCATACACACGCCTAATGTCCAGAAGAGATTATCACATCTCCTAGAACTAGAGTTAGAAATGGTTGTGAACTTGTTATGCTCTAAGATCAAGAATTGACAAATGGAACCTCGTTAAATTACAAAGTTTCTGTGCGGCAAAGGACACTGTCAAAAGGAGAAAATGGCAACCAATAAATTGGGAAAAGATTTTCACCAACCCTACATCCAACAGAGGGCTAATATCCAATATATACAAAGAACTCAAGAAGTTAGACCCCAGAGAACCAAATAACCATATTAAAAATGGGATACAGAGCTAAACAAAGAATTTTCACCTGAAGAACTTTAGATGGCTGAGAAGCAGGTTAAGAAATGTTCAACATCATTAGTCATTAGGGAAATAAAAATCAAAACAACCCTGAGATTTCACCTCACACCAGTCAGAATGGCTACGATTAAAAATTCAGAAGATGGCAGGTATTGGCAAGGATGTGGAGAAAGAGGAACACTCCTCCACTGCTGGTGGGATTGTAAGATGGTACAACCACTCTGGAAATCAGTCTGGCGGTTCCTCAGAAAACTGGACATGACACTTCCAGAGGACCCTGCTATACCACTCTTGGGCATATTCCAGGAGGATTCCCCCGCATGCGATAAAGACACATGCTCCACTATGTTCATAGTAGCCTTATTTATAATAGCCAGAATGTCCCTTAATGGAGGAATGGATAAAGAAAATGTGGTATATTTCACAATGGAATACTACTCAGCAATTAAAAACAATGATTTCATGAAATTTTTAGGCAACTGGTTGGATCTGGAAAATATCATCCTAAGTGAGGTAACCCAATCACAAAAGAATACACATGGAATGCAATCATTGATAGGTGGTTATTAATTAGCCCAGAAGCTCTGAATACTCAAGACACAATTAACATATCAAATGATTCCCAAAAAGAAGGAAGAAGAGGGCCCTGGTCCTGGAAAGGTTTGATCCAGCATTGTAGGGGAATATCAGGACAGAGAAATGGGGGGGGTGATTGGGGAATGGGTGGAGAGAAGAGGGCTTATGGGACATGTGGGGAGGGGGCAACTGGGAAAGGGGAAAGCATTGGAATGTAAACAAAGAATATAGAAAATAAAAAAAAAGAAAATCAAATATTTGGGAAGGAAATAAAATGTGCATTAGAAATTTGGCATTATGAACAAAAGAAGAAAATGCTAGAGTAATTGGGGAACAAAGAAAAATAAATTGCACATGATACAAATGAGCAAAATTGGAAAAGTTTGTCAATGGTCAATAACTGCATCTAGTATAAGAAAACTCTCACTTTTAAAGTAGAGATGAATAGAGGGAATTTTACAAAGTATCCAACCACCAGACTGATGTAGCATCTGCAGAAAACTTCAGAATTTTAAATCAGTTAACAGTGAAAACAAAGTTTATTCCATGTAGACAGTAAGACAGAAAGAGCCAGGATAATTCCACTAACATCCATAACCAAGTAAAAAAAGAAAAAGAAAAGAAAAGAAATGGTTATGAGGCAGCATGTGAATGCTGGGAATTGAACTTAAGTTCTTTAGAAGAGAAAATGGTGTTCCTAACTGCTGAAGTATCTCTCCAGCCCCTATCAGCTACTGCTTTTAATGCAGAGTTTATTATTATAATGCAAATCATCTTGACCACATAGTTTTGATTACTACAGCCTATTTGTATGAGGATAAGTGAGTGAGAGAGAAATTAGTAACAATTCTGATATCCTACTTCTAATAGAGAACTTTAAGTATGAAAAAATTGAAATAATCATGTTAAGCCATATAAGCATCTCTTGAAAGCACTGTGGCAAAAATCTGGACAACACTAGATCCTTTTTTTCTGTATATTCAGACTAAACAATGGTGTGGATGCCTCTGACCTTGTATGTTTGAATAAATTGCAATGCATGCCCTTGATGAAGCTTTTTCAGGCTGCATGTGGACACACACAGCTGTTAGAGAGCTAGGCTTCCAAAAAATTAATAGCATACATGTCTCAGGGATATTGGGACAGAGACTCAGCAGGTGAGGTGGCAGGTAGAGGAGTCAAAAGATTTCCATGTTTTATCCAAAAAAAAAGTAACCTTTTTTCATTTTATGACCTTTCACATGGCTTCAAATATTGCTTCTAAAGCTGGATTGTTCTTTTTTTTTTATAAATAATGACTCTTCAGACACATGGAACTAAAGACATGAAGGCATTTTAGCTAATGTTTAAAGAAACACACAGGCACATTATAGGAAGATGTGTTCATGTCAGTTTCCAGGATAACATTATATAAAGCTACATTTAAGAGGGAAGTAGAATTGTACTAGTTTTGGATGTCACAGAGATAATTATGTTCCAAACATTAAATCACTTTGTGAACATTTTTTTTTAAAATAACACTGTTTTTAAAACAGAATTTACAAAAACAAGCATGTATCATGAGATCCAAATGCTTGAATACTTTGAAATGTTATAGTAATGGCAATGAAAGCACTGCTTATATATCTGAACATGGTATTAGCAAGACTATGAAGTAATTATCACTTAAGGCAGGGATGCTATGGGGGTTTGTGCTGCTTGTGTTTGCTGATTAGAGATGGTAGGTATAAGAGTGTTTTCTCCATGGCCATCCTTGACCCTGTGGTTCTTTCCCTCATGCGATAAAGTCATGTCTGACAGATAAAGGGCTTTGGGAACATGATGTGTTTATAAATTCATAGGGTATGTTGGGAACGATAGAAACTCAGGAGGTAGGATTTGTTTGAGAAGTGTGAGATCTTGGGAAAATACCCTTGAGATATACATCTTGTCCTTTCCCTCACTCTTTCCATTCCTCCCTCCATTCATCCATCCTTCTTTCCCTCCTTGTTTTCTGGTTGGCATGATATAAGCAGCTCTGCTCTACAAGACCAAGCTGCACACTGTTACATATGTGCAGAGGGCCTAAGTTTATCCCAGGCACAGTCTGTGAGACAGTGTGACCCATGTTAGTTGGTTGATTCTGTCTATTTTCTGTTTCCTTGTCACCTCTGGCTTCTTCAATCTTTCTCCACCCAGCCCCCCACCCCCACCCTACCTCTTCTGCAGGATTTCCCAACCTCTGCCTAATGTTTGTCTATGGTCTCTGCATCAGTTTCCATAGGTTGTGGGGTGAAGCCTCTCTGATGACAGCTATGCTAGGCTCCTGTCAGCAAGTATAGCAGAATAGCATTCATAATGTCAGCAGTAGGCTCCCTCTCATGGCATGGGTCTCAAACTGACCCAGTCATTGGTTGGCTATTGCTTCAGTTTCTGCTCCATCTTAACCCTGAATATCCTGTAGTCAGCACAGATTGTGTGGCTAAGATTCCGTGGCAGGGTTGGTGTCCCAATCCAGCCATTGGAATTGACTGGTTTCAGGCGATAGCTGGTTCAGACTCCATATTTCCCATTGCTAGAAATCCTAGCGAGGGTTACATTCATACATTCCTGGGAGTTTCTATTGTCCTAGGTTTCTAACTCATCTCAGAGATGTCTCCCATTCCAGTGGTGCCTTCTAAACTGTGGACTTGTCTCTCTCCATCCACCCAAAACCTCACCCCTCTATTCCCATTCCGATCCCCATCCCTCCCCTACCCAGTACCTTTTCTCTATCTACCTGCCCATGTCTATTTTATTTCCTCTTCTCAGTGAGAATCAAGCATCTGCCTCTTGGGCCCTCCTTATTGGTTAGCTTCAAGTCTGTGGACTGTAGCATGGTTATCCTGTACTTTATGGCTAATATCTACTTACAAGTGAGTATATACTGTTTTCTTTCTTTCTTCTTTAAGTCTGGGTTTTCTACTTCCATCTATTTGTCTATAAATTTTAAGTTTACAAAAGCAAGCAAAAACCATGTTTTATAAAGAATTTAATGGAAAAATCAGAAGTGTCTGGGTTTTTTTTTTTTTCATGAAAGATTTCATTCCTTTTTGCCAATCTCAAGACCTTGATATGATAAAAAATTTTGAAGGCTACTATTAATCACTGATATCAAGTATGAAAAGTACCAACTATAGAGCACTATAAAATTAACAGCAAGGTTAATCAATTTATGTAGGCTCTGGAGAAAAATATCTAGGATTACTATTATATCTATTGACTTGCTCTTCCTTTTGTGACAAGAGAGCATTTCAAAGTCATATTTTCACCTTTAATTAGAGATGGCAAATAATATCAGATTATTTCAAAGTGGCTTTGAAGCAAGGTGTCTTTTACATCATTAAACCAATGGTGCAACAAATAAACTCTAATGTGAGAAAACAATTAAGAGGGATTTTTTCCTTTTGAATAAGCTGTCATTTTCACTTCATTGTTTATTAACTATATTTTCTAGAATAAATGATACTTTTTATCTTTCATGAAAAGATATGTTATATATGATAAAATTGTGTTATGAATATAGATATGGGTTTTTTTGATGTATAAAATCTGGGAACCAATTAATATGGCTCCACTTAAGATGAAGCCATAAATGAATATTTTCAAAGTATATTATTGCTTAACATGAGTTGTAGACCTAGCTGAGTGCCACAAACCTTATATGTGAGACAAGAGGCAAACATTACCCACAAATACCTTAATGAGAATGCAGCACTCGATATGCCTGATTTCTTGTGAAACTTCGAAGTTTTTTATTTGATATTACCTTATCTTCTTTTCTTATTCTTATGGCAAAAGTTAATAGACTCGCCTGGTATTCTGATGCTTCTTTACAATGAGATTGTCACCTTCTTGTTTACAACAAAAGACGCCTTTCCGAAAGTTGAAGAAGTAGGTTGCTCTCTTTGATGTGGGATCCCACCCAATCAATTAAAGAACTCAATAGAAAAGAAGACTGAGCGAGTGGGGACGTGGTGCCCCACCATGGGAACACTGCTTGATAAAGGACACGAAATGTTGACTCTCAGATGGAATAGGGTTTGAAGAACAATGGCTAGAAGATTTTTTTTTTAGATCAGATAGATTCTTGTTGCCCATGGTTCCGAGAAAAAGAACTTTAGATGAGAGAACCTGGGAAAGAATTGGAAAAGCGCTAAAGGCTACCAAGGCAGATAATATTACCCTCTGCCTCTGGATGCTTATAAAGTAGCTATTGATGAAGGGGCCTCAATCAGCAATTGTGCTGTCCTGGCCTTCGTTCTTTTTTGCCACCTCCCTCCCCCACCCCCGCCATATATCCCCAGCTTCTCGTCCAGGGACCCAGTTCGCTGTGGCTGCTGGCAGTTACAGTTAGTCATATTAAAGATAACTCTCACACACTCTTTAGATTCAAATGTTGGCATCCAGGAGCCTCTTCAACAATACACACAAATGTCCTTCCAAATTCTGTATTCTCAAAACCCAACCTCAATGTTAACTATCAAATCTCAAACCCACGCTCAGGGAAATCTTTCCTCTGTAATTTGACTGTACCCATTTCCTTCCCTTGCATCCCTCAGAAGCACACTTTCAGCATGTCGTTTTCTAGATCTCTTATCACCTATTCAAATAGGAAATGCAGTTGACAAATTTTACATGTGAAAAGTCTGATGCCAAAGGCCTCACAAATGTGATTCTGATTAACCAATGACAGCTAGTTTCTGTATGTACAGAAATAGAAGCTGTCTGAAAGAAAACATAATATAATCTGCATGTCATCCCTATTGTGATGTTTCAGGCAATTATGTTTTTCTTGGATTTATTTCTCATAGGAAACTATTGTTATTCAGAAAACATCTAAAATGATTTTTTTAAGATTTGTTTTGTCTCATAGGGCTTCTAAAATGACCTTTCTCACAGGCATATTTATATGGAACAATACTTAGCAAGCTCATAAAAGGCTGTAGCTTTGAATAAATGTAAAAGTATGAAGAAAAATAAATTCTGATTCAAATAAAATTGTTATTTTTTAACACATAAGAGGTTTAAAGGGCACAATTATAGTACTAAAATCAGTAATCAGTTTTGAGTACATTATGAAGAATAACAGTGTGATTACATGAATCATTAAAACATTCAGATTTATCTAATACCTCATTTGCTACCTTTGGTTTCAGACACAAATGCTAACTAAACTGTAGCTATTTAAAATATTTAAAGCAAAGTACAATAGTTTCAAAATCTTTAAAAAATGACCAGCCAAGTCATTGTGACAACCTGCCTTTAATCCTAGCACTCACAAGACTGAGGCAGATGGATCTCTGTGAGTTAACAATTCACAAACCATATGAAGGTCAAGAAGAATGAACACCAAAGTGTGGGTGCTTCAGTACTTCTTAAAATACTCACAGGAGGAAATATGGAGACAAAGTGTGGAGCAGAGACAGAAGGAAAGGCCATCCAGAGACTGCCCCACCTGGGGTTCCATCCAATATGGAGTCACCAAACTAGGACACTGTTGTGGATGCTGGGAACTGATTGCTGACAGGAGCCTGATACAGCTATCTCCTCAGAGACTCTGTCAGAACCTGATAAGTACAGAGGAGGATGTTTGCAGCCAACCATTGGCCTGAGTGTGGAGTCCCTGATGGAAGAGTTGGAGAAGGAACTGAAGGAGCTGAGGAGTTTTGCAGCCCCATGGTGGGGAACAACCATGTCAACTGGCCAGACTGACCCCCCCAGAGCTCTTGGGGACTGAACCCCCAACAAAGAATACACATGGAGGGACCCAAGGCTCCAGCTGCATATTTGGCAGAGGATGGTCTTGTTGGACATCAGTGAGAGGAGCGGCCTTGGGCATGAGTGGGTTCAATGCCCCATTATAGGGGAATGCTAGGATGGGAAGGCAGCAGTGGGTGGGTGGTTGGGGACATCCTCATAGAGGCAGGGAAGGGAAAATGGAATAGGAGGTTTCTGAAGGGGAAACCTAGAAAGAGGATAGTATTTGAAATGTAAATAAAAAAATATCCAATAAAAGAAAGAAAAAAAAAGCCAGCCTGTTCTCTACATAGTTTGCCCCGGGCCAGCCAAGGCTACATAGCAAGATTGTGTCTCAAAATAAACAAATAAAATACTAATTCCATAGTATAATAACAACTATTTTATGATGGGTAAGTGGATTAGATTAAAACCTTTAATTTAGTAAGCTAGTAAAATAAGACTAAAGATGATAAAAATCTTTAAATAGGACCATCAGGAAATGAAGACCTAAGACACACAGAGTTGAAGTAATAGGTCCCTAGAATGATAATTCATTGATCAGCTGAAAACCCAGAAATTTTACATCTAAGTATTGTTTTGTACAGTTAATGCCATAAACATATTAAATTTATTTTCAAGATATTTTGCCATAAGTAAAAATATTTATAAGATGTTACTGAAGATGCCATCCTCCCAGTATACTTACTGGTATTTTCAGTAAATGTGGTTAATTTCCATATACTTTTCTGGTTCTTGATCAAAAAGGAGTGTTGAAAAAGGAAGAGCTATTAATAATGTATGAATCCCAGGCCTTCCTCTCAATCTCTGACCTTTAAGGCAACAGTGGCCTCCCTTCTGTAGCAAGGCTGCTATTGTGGGGAACAGTCTGTAGGGAGAGAGAAGAAATGAAAAATAACTAAAAGGGGCCTCCACCTACCTTCTAAGAAGCCCAAGAGTGAGTGTCTCAAGGCATCAAGACAGAGATGGGGGTGGGACTTAGTTTTCAGGGGAAAAGAAGAGATGTGCTCATGCAGACCAGATTGGCAGAGGCAGACAGAGTAACTGATGACTCACACCAGAGAAAGGAGAAAGGGGAACTGAAGACTGAGCCAGAAAACTGCTTCCATAAAATCTATAATAAATACTCTGTTTCTTTGTAAGAAAATTCAAGAGAAATTTTAATGGGTTTGAATGTCTTACAATACATCTTAGGACATTTTATTTGTTTGTGTGTGTGTTTGTTTGTTTGTTGTATGACTGTATTCAAACCAAATCAAGCATTGTACCTGTAAAATATAACTCTTATCAAGGTCTGAAATTATGTTTCCTATTTATATTTTCTGTCCATAACTGGCTCTACAATGTAAACTCTACAGTGCTGAAGCATCGCCTAATATACAGCTCTGGGCCTGCTGCCAGACTGCTGCCTTTTATTTAGACACCAGCGAATGGATAAGTGATTAATGCATACCTAAGAAAACACTCTATCTGCACACCTCCACAAGCATGAAAAATCCAACAAGGGAAAGTTTGACTGGCCAGAAATAAAAGATATCACATATCAGCCACAAACAATCAGGTATATCAGAAGGGCTGGCAAGTACCAGGAAAATAAACTCAAACAAAACTCTCCCTTTAAATATGAAGAATGTAATAAAAACAGGCGTGGGGTTTCTGACATTTGGCCTTTTGCTTCTTTAGCATGCTATTTCAGAAAAGAAAACAGTAACTATGAGGTAGGATGACACAGAGGAATGGCAGATCCTGCAGTGAGAAGGAAAGAAGGAAAGGTTCCTACAAAGAGGCAAAAGCCGAGAGAAACAAAGCCTGTCTGTGTGTGATGTGATGGGTTGTCCTCAACTCCTCATTCTTCATAGGCTCTGGGGGGGGGGATACTTCAGGGACCTTAATGTATGCATCTCCCACCATAAGCTTAAAGATGATTGTATGCTAATGAGTGGCTTCAAAACAGTAAGTCAATAATATGTTTGATCATTTTCAGAGGACTTAGAAGATCTGACATGATTGTGATGGAGGTTGATAAACCCAGGTGAGTCATAAGATGTCAAAATCTGAAATGTTAGCTTTATTTTTCCAACTGCTATTAGTAGGTTTTTTCTATTTTAATCAATCCTTCTTTTCCTCAACACTTATTATGAATAGGATATTTTTTCTCCACTACTTTGCCTATTGCCTAATGATTTATTACACACACACACACACACACACACACACACAATCATAGTCTTTGAGTGGAACTTTTAATAAAGACAAATGTGCATGTAGAATACATGTGTATTATAATTATACAGAGATAATTAATTATTGAAGTACCAAGTCTGATTTAATTTTATCTCTAAATCTTCATGAATTCCAGCAGCCCGGTCTTTCTGTGAGAGTGTGGTCCATCTGTGGATCCATTCCTGCAGAGGGAAGATTGCAGTGGAAGGCTGCCATTCACTCTTCCTCCTTGGCTTTTCCTGGGGCTTTCCCTCCCTCCCTGTAATAGCATCCAAGTATGCTTTCTTTTGGCCTACCTATTCCTCTGTAAGCTGTCTGGCCTCTACATTACCACTTGGAGGCTGGCCATAGTCTGGGGCTGTAGGTTTTCTGCTTATGCTCATGGCCTCTGCACTTGACACCCTACTCCACATTTACTTTCCTGTGCTCTCTGAAGGACCTTCCCTCCATGTTCTCTTTACCTGGAAGAACCTGTTCCCACCCAAGTTTTTAAGGATGCCCCCGAGTGCTAGGTTTGCTTCCTAAGCCAGCAAGTCTCTTGTGTTTTTCTTCCAGTGAACTTTCTTAATTAACTTCCACCATAGTTCTCTTAAATAAGAGTTTTATCAGTGTGTATAATTTATTTCCATCTAGACTCTATTTGAATTGAACATAATACTAATATTCCAATGATTTGAATAACTAATTTAAAAAACCATGTGAAAAAAATCCTCACCACTTCTCACACTTTCTTTTGTTTAGATTTAGATTTTTTTCTTTTAGCTTAATGTGATAAATTTCCAGATAGGGGTCTGTTTTGTGTGTTTGTTTGCTTGTTTGTTTTTGAGACACGGTTTCTCTATATGGCCTTAGATATCCCAGAACTCACTCTGTAGACCAGGGTGGCCTCAAATTCAGAAATCCATCCACCTCTGCCTCCCAAGTGCTGGAATTAAAGGTGTGTGCCACCACTTCCTGGCTCAGATAGGGATCTGAAGACCTGTAAAACTCCAAACTAAAACTAATTTTTAATAAATAAATAAATAAATAAATAAATAAATAAATAAATGTTTGCAGGTATTCTTTGACATTTTATTCTACTGAATAATTGAATAAGTTCTCTTTAGTTTAGAAGAATACATAGACAGCATATTAAAATCATTGCAGAATAAAAGTTAAATATATATGTAATATTAGGCATCTGTACAACCTGAGTTACTGACATACTAATAAATACTTTTTTATTTTTGTATCCAAAAAAATATAAGATGAAACAACTTGCTCACATGCAGGAAATCTGTTGTCGGGTCTGTGTAGTTATGACTGCAAGTAGGATATATACTACTTTAATGCCTTTCAAATACTAAACAGATTAGCTTTAATTAACTAGAATTATTTTCTCTGTAGCATTGATTAAGTTAGATTAAAATTATAATAGAAATAACTAAAATGAAACTGTATGTATTGCAAACCTGTCCTTACACAGCACCCACTATTTTCTTTGTGTGCTTTTCCTTATGTAGCTCCATCAAGCAGTAAGAAGCACCAAGTTACACAGTACTCTGTGTTCCACTGGAAATAGATGATGCAGGAGAAATAATATCAGGTAAAGGGAAATCTTGACTTCTGAATCTAAAAAGCCAATGGCACAGAGAGGATACACAAGAGAAGATAAAAGAAATGTATGACTATTCAAGCCTTTTATTTTTTGAGACCATGGGGGACTTGATAAATAAACGAAGGAGTCAAGGAGCTATGTGGTAAGATCGTTTCTGTTTATGCCCACTGTTTCTGAGCAGCTTGAAGGTCTAGTGATGTCAAGATAATGGAAACTGAAATTTGTTGGGCCCTCTGTCTCACATCCAGAGTAAAGTCACCATCATAAGTATGGCCATCCAAGGATATCAGAAGATAACTGATTTCCTCCAATTAGAAGTTGCTTCAAGCTAACTACAGTAGAGATAAGGTCCGAGGGTGTGGTCATGGTGATAGCAATCACTAAGGAAAAGAGGTGACAGTGGAGAGCCCATGTGTGTACAGTGTCTGGTGGAACCAGGATACTCAATGTTGTAAGCTTGAGTACTATATATGTTTTTGAAAATTATATTTTAATAGAAAGACCAAATAAAATGTTTCTGTGTATTGTTAAGTCTCACTAGCACGTATTTTGCACAATGCACCCAAAGTTTAATTCTAATACGATTTAATTAAAGAAACTCTGAGGTTACAGAATAGCTCAGGGATGGAGAGGGTTAGAGTGAAATATTCATCACTGTAAAAAAAAATCCATAAACAGTTTACATAATTTGTCTGTTTTAAAGAATATTTAACACTACCACAGTGTAATGTAACATCAAAATTTAATTATATTAAACATTAGGTTGTACAATATAGCTCGCAATATATAGTCATACTTCAGGCAAGTGGGTAATTTGAACTAGGTACTTGGCAAACTTAATAGTGAGTATGGGCAAGTATAGACAATCCATATATGTGCTTACCATTTACACAAAGAATTATTTAAGTTCTTAGTCAATTTGGTTAATCTATAACTTCAAAAGTTATCATTTTATTTCATCAAATTAATTTATAATAATGACAGATTAGGTGAAGATTCTATCTTAAGAATATACTTAAGGTATCTAGTAAGATGGTTCATTAGTAAAGATGGTTGCTGGAATCCTGAACAGCCTGAGTGATTTCGTAAACCTACCTGGAAGAAGGAGAGAACTAACTCTGACCTCCACATGCAAATATACTCAGAAAAATAAATAAATGTAATATAATTATGCTTAAATACTTGGTTATATTCACTCACTCAAAAATTGTCCTTAAAGGTCATAGAACATTGATCTGTTCAACCAAAAAGTAAGAACTTTGGCTAATTACAGTCCATGTGAGGACCATGTAATACTCAGAGTACTTTATGTCAAAGTAATGCACATGAGATTGACCTGGAAAAGTCTTACAGTAGAAAATTCAGAAGGTAAGTACATTGGGTAATTCATATAAAAAAAATCACATTAAATATCTCATTTACATAAGTAAACATTAAATTTATACAAATGAATAGCATGCAATGGTGTTACACCAATGAGTCTAAATAAATTTAAAAGGTTCTTCACAGCAAAAGAGACTAGAGAAAGGGAGAAAAATCTTTCCACATATTCTTTCTGGTGATAAATCACTAGATTCAACAACTAACTCAAAAACTAAACATTACAAAATGTCATGAGAATAGTAAATGGACTAATGACCAACCTACATCTACAGTTCAAAAAGAAAAATGCAGATTACCATTGATATCTGAAAAAGTTCAGAACCATTAGCCATCAGGGAAATGCTAATTGTAACAACATTAAGATAGCTCTCTCTGCGGTCATTATGAATGGAAATAGAAAATATCATCCTGTGTGAGGTAACCTAATCACAAAAGAACACACATGGTATGCACTCAGTGATAAGTAGTTATCAGCCCAGAAGCTCAGAATACCCAAAATACAACTGACAGACCACATGATGCTCAAGGAGAAGGAAGACCAAAGTGCAGATACTTCTGTCCTTCTTAGAACAGGGAATAAAATAGCCACAGGAGGACATACAGAGACATAGCGTGGAAAAGAAATTGAAGGAAAGGCCATCAAGAGACTGCCCCATCTGGGGATCCTTCCCATATACAGACACCAAACCCAGACACTATTGTGGATGCCAACAAGTGCTTGCTGACAGGAGCCTGATAAAGCTGTCTCCTGAGAGGATCTGCCAGAGCCTGACCAATACAGAGGTATCAGATGCTCTCAACTACCACTGGACTGAGCACAGGCTACCCAATGGGGGAGCTAGAGAATGGATCCAAGGAGCTGAAGGGGTTTGCAGTCCCATAGGAGGAACAACAATATGAACCAACCAGCTATGGATAGCCTTGTCAGACATCAAAGGGAGGAGAGGTCCTTGGTCTTATGAAGGTTCCCAGTGTACGGGAATGCCAAGTCAGGGAAGTATGTACGGGTGGTGGGTAAGCAGGGCATGGGGGTTGGAATAGAGGAATTTTGGAGAGGAAACCAGGAAAGGGGATAACATTTGAATTGTAAATAAAGAAAATATCTTTTAAAAAAAGAACAAAAGAACAAAAAGAGAAAAAAACTTCACAAATAAAACATAATTATGGCAAAAAGAAAAGAAAAGAAATGTAAAAAAATGCAGACAAGGGTGCAGAGAAAAGAGAATCCTTATACAGTACATATAGAAATAGTGTAACCACTGCAGAAATCAGCAAAATTTCCTCAAAAGCTAAAACTTGAATTATATAATCCAGACATACTGCTTCTGGGTATCATGCTCAAAAGAAGTTAACAAGCCACAGAGATACTGGAAAAGCCCTGTTTTGATGCCTAACTTAGAATAGTGAAAAAAATCTGCAAACTCAATATTATCCAACCACAGATCCATGAATAAAGGAAAGGCAGTATTTCCACCCAGTGGAGTTGATTCTGCTCAACAATAAGGGAGGCATTTCCATAATTTGTAGGAATACTGGAGGATGCAAGCCAGTCTCAGAAAGGTATCTTTTACATTTTCTTTCGTACATAGAATCTAGGTTTATTTATAAATATACACACATAGGAGGCATAGTATTAGAAGGAAACTATAAGCCTTAAGGATAATGTCTACAAGGAGGGGAAGGGATAAAAGAAGGTGAATACTATACATTTTCTCCCATAGGCAGAAAATAGATCCAATATCTATGTATGTGATATGAAATCAAAAGGGAGAATGTTGAGGAAGAATGTCCCAGGAAGGATGTTGGTAGAAAATAGTATATGCATTTTGCAATGATACATCTATAAAAATCATAATAATTAAAATATTATTTCATATGCTCATGTTTTTTTTTTAAAAATGTAAAATTCTGACCACTGTTCTAGATGTGTGGCCTGAAGAACATCTCAGAACGTTTATCTTTGCCTAATTTTGGTCATCTATAAAATGAGAATAGTTTCTGTAATATCCAAGATAGTCCATAGCTTTTCAGATTAAAAATGGAATATGTACAAACCTGTAAGTACTTGAAAGCTATTAGCTAATAAAATTAGATTAAGTAGCATGGAGTTACCATTTGCAGAGTTAAAAGGTCAACTATTCAGTTTAAGATTCAATTATCCAGTTATCAATGAAGTCAAGTGGCTTTCCCTATTTCCTAAATCAGACTTGCCCATTCCAAATTTATTTCTTCATCCCTGGATGATTAAACCAGGAGCTCAATAATCCAAGGATTGGCAAATTGACCACACTTCAGTGGAAGACCAAATGTCCCAGAATGTACACATAGCACTAATGGGACTTGTTGGAAAACACACAAGCTAGGTGGGTAGGAAAGGGAGGGAGTATATCTGAGAGGAGATGAAGTGTGGGTACAGATGAACAAGACACATCATATGAAGTTCTCAGATAATTAATAATATAATTATTGGAATGCCACTTCAGAACTGATGTACATTTCCCTGGAAACTAACTTTTTGAGGGATAGAAGGATCCTTATTTTATTTATATTTGTCAATCACAACTGGGATCGTCATCCACTCATGTGCCATCTGGTTCCTTGAAGCTATAGAAAAAGAAATTGCATCATAAGATGCAAAGTATAAACCCAGGACAGAAATATTAATCTGAGTTGAAACAGCCTACATTGTGGTGTTATTTACATTCAAAGGCAAAGCAAATATCTGTATCTATCAAGCCAGATGTTTCGGCATGATTACTTCTAAAAGTCTTCCAAGTAAGAAAACAGAAGTTTAGGTTTCTATTGATCTATTCTATGATCAAATAATTTAAAATCTGAATTGAGTAGCTCACTCTGAATTTGTTCCTTACAGATGAATGGGCAGTTGGAATTGGGGCATATATGTTCCCAGATGTTCACATGTTTTTAACTTATTACAGAAAAGACCAGTTCTCTTAGTAGCTTTCTTAATTTTGCAAGAAATTCTGTGCAACATATAAACTTAGGATTCATTCAAAATTGTTTTTTAAATTAGATATATTCTTTATTTACATTTCAAATGATTTTCCTTTTCCTGGTCCCCCCCCACCCCAAGAAAGTCCCATAAGCCATCTACCCTTCCCTGTTCTACAATCAACCCTCTCATGCTTCCCTGTCCTGTATTCTCCTACACTGCTGCATCAAGGCTTTTGAAGACCAGGAGGCTTCTCCTACTTTCGATGTCCAACAAGGCCATCCTCTGCTCCTATGTGTCTGGAGCCATGGGTAACACCATGTGTACTCTCTGATTGATGTTTTATTCCCTGGGAGCTCTGGAAGTACTGGGTAGCTCATATCATTGTTCCTCCTAAGGTGCTGCAAACCCTGTCAGGCTATTTGTCTTCTGAAATAGAATCAAACGTAGTTCTTTCTAGGACTATAATAAGTAAATATTTGTAAAGATGAAAATTTATTTTCCTGTTAATTCATCTTTTGAAGATTTTGATATTGTTTCTCCTTATTGACTTATGAATTTGTATTGCATGTGTGTATGTGTGTGCATGAGGGAGGGGAGGGAGAGAAAGAGTACATTTCTATCCATGTGATTTAATTCTATGTGTGTAAATATATATATTTGTTATGGGAGGTATTCCTGTTCTGGTCCAGTCTGTTTGGAGTTCTGTAGGCTTGTTGTATATTAATGGGCATCTCTCTCTTTAGGTTAGGGAAGTTTTCTTCCATAATTTTGTTGAAGATATTTGCTGGCCCTTTAAGTTGTAAATCTTCACTCTCATCTATGCCTATAATCCTTAGGTGTGGTCCTCTCATTGTGTCCTGGGTTTCCTGGATGTTTTGGGTTACAAGCTTTTTGCATTTTGCGTTTTCTTTGACTGTTGAGTCCATGGTTTCTATGGTATCTTTGGCATCCAAGATTCTTTCTTCTATCTCTTGTATTCTGTTGTTGATACTTGCATCTATGGCTCCTGATTTCTTCCCAAAGTTTTCTATCTCCAAAGTTGTCTCCCTTTGCAATTTCTCAGTTGTTTCTACCTGGATGGTTTCGCTCAGCTCCTTCACTTGCTTGTTTGTGTTTTCCTGTAATTCTCTAAGAGATTTCTGTGTTTCCTCTTTCATGACTTCTGCCTGTTGTCCAAAGTTCTCCTGTATTTCTTTAAGTGATTTTTTCATTTCCTCCTTATTGGCTTCTATCTTTTGACCCATATTCTTCTTAATTTCTTTAAATGATTTTTGTGTTTCCCTTTTAAGGGCTTCTAACTTTTGATCCGTTTTCTCCTGAATTTCTTTAAGAGATTTATTTATGTCCTTCATGTGTTCCTCTAACAGCATCATGACCAGTGATTTTAAATCCAAATCTTGTTTTTCTGGTGTGTTGGGGTATCCAGGCCTTGCTGTTGTTGGAAAATTGGGTTCAGATGCTGCCATATTGCCTTGATTTCTGTTAGTAACGTTCCTACGTTTGCCTTTTGCCATCTAGTTCTCACTGGTGTTAGTTGCTCTTGTTGTCACTGGCTGGTGCTTCAACCTCCTGTGAGCCTGTAAGGCTATTTCCACAACACTGGATGACTGGGTTTTCCCTGGCACAGATTGCTGATATGCTGCCCTCCTCTTGTGTGCCATTGGCGCCCTGCTGTGTCTTGTCCCAAGCAATGTTATACTTGGGTTGTCTCAGTGAACCTGGTGCTGCTTGTCTTCTCTGTCATGGAGCGAAGATGGTGGCAGGGAGTCACTCCAAATGCTGATCACCTCATAGGGCACAGGCCCACGACTAGGTACACACAGACAAACTGCTGATCTGCCCAGGTCCTGGGTGCGGGCTAACCTCTGATGTTTGTGCCCCCAGAGATCAGGATATCTCAATACCTGGTGCTGCCTTTCTGCTCCGTCAGGCAGAGAAGATGGCGGGGAGTCACTCCTTGTGCTGATCCCCTCTATTTTTATATGTCTATGACATATGGTTATTTCTCTGACTAAGAAATAAAAGGCATTCTTTCCTTAATAAAAATAAGTAACTACAATATCTCTATATAAAATACCGTACTTGATGAAGGTTTTATAATCTCCCCCATATTTAAGAACAAGAGAAAGAGGGCAGCTGTGAACATTATTGACCAGTAATAGCCTGGAAGATACAGTGCAAGGAGCCTGAGGAAAGCAGGTGAGAAATACAAACCACGGAAAGGAAGAGCACTGAGATTAATGTGAGTTGGGAAAAAAAAGACCTAACAAGATATAACTGAAAGAAGACACAAATGTTTCTCATTAGGACAGAGAAAGAATAAATATCTAAAGGCAGGCAAGAAAGTAGGAGCATCAGGTATGTAAACCCTCTTACTGTGCCCTGAATCTGCAAATGGCCTTATGTGATCTCTTGACCTGATATCCCAGCTACTGCATGTTTACCTTAGGCAAGAGTAAGGAAGAAATAGGAGGAAGAGTTTGCCTCTTCCCATCCAAAGATGTTTTCCTAAGTACCGCAGCAGGCTTTGCTTCCCTATCATTAGCAAGACTAATAGCCCATGGTCAGCCCTACTATCAACATTGCCTAAGGAATGTAGGATTTTGAAAAATCAGAGTGCAGATACAAGTTGATATTTTAGCTAAATAACCAGAAGTTACTGTGAAAGGAAGAAAAAATATTTTCACTTTCACATATTAATGCTAATGTTTTGGTAATATCAAAAAAGATGAACATGCTAAAGTTATCATTTGAAGAGATGTCATCACCTCCTCACAGTTTATGAGATCAGATACATAACAATAATTAAAATGATTGACATAGGCACATAGAGATAACATGATTAGGGTTCAAAATCATATTTGCTGTGTTGTTTCTGAAACCGATAAACAAGAAATGAACAATATTAACATATTAAATCTAGAAAGTAGATATTTTTATAAGTTTTCTGTATATAAAAATATTTAATTGAAGGTGGGGTAGGAGACCAGGACACAAACACACACACACACACACACACACACACACACACACACACACTGGAAGGATACTATATTTGACATGATACAGCCATACCTTTGCATTCCTTCCTTCTACAGATATGCATATGAGATCTGGGGCAAGTTCTTCTACCTCTATTATGCATGTTTTTACCAAACCTAGACACAGTGCTATTATCATCATAGCTCTGCCACAAATACTTAATGTCACTGTAGTACCTGGAGTGTTCTAGAGTTGGCTCTCCATCAAAAAGTTTGCCATTGAAAGCAACCCAGATGTCCTTATACTAATTAGTAGATAATGAAAATATTGCAATATGCACAATGGCATATTATTCAACTGTAAAAAAAATGAAACTATCAAGTTTGCAGGGAAATACATGGGTCTGGAAAAACTGTGATACTGACTGAGGTCACCCAGACACAGAAGAATAAATACTGCATGTTCTCTCTCACACATTTATCCTAGCTTTGATTCTTCACTTAAATTTGTTTAACATGTAGAACTATGGAAGCCAGGAATCTAAGGGGAGAAAACAAAAAGGATTAAGTTAGTGAGGGGCTAACAGTAGAACAAAAGTGAAAGTAAGTTAGAGAGAGGGTCAACAGGAGGCTTTTAGTAAGTTTTCAAAATACATTGGGCATCAAGACCCAAGGTATAACCATTTGAGAATGCAAACATAAGGGAATAGTTAACTGAAAGATATATTTTAAAATAACAGATGACAACATAGTAGAGTTCCTCCCTGAGAAAGCATATATTTTGGAATTAATTTAGCCAATTGGATCTGAATTTAGGAAGAAGAGCAGAGAAAGCTGTGCTAACTCCTAGAGTAGATGCCTTTATGTCCAGATGTAGTTACTTTGGATGATGAGACTTCAGCATGAACCAGAAAGAGTGACACAATTCATCCAGAGCAGAAAACAGATGGGAAGCAAGTGAGCCCAGGACTGTTTCTACTCTTGAATAGCACCATAGCCCTGACATCTTTTATATTGGACAGCATTATTCCTTCTTTAATGCCCCTTTAAAATAGAAGAGAGATAAACATCCATAGCTCAGAATTACAAACTTTTCTCCTAACAAAAGTTCACTTCTTGGAGAAATTTCTGCCTGTATTAAAGCTTTAAAACCTTCTTAGAAGCTGATTATGCAATTCGGTGAACCACACTTGCCTTCTATGTATAGTACCTAGAGCACGGCCAAATACATATATACATACATTCATACATGGAAGCATACATACATACATACATGCATACATACATACATATATACATGCTAAACACAATTCATGGGTTTACAATCCCCTGGTTTTTATTTGTAGTACTTTAAGGAAATGCAAACTTTTTTATTGAATATAATCTTCATTTACATTTCAAATGCTAAAACTTTTCCAGGTTTCCCCCCTCCCCCTAAACCCCCAGCCCTTCTTCCCACCCCTGCCTCCAAGTATATGCCCCTCCACCCGACCCACTTCCACCTGCCACCCCTCTATTTCCCTTTGTTGGGGAAATAGGACCTCTCCTCCCATAGATGCCTAACAAGGCATTCCTCTGCCACACTTTTGACTGGAACCATGTGTACCCCTTGGTTGATGGCTTAGTCCCTGGGAGTCTTGGGACATCTGGGTCTCCTTCAGCTCCTCCAGTCCACCCTTCAACTCCTCCATTGGGGACCCTATGCTCAGACCACTGGTTGGCTGGTAACATCTACCTCTGTATGTGTAAGGCTCTGGCAGGGCCCCTCCGGAGATAACAGGCTCCTTTTGGCACGTACGTCTTGTCATCCATAATAGTGTCGGGGTTTTGTGACAGTTTATAGGATGAATCCCCAGGTACCACAGTCTCTGGGTAGCCTAAGGAAGTGCAAACATAAGATGTCTTCCTGACTAGTATCTCAAACATTAGACTGAAACTGAACCCCTAATCTTTGCCACTATGGTAGCAACTCTTGGTCTTGGTACCCATATCAATTCAGAGTACAGATAATCTACTATATTTCCGTAATAACTTATTGAGGTTACCCTGGTTTCTGCCTTCTGCCTTTCTGCTATCAGTTAAGCACTGACTATTTTACAATGTATTCAAAGCTGAGTGTTTGTGATGGTTTGAAAGAGAATAGCCCTCAGAGGCCCATAGGAAGTGGCACTTTTAGGAGGTGTGGCCTTGTTGGAGGAGGTGGTAACTAGGGGCAAACTTTGAAGTGGCAAATGCTCAATCTACACCTAGTGTCTCTTCTTGCTGCCTGCTGATCAAGATTTAGAACTCTCAGCTCCTTCTCCAGTACCATGTCTGCCTGCATGCCACAGTGCTTCCTGCCATGCTGATAACAGACTAAACCTTTGAACTATAAACCAGCTCCAGTGAAATGTTGAGATGAATGAAGAGATGCCATACTCATGGTATCTCTTCACACCAATAAAACCTTAACTAAGATAGTTAGCTAACAAAATACATGTCTCATCATGTCATTCTGTAACCACATGTATGAGAAAAGTCTAAAATCTGTATTTTACTTAGTATGATATAATGGTAAGTTTTGCAGATTCCGGATGTCCCAGCTCCATTTTAACTTACCCCATTCTTGTTGTTTGACCTTCAAATTGTGCCCAGTGGCCTCAGTTGGTACAAGCTTTAGAGCTGGTGTTCTTTTCCTTACCATAGTCCCCATGAGGCATTAATAATTTAGTGAAAATGTAATGACTGCAGCTAAATGTGGCTAGGTCCTACCTGCCAGCTGTATTTATAAGTCGGCTCCTGTATGCCTGCCACATCCCAGTCCTGGATAATGCTCAAACTCTTCCACTGACAGCTTTGAATATTTATTATTGCAGATCACATCCACAGGAGTATTTGTGTGCCATAATCAGGTATGAAAGCCATACATTAAAAACTGCTAAAGACATCTTCCGTTGATGAAAGTCTTTAATCAGGTAGTCTGTGAAAATCAGTTTTCATAATTTAAGGTAGCAATGGTTCTGAGGTCCATTTTCATGAGTGCTGTGTGATTTGAATTCTCAAGATTACTGTTGCTGATGGGTTTCTTAAGTAAAGCTTGTTTTGTTTTGATAAGGCCAAAAAATGTGATATCTGACTATCTTGATTACTGTTTTGCTGAATCATTTGCAAGGATGTAAAACAACACAATAAAGTATTCTGAGCTAATCATTTCTCACAGTTTAGAAGCAAGTTTGACTTTTTCTGAAACTGAGCAACAATGTGTTCTCTTGAGACATATTTTCAGGATTGCATTGAAATAGAAACACAGGGCATAATACACATGTATTTAAAAATAAAAATGCCAAATATCTCAGGTGTTCTTCATAGCTCTTTGTGCCAGTACTAGTTCTGAGTGAAATGCTTTCTTTATAGGGATTTCACACTTTTCATTCAATTCTAGACTCTGGGAAGATGATGACATTAGAACACTCTAGCATATGCATATCATCATCTCTCATGATGTTACAATGTTCTATGTTAACCATCTCAGCACTATCTCCTATTCTTTGATTTCATAACAATTTTAAATACCCAAGAAATAACAAATCTTTCATATCCCTCTTTCATGCCCTTCCATTTTGTCATGTATAGTAATAATACTCACTAAGTTTTTTACATGGCTCATTAATTCTCAGACCTGTGGTATTTTTTCCCGTTTTCAAGGTAAACATACATAATGTATTTCTAAATAAAGCCCTTCCATAGTTATTCTGTGTGCCCTTTCCCTGAGGTGTATAATTGGATTCTTCAGTCATGTATCTCAAAATATTCACAGCCTACTGGGTTGGAAAAAAATGTAACATTAATAAGTTTAAATGTAACAATTCTGTGCATTCAAATAGAATACACAAGAGATGATATTTTATCTTCCTTTGCCAGAAACCCACTTTAGTGTTTCAGACAAATTGCTCAGGGAACATTTTGTGTTCCAGCATATTTCAGAACTGAGGGAAAATAAAAGGTACAATTTTGATTGTTATCAATAACAATTTACTTTTTATGGGCCATTTAAGGCTTTTTTAATATAGGTGACTTACTTTCACAAGTACATATCTTATTTTTGTATATACCTTGCCCATGTGAAATGATCAGATACAAAGTATAGAGCCTCAGGTTAATGAAGCCATGAATTACAGTAAATAATGACTTATAGTTCTTCAAAGTAGCATTTCAGTGGTATAAGGAGACACTTTGAAGTTAGATTGCTCAGATTCTCATTTCAACTCTATGTCTGGCCAGGCTTAGATAGGTTGTACAACTACACATGCCTCATTTTCTTCATCAGTAACATTGAGAAATGTTATAGGGCCATACTGATGGTTATAAGAGCAATATGGATAAAACTGTGAGATCACAGTCTTAATGAAATATGTACTGTGCATCCACTTAAGCCATCAACTTGTAAATGTGACTGCTTTAAATAATGACATGATCAGGTTGGTTTGATGAGTGATTGAAATTAAATTTTCACAAAAGTGGAGCTCCTTAACACCATTGTCACCAACTGTCACTTTGTTCCACCATCTCTTGCCTTCACACCTGCTCCTTCATTTTATGGTCAAGGCAGCAGTCAGAAGAATGACTGGAAAGATGAATCAGATCATTCATCTGTGCACAGCACAGCAATTCTGCCTGCAAACTCAGAAGAGTGAGAACTGATTTCTTAGGTAGTTCATGGGCCCTGCATGGTCAGCCCTTTCCTCTCTGGTTTTGTACAGGGTTTTCTATATCTTGCTCACTCTGCTTCAGACACACTGGCCTCCATGTTACATCTCAACTCACTAGCTTTGATCCAGCCATTATCTTTTGCTTCCTGAGAACATTGTCTTCCAGATATCCCCAGAGATAATTTTATACTCACCTTCAACTGGTGAAAAACAACAATTTCATGAGGCATATAATAACCACTCCCCAAACATGCCTGCTCTCTCTTCTCTTTGCCTGTAATGTCACCTTCCTGCATCACCTTTGCATGTACATTGGCCTGCTTCACCCTCCTACAAGAATAGAAGTGTCACAAGAGCAGGTTTTTGTTTTATTTATGAATATACCAAAAAGTTCAGAACAAAGAGGCCATACATTTGAGAAGAAGCAAGTTTGGGAGGTGGTGCAAAAGGTTCAAGCAAGAAAAGGGGAAATTAGGAAAATATGTAATCTTAATTTAAAAATAAGATACAATTTTAAAATTCTGTTCATCAAATATGTGGGGTCTAAATGAGTACCAGGCACAGGCGGAAGAACAAGTCACAGCAGAGGAAGCATCACTACAGAACCTAGAACCCAGATGACAGGAGATCATTTGCTATTATGACATTCATTTTGCATGTATTTATGATCTGCATCCTTAGTGAGAAAATAAGTAGATTTTTAGAAAGAGGCACTCAATAAGAATTTGTTGAAATAAAATAAATTTTCAGTAAATACACTAAATTAGAGTGTTCAAATACAACAATATGCTTCTGTTGTTGTTCAAGACCATTATTGAACATACATGCTTTCAAGATAATCTTTTTTAAAGTTTCATTATAGGAAGTTAGTAATGACCTTCTTTGGAGGTGATTTAATTCTTTTAAAATAGCCAGAAGTAAATGTGGTATGTGACAATTAATTACAAAATAAAAAAGAGTATTACAAAAAAAGAAGACCTGTGACGAAATGAAGCCAAGTGACTTGGGCCACAAGACAAGTGGAATAGTACTGACTAAAGACTATGGAGTGGATGGAGGACCACAAAGAGAACCACTCTGAAATCTGATAGTCATTCTTCCACATTAGGAATGGTACTTAACCAAACTCAGTAGATTTTTAAAAACTTAATAGAATTTAGTTAGTTTTCTCTATATAAAAATCAATAATAAGATTCCACCTTGTAAATTTCTCAACTCAGAGAAATGAACTTTAATAATTCAGTATGTCTGCATTCATATCTGAGTCCATGAAGAGATAGCATAATAGAAATGCAGTCAAAAAAGTTCCAAGCTTAAGTCCTTATAGACCTGATGTCTATATCTATCTTAACCACACTGTGTTGGGAGATGTTATTAACAGTAGCTCAATTTCTGTTGTTCTCCATATTTTTCTACTCATAAGATAAGCATAAGAATTCTTACTCCATGGTGTTATTCAAAATATCATCAGTAAATGGATATTCAGCATCTATAGCAATAAAATGTCAATGTCAGTTAGCAGCACTGCCCAGTGATCGTACATAGTGCACACCAAATAGAAGACTATTTCAGCTGCTACCTTTAGTCCTTTTAACAACTTTAGAAGTAGATAACAGCATTACTTTTATCTTACAGATAAGTAAGTTGGAGCTTAAGAAAAAAATTAAACTCTTCATTTCCATGTCCTTTCCCAAAGACATACTGTGTTTTCCTGGTGACCATCAGTAGCTCCTTTAGAGCATATTTTCAGATCATCCATTATTTTCTCAAAAACAAACAAGACAAATAAACAAACAAAACCTAGAGCAAACTTCTAAGTGAACTAGAACAGAATCTAATCCACAGAATATTCTACTGTGTCCTGAATTCGGTTAGTTTGTATTCATTCCACATCTGCCATTATTTTACCTTTCAATCCAGGTGGCACAGCTTGTATTCACATTCTACTTACATTAACAAGTATAAAAGCTACTGTACCCAAGACCTGCAATGGAAAGTACAGAAAAATTTCTCTTAGAACAAACATGAAGAAATGACTTGAATCATAGGAAAAAAAGTCAGGAGAAATATAGGATCAAGTGAAAGTATTTCAAAATGTATTTGTTTAGCTGGAAAAAAAAAAACATTTGAGTAAAGTCTCTTTTAAGTAATGAAGAACTTTCTACCTGAACCTCTTATAAGTAGTATAAAGTGAGAACATATTTTCTCATTTTTAGTTTCTATGAATAATTCTTGAATAACTAGACTTTAAAGTATGCTTGAACTGATCTGGCCTGCACTTTTAAGTGAGAACTCTGATTTTAGAGAAGTGCGGTGTAATTTCAAAGACCACACAGTCAGGAAACAAAAGAGCAGAGCCACAGCCACATGGTCTGTTTCCCTAATACTGCATGGCCTTCCTGCATCAATACTCCATGAAGTGTAATCTTAGCATCTTGGGTTCTATTTTTTTAGGCCTCTGACTTGCCAGACCAGGAGAATATAAGAATGGTATTGTCTCAGTTTCAAAGTGACAAATAAGGCCATGCTTTGTCTCAGAGAAAAACCAAAGACAGAGAACTTTAATATAGTTCTTCTAAACTTTCCCCAGAATTTGAGCTGTGAGTCTTCTCCTTCTTCTACTCCTGTTATTTTTAGTTTTGGTTTTTCATGGGTATTCCAGATCTCCAATACTCCCAAGAAGATCCTACTGATTCTGAGAACCTCACAGGTTTAAGCTTTGAAGACTGAAATATCCAGGATTGCTATTTCACAATTTAACCAGAGGTGAATTCTTCTAGTGTTGTTACCAAAGAAGAGTGAGATAGCCCGGACCAAATATTTAATTTACTGCCATTTAAATGCAGTCCAAATAGATTCAAACATTTTTTTCTTTTATACTGGTAGTCTTAGAAGAAAAGAACTATAAGATTTCTTTTTGTCAGATAATTACATACTGGCATTGGGTGAAGTTTTCTCCTATGCTGCTCTGGATTTCTTGAAGGAGTGACTTCACAAAAAAAAAAAAAAAAAAAAAAAAAAAAAAAAAGGCCCTATTAAGTAGAAGTTACTTAACAAATCAAAGTACACATTCACCTAGTGAGTGTCCTAAGGGTTGCAGCACAGCAGGTCCTTGATTGCAAATTTTGAATGTTTTCATGGATATTTTGATGTAGGTTGAAGGGGCTTAAAAAGGGAGAGTATAGGGGGTTAGGGGAGTGTGGCTCGGGGTCCAGGCGGGCCGTTGCCTGGGCACCTCTACCCCTGAGGGACCACACACACACAGGCATAGTATAGAATAGAGTTTATTCAGAGTAGGGGATGGGAGTTAGTGGTAGAGAGAGGCAGAGAGAGAGAGAGAGAGGGAGAGGGAGAGAGAGAGAGAGAGAGAGAGAGAGAGAGAGAGAGAGAGAGAGAGAGAGAGAAAGAGAGAGAGAGAATAGAGAGAAAGAATAGACAGAGTGTAGTGGAGGCCGGCCATGACCATGTGAAGGGGGGAAGAGCCCAAGGGGCAGAGAGGTGAGAGAATGTGGGAGAGCGAAGAGCAAAGAGAGAGAGGAGGGGCAAGCAGCCCCTCTTATAGTGGGCCAGATCTCTGGGGCGGGGCTTACCTGGCTATTGCCAGGTAGGTGTGGGGTGGAGCTTAGACAGAAAATTAACATAGGTTATATATCTTTGAAAAAAGTTACCACATTCTTTCCAAATAATTATGAACAAGATATCTTTTCTGGGGATTGTTTTGATTATTTTGTTTCATTGATTGTTTTTTGCCATGAGCTACTGGGGAAGGGAAAAGAAGGTAGGGACAATAGTAAAAAGCAGAATGCATTAGCCCTTTATTTTTATGTATATGGGGGAATGAGGCCTAACACTTTAGTCTTTATTTTAAGGGGACCAATCTATGGACAGCCTCTGGCACACTTAACAACAAAGGGCATTTTGACCATCATGATTCACAGCCAGTTATTCCCTCTGACAAGCCTACAGGTGTGGAATATGTTGGAATTAATCTCTCAAATGGCACTGTTATAACTTTAGATGAGGACAATTGTACACATTTAACTGTCATACCACTTAATGTTGACCCTTCTCCTAAGAGAATGAAGTGTATCTCATCACTGGGCTACTTCTGAGCTGGCCTCATTTTGACATCAATCAATATTCTGTTATGAGAAGAAAAAACAGAAAGCCAGGATCTTTCCAATTTCAACCACTTATAGTTTTCTGTAACAATGTAACTCTAGCATATCAGATTCTTAACTTGAAAATAATAAGTTGTGGGTGTCCAGGAAAGTTATTTTTTTTATATTCTCCAGATGATTCATTTAAAAACAAATGCATCTAATGTGATGGTTATGAGTCAAAATTACTCCTCTCCAAGTCAGTTCTAAGAGAACTCCAGGTCTGCCCTTTAGCTAGATGACCTAGGATGGATGTGAGCCAGCACAATCACTTTGTAGCAGTGCCTTCTGTAGAAAGCATGTATTGCTTCCACCTTGCCATTCTATAGCAGCAAGCCTTCCTCTCTCACTCCATGCTCTCTTCTTTTAACAATAAACCCAACAATCATCTAAATGTATTCTTAGCTGTTTGGTTTTAGGAAATAAGATGTGATAATTTAAGTATAATTTTACAGACTAAAAAAAATACTTCTGTACCATCCAGTGGGGGTCTCTGGAGAGCAGGGCTTCTGCAGGTTTCAAATGAGAAACAGGCCATAGTACTGTTCACCTTTGAGGGCTGTGGGAGTGGCTAGCAGTGCCAGGAAGGGTCCCTTCCATCAGAGTTCCAGTGACTGTCCCTGAAGCCTCCTTATGTAGATCCAGTCACCAGTCTGGAAGCAGTGAGGAGTCTCTGGCATCCCTAAAGCATTTAAGGCAGACAGTTTGGGCCAAATCTCATGTTGTGGGATACCTCCTGGGAGGGCCCAATGGACAACAAAGGGTTTGGGGTAACAAACAGGATCTCAAAAGGGGTCAGGTTAAAATGGCAGGGGCTGTTCTGGGCACTACCCAGCCTCAGTCGGTCTCCAAGGTCAATTTAGTTAAGGTTTCTCATAGGGTTCTGTTTATTTTCTCTGCCTCCCTTGAGCACTGGGGACAGTATGCCCAATAATGCTTCCAATTAGTCCCCAATATCTTTGTCAATCCCTGACTTACCTTAGAGACAAAAGCAGGACCATTGTCTGATCCAATTACCTTGGGCACTCTGAACCTTGGGAAAATTTCCTCTAGTATCTGCTTTAGCTGTCATGGAAGCTGTTTCCTGCTTGGTAAGGAATGTCTCAACCCATCCGAAGAAAATATCTACAAACACTAGAAGGTATTTATCAACATATTATCCTGCCTTAACTTCTGTAAAATCTCTCAATATACTCCAAGCTGTCTTTAGCCCTGCTTACTCTTTGTTGAATAAGCATTCACTTGCTGGCATACCATACACTGTTTTACTATCTCTCTGGCCCCAAATCTGAGTCTTATAAATATATACTTTAAGTTCCTTAACTGTGTGGACAAAGTTTTTATCCCCTAAATGAGTCCGTCTGTGCATTTGGCCTAATAAGTCTTTTGCTTACTTTCTGGGGAAAATAGTTCTCCCTTCGTGTGCGCACCACTGTCCTTTCTTGGTAATAGTTGGTAGGGTAGCTAGCAATCTGAGTCCTTTTTTCTTCAGCATATTCTAAGTGAGGCCTTCTCTTAATTTAGTCCCATTTCCCAGTGGGTGTCTCTTGTCCTATAACCAGGACAGGGTCCTGCATTGCCACTTCTAGAGCTACTTGATCTGTCTGGTTATGGCCCACTGAGTCTTTTCCCTTATGACATCTTGGGCAGTAAATAATACTCACAGTTGGTGGCTTCATTAGGGCATCTAAGAAGTTTTGTTCGTTTCCTCTAATGTGAACAGTTCTCTTGGCATATATCTCCATGGGTGTGGGCTGTGGCAAAGGTCTACTCAAACTCAAGACTACTCCACCTTGACTATGGCTACCTGGTGCTACCTTTGGATTCTGGTTCCTTCCCTGTGCCCATCTGCCAAACCTGTTACAGCACTCACTGTATCCTTTCTTTTAGGGTTAGGGATACCTAAGGCAGCCACCAGGACTTCCACTCTGGTCTTACAAGAGAAAAATTATGACAGTGTGAGGACAGCCATTGATTTAGATATAGAAAAAAATAGAAAGTTCCATCAGTCACCTTCAAGAATCACTGACTCTTATCAGAAGTAGTACTGCAGAATTGGAGGGCTATGTGCTGCCTTTGCTAAGGAGTGTCACTTTAATATAGATCATTCCATGGTTTTTGAAGAGTCAATGGCCAAGGTGAGGAAAGTTCTAGCCAAGCAGAGAGAGAAGAGAGGCTGGTTTGTGTCTTGGATTAACTCCTCCCCTTGGTTAACCATCCACATATCTACCCTGTTAAGACCCTTAGTTATCCTGCTATTGTTGAATTTTGGCCCTGACATTTTGAACTTCTTAGTCGCATTGTTAAGAAACACTTAGGTACAGTAGAGCTAATGATCTTAAAGCAGAGATACAAAGAGCTAGATGCAAAAGACCAGGAGCATGAGCTAACAGAAGACCAGCAATTGCTTCAGGATTGAAGCATGCACAAAGGAAAAGGGGGAATGAAAGGGTCAGCTCAGGAACTTTAGAAAGGTCAGAGAACACTTACCCCTCCCAGAAGGGAGAGGCTAAATTACATTCCTAAATGTACACAGGGAGGTCCCTGAAGCTAAGTGAGGCCCAGAGTTATTCTGAGACCATAAGCCACCTACTTCATCCCCTAACCACCAACTAGTTTAAAGGCAACACTGTTCTGCCAATTACATTGTGCCTAATGGCAGCTGCCCTGAGGATTGTATAAAAGGCCCGATACGTGGACCACACATGGTGTTCTCCTCCCATGTGCAGGGTGACCCCAGCATGCTGGATTAAATAAAATTCCTCTTGCTTTTTGCATTGAAAAAAATAAGACTGTATGTCTATTGATATCTTTATCTAAATGGTTGTCAAGATATACACATGATGACACAGTCCTATTACCCTAACGCTAAGGAACCGGAAGCAGGAGGGACAGGAATTCACATTCACCTTTGTCTATACTCAGTTCTTGGTGATTGGGAGCTATGTTAAACACCAAAATACATAAGTTAACTAAAATAAAATGGCTATCAGAGATAACTGGCTTCAGAAACCTAAATGGCCCAGTTGAAACCTGACAGATCGTCCTTTGAGAAAACAAGCATAACAGAGGAAAAAACTTTGGGCCAAGGAAGTTTCAGAGTCAAAGTAAACACTCACTATTGTGAAAGCCATGAAATGGGAAATAGAATTTTTACTGTAAGAAGGTAATTAGATATCAGCCTGTATACACCAAAATTAAGTAATTTTCTTTGACCATTAAGTTCTTAAGGCCCAACCTATATGTTAGTAACTGTCTCAAACAAATGCTACAGGATGGTCTTCCTACAGGGTTTTCTTTGTGTATAGTATCTGTGCTGAGAATGAAAGAAACACATGCTGATCACTGCATTATCCCTGAGCTGTTTGCTGATATTCTACCATTGCTGGTGATTTCTCATATGCCGCAAGAGCTCCTTTTGACACTAGTCTTGGCCACTTATGAAAACTTGGAGGATTTTTTTAACTCCAGAGTAAATAAAGTATTACTATGACTTATACCTTGCCTCTCATGAATATGAAATACTACCCTCAAGAAAAAGGCAAAAAGTGAAATAATACATTTTAATTCTAAATTCTTGACAGGCAAAATATAGACAATGGAATTAATTTCATTGTCACTAAGCAACAATCATAATATAAACAAATATTTCATGAAAATGAGATAAGGCAGTTGACATCAATCCTAAGCAAAAATCTACACTAGCCTTTTTAAAAACACAGTTTTCTGCATATTACATTAAAAAACATGTTTTAGTAGGAGGCAGAAGTGAACTCATATATCTGACTAATATTTTCCATATTTGTTCTGGATACTAATATCAGGGTTGAAATAAGAGGAAGACAATAACTGAAGAGTACTTTCATTTCAACTTGAGAATGTTATCTATTTATCTGAACACAAAAGAGTCCAGTAATGGTGAAATTAGGATTCATTAAGATTCATAACTAAACAAACAACAGAATTTACATGTCTAGCCACTGTCAACTCACAGAAAAATGTGTAACTTACATAAGTCTCCACTTAAAAGGCCAATGACAGACTCAGAAAGCAGACATTGAGAAAAGGTAAAATGTTTATTTGGAAAGCTATTGGGATAGATATAAAGACTGTCTTGTTTCTCATTTGAAGGAGAAAGCCTTATTAATATGGAAACTTAGGAGCAGGTGAGATCTATAGCTGCAAGGATAGTTAGAAATTTGAGATTGTCTGTCTTTAAAAGATGAGATTGATGTTAGCTCTTGACTCTATGATGTCTTAAGTTCTAAATAAAGAAATGCCATTGATTAGGAAGTTCCTTTTCCTAGGAATAATTAACTTTGTGAATAATAATTACTATTCAACGCGCATCTTTTGAATACGAATTATTCCTCAGAGGCAGAATATTTGTTTAGCCTACAGAAAATGCTGGCTGTTGCCAATGTTCAAAGGTAGCATCTTTCTCCAAGAAACAATGATGACAATGAAACACAGATTCAGCAGAAACAGCAGAGACATGAAGTCGGGATGTTGGGCAGGTTCAGTTCAAGATATCATCCACAGCAAAGGTAATGAGAGATGAATAAACATTACTCATCATGTGTCTCATAAAGTTAGTGGCTTTTAAAATCAACTAAAATAAGTAAAGCAAGAATGTTTCTTTGTCTTTAATCATCTATAGAAAGTTTATATAAGCAGACCTTTTATCTCTGACTTGGACTTTTCCCAAAATTGTTTAATTATCAAGTCAGTCAGTGGAAGTGATTATGCCATCTGTTCACCAACAGAAACCCAGAACAACAGTCATAACAGTCTGAAAATGGCCCTACAGGGTAATTAGAGAAGCATACAAAAGTACCATGAGTTTTATCTGAAGCCCTCTGAAGAACAAGTGAGGCTAGCATTTACCAGACCAAAACAATGTACAATGGGCAGGAGAGCTTGATCACAGAATTTCAGAAAAGACATTGTTGCTCTACGGTAGAGTCATCAAAGTACAAGGAATGAAATGCCTCGTTTGTATGTTATCAGTCCTAAGCACAAATCCCCAGGGAGCAGCATGCAAATAGAAGTGGACAGGAAAGTCAGACAACTCAAGAGAATTTATACTGTGAGTGCCTGAAGGAATAGGGATGCTTCAAATGCTGTAGTCCTAGGAAGTGACATCAGTCAGTTCATTCCAGCAGCAGACAGAAGCAGGGCTTACTCAGGTATTCCAACTCAGTACAGAGCTGACAGTTTTAAGAATTTGATATGCAAAAGTAACTTTTATTCACCAGATATAATTGTTGTCTCAGAGGCTTACTACTGAATAAACTTACCTTTTCTACCTATTTTGGACCTCTGGCTGAGGTAGTCTACCTATTTCTGGACCTCCAAGGTGAGTGATTCCAATTAGCTTTCCTTGGTTTCTACTCTGCTTGGCCTGAAACAACCTGTGGTAAACTGTTTTAATAATAAATCTTCTTGCTCCTCTCCATTCTCTGGCTCATTCTGTCTTCACCTGAAACTGCTCTCTGTAAAACTGTCTTCCTCCTCTCTGCCCCCACCCCTTCTATGCTGCTCCCTTAAGCTGTCAGTTCTCATGAGAGTTGGGTGTATCCTATCCCTGACTCTATCAAGTCTTTCTCTGATTGTCATTCAGCCCAACAATGAGACATCATTTTCAGACATGACTGTTTCCTTCTACAAACTAATTTTACCTCCTATGTTAGGAACAAAAGGTATGTTCTAAGGGAATGTATTCTAGCCAGATCATACTATCATCAAGGGCATGTATGCATTCTACCAAGATCATATAGACCTATGAATTCTTTGAATGTAATACTTTGTCAAAGTATTTATGTTACTAAATTGAAATGCCTCTACCTTGATAAGTATAATTAAGATGAAACAAGAGGTTAAAATAAAATAACATAAAAATGAAAACAACAATGCACTGGTATATCTCCTCAAACACTGTGTTGATTTGGTCCTGCAGTTTTACCGAACCTCAGTGGGACATCAAGTTCATGGAATATAGCAGCAAGACAGCAGCGGCGGCACCAGCAGCGGCTGGTCCAACTGAAGGGCCATCAGCAGTGGAAACAAGGCGACACAGGGTCCAAGCAGGCCCTGCACCCATGACCACTGACCTTCGCTGACCAGCCTGACTGCAAGCAGCTGCGGATTTACGGTGCCTTTCACTGCACAGAAGCCACTTCAGAACTCTGCCTCTTGCCAGTCACTAGAGACTCGCCTCCATCTTGGTTCTTGGACTCCAGAGAGAACAGACAGACTGAGGTACACAAATATAACCCGAGGCCAACATTGCGGGGGTCTAAGCCCAACGGGCGTTGGCTTGCACACAAGACCTGAGCTGTTCGGGGGGCCATCAGGGTGCCAACCCAGCCAGGAGGTTTGTTGCCCAGGCCCGGCACGCAAGCCACTATTTTGCCTACAGGATGCCAGAGAGTTCTAGCAGGCAAAGCCAGCTGACAGTCATAGCCTGAGGCTAACATAGCGGGGGTCTAGGCCCCAACAGGCCCTGGACTGACCCCAAGAACTAGGCTGCTCAGTGGGCCATCTGTGTGTTAACCCAGCCAGGAGGTTGTTAGCCCAGCAAACTGTCCCGGCACTTTCAGAGAGCGCACGCATGTCCACCATCCTGGCCACCTGACAGACCAAATTAACAGTCATATCCCGAGGGGAACTTTACTCGGACCTTCGCCTCCAAGGCTTTTGCCTAGACTCAGGGCCTGAGCAGCTAGGCTGGCCTTGTGTGCACCAACCTGGTTGGGAGATCGGCTGCCCAGCACAGTGATCAGCATGTGGAAAAGTTCCCGGCAGCATACACCATCAGCACTCCCTGAAGGAGCAAACGGGCACCATCTGGGGCAAAGCACACTAGGGCTGCAAGGGCACCCAAGAGGAGGACAGCACATCAGCAATCTGCTTCAGGGGAAACCCAGCCATCCAGTGTTGCAGAAATAGCCCCAGAGCCCCTCAGGAGGCTCAGACACCAGCCAGAGACAAGAACAACTAACTCCAGAGAACAAGATGGCAAAGGGAAAATGCAGGAACGCTACTAACAGAAATCTAGGCAATATGGCAGCATCTGAACCAAACTCTCCAACATCAGCAAGTCCTGGTTAGGCCAACATACCAGAGAAACAAGATTTGGATTTAAAATCACTGGTCATGATGCTGCTAGAAGAACACAAAAAGGACATAAATGAATCTCTTAAAGAAATACAGGGGAACATGAATAAGCTAAAAACCCATATAATGGAAACACAAAAATCACTTAAAGAAATGCAGGAGAATAAGGCTCAAGAGATAGAATCCAATAAAGAAGAACCGAAAAAAAAAAAAAACTTAAAGAAATGAAGGAGAACTTGAGTCAAGAGGCAGAAGTCATGAAAGAGGAAACACAAAAATCTCTTAAAGAATTACAGGAAAACACAAACAAATTATGGAACTGAGCAAAACCATCCTGGATCTAAAAACAGAAGTAGAAACAACTAAGAAATCACAAAGGGAGACAACTTTGGAGATAGAAAACCTTAAGAAGAAATCAGGGGCCATAGATGCAAATATAAACAACAGAATACAAGATATGGAAGAAAGAATCTCAGATGCAGAAGATACCATAGAAACCATGGACTCAATAGTCAAAGAAAATGCAAAATGCAAAAAACTTGTATCCCAGAACATCCAGGAAATCCAGGACACAATGAGAAGACCAAACCAAAGGATTACAGGTATAGATGAGAGTGAATATTTACAACTGAAAGGGCCAGAAAATATCTTCAACAAAATTATGGAAGAAAACTTCCCTAACTTAAAGAGAGAGATGCCCATGAATATATAAGAAGCTTACAAAACTCCAAACAGACTGGACCTGAGCAGAAATACCTCCCGTCACATAATAATCAAAACCCCAAATGTACTAAACAAAGAAAGACTATTAAAGGCAATCAGAGAAAAAGGCCAAGTAACATATAAAGAAAGGCCTATCAGGATCACAACAGACTTCTCACCAGAGACCATGAAAGCTAGAAGATCCTGGGCAGATCACATGAAGACTATAAGAGAACACAAATGTCAGCCAAGACTACTATACCAAGCAAAACTCTCAATCACAATAGATGGAGAAACCATGACATTCCATGACAAAACCAAATTTACAGAATATCTTTCCACAATCCCAGCTCTGCAAATAATAATAGGAGAAAAACTCCAATACAAGGAGGGAAACTACACCCTGGAAAAAGCAAGACAGTAACCTTCCTTCATCAAACCCATAGAAGTTAACCACTCAAATATAAAAACAACATCAAAAATGACAGGAAGTAATAATCACTATTCCTTAATATCTCTTAACATCAATGGACTCAATTCCCCAATGAAAAGACATAGACTAACAAACTGGATAAGGAATCAGGACCCTACATTTTGCTGCATACAGGAAATGCACCTCAATGTCAAAGACAAAAACTACCTTAGAGTAAAAGGCTAGAAGACAATTTTATGAGCCAATGGTCTTGGGAAACGAGCCGGAGTAGCTATTCTAATATCAGATAAAATTGACTTTCAACCTAAAGTCATCAAAAAGACATTGAGGGACACTTCTTGCTGGTCAAAGGAAAAATTCACCAAGAAGAACTTTCAATTCTGAACATCTATGCGCCAAATGCAAGGGCACCCTCATTCATAAAAGAAACTTTACTAAAGCTCAAAGCACACATTTCACCTAACACAATAGTTGTGGGGGACATCAACACTCCACTCTCCTCAATGGACTGATCAGGAAAACAGAAACTAAACAGGGACACAGTAAAACTAATTGAAGCTTTGGACCAATTGGATTTGACTGATATTTATAGAACATTTCACCCTAAAACAAAAGAATATGCCTTTTTCTCAGCACCTCATGGCACCTTCTCCAAAATCGACCATATAATTGGTCACAAGACAGACCTCAACAAATACAAGAAGATCGAACTAATCCCATGCCTCCTATCAGATCACTATGGTTTAAGAGTGGTTTTCAATAGCAACAAAAACAACAGAAAGCCCACATACACATGGAGGCTAAGCAATACTCAATGACACCTTGGCCAAAGAAGAAATAAAGAAAGAAATCAGAGACTTTTTAGAATTTAATGAAAATGAAGACACAACATAACCAAATCTTTGGGACACAATAAAAGCAGTGCTAAGAGGAAAACTCATAGCCCTGAGTGCCTCCAAAAAGAAAATCGAGAGAGCATACACTAGCAGCTTAACCACACACCTGAAAGCCCTGGAACAAAAAGAAGCCAATTCCCCCAGGAGGAGGAGAAGACAGGAAATAATCAAACTCAGGGCTGAAATCAATCAAGTGGAAACAAAGAGAACCATACAAAAAAATCAACAAATCCAGGAGCTGGTTCTTTGAGAAAATCAACAAGATAGATAAACCCTTAGCCAAACTGACCAAAGGGCACAGAGAAAGTATCCAAATTAACAAAATTAGAAATGAAAAGGGGAATATAACAACAGAAACTGAGGAAATTCAAAAAACCATCAGATACTACTACAAAAGCCTATACTCAACACAACTGGAAAATCTGGAGGAAATGGACAATTCCTTGACAGATATCAAATACCAAAATTAAATCAGGACCAAATAGATCATCTGAACAGTCCCATAACCCCTAAAGAAATAGAAGGGGTCATAGAAAGTCTTCCAACCAAAAAAAGCACAGGACCAGATGGTTTTAGTGCAGAATTCTATCAGACCTTCAAAGAAGACCTAATACAAATACTCTTCAAACTATTCCACAAAATAGAAACAGAAGGAACACTATCCAATTCCTTCTACGAAGCCTCAATTACACTGATACCAAAACCACACAAAGATCCAACAAAGAAAGAGAACTTCAGACCAATTTCCTTTATGAACATAGATGCAAAAATACTCAATAAAATTCTTGCCAACTGAATCCAAGAACACATCAAAACAATCATCCACCATGATCAAGTAGGCTTTATCCCAGGGATGCAGGGTTGGCTCAATATACGGAAATCCACCAATGCAATCCACTACATAAACAAACTCAAAGAAAAAAACCACATGATCATTTCATTGGATGCTGAAAAAGCATTTGACAAAATTCAGCATCCTTTCATGCTTAAAGTCTTGGAAAGAACAGGAATTCAAGGCCCATACCTAAACATAGTAAAAGCAATATACAGCAAACCGGTAGCCAGCATCAAACTAAACGGAGAGAAACTTGAAGCAATCCCACTAAAATCAGGGACTAGACAGGGCTGCCGCCTTTCTCCTTATCTTTTCAACATTGTACTTGAGGTACTAGCTCAGGCAATTCGACAACATAAGGAGGTCAAAGGGATACAAATTGGAAAGGAAGAAGTCAAACTATCATTATTTGCAGATGATATGATAGTCTACCTAAGTGACCCAAAAACTCCACTAGAGAACTCCTACAGCTGATAAATAACTTCAGCAAAGTGGCAGGTTATAAAATCAACTCAAGCAAATCAGTAGCCTCCTATACTCAAAGGATAAGCAGGCTGAGGAAGAGATTAGGGAAATGACCCCGTTCACAATAGCCACAAACAGTTTAAAGTATCTTGGGGTGACTCTTACCAAACATGTGAAAGATCTGTATGACAAGAACTTCAAGACTTTGAAGAAGGAAATCGTAGAAGACTTCAAAAAATGGAAAAACCTCCCATGCTCATGAATCGGCAGGATTAATATAGTTAAAATGGCCATTTTGCCAAAAGCAATATACAGATTCAACACAATACCCATCAAAATCCCAACTCAATTCTTTACAGAGATAGAAAGAGCAATCCTCAAATTCATCTGGAATAACAAAAAACCCAGGATAGCTAAAACTATTCTCAACAATAAAAGTAATTCTGGGGCTATCAGTATCCAGGACCTCAAGCAATACTACAGAGCAATAGTGTTAAAAACTGCATGGTATTGGTACAGTGACAGGCAGGCAGATCAATGGAACAGGATTGAAGATCCAGAAATCCACACACCTATGGCCACTTGATCCTCGGCAAAGGGGCAGAAAACTTCCAATGGAAAAAAGATAGCCTTTTCAACAAATGGTGCTGTTTCAACTGGAGGTCAGCATGCAGAAGAATGGGAATTGATCTATCCTTGTCTCCTTGTACTAAACTCAACTCCAAATGAATCAAGGACCTCCACATAAAGCCAGACACTCTGAAGCTAATAGAAAAGAAACTGCGGAAGACCCTTGAGGACATCAGTACACGGGGAAAGTTTCTGAACAGATCACCAAGAGCATATGCTCTAAGATCAAGAATTGACAAATGGGACCTCATAAAATTACAAAGTTTCTGTAAGGCAAAGACACCATTCAAAGGACAAATCTGCAACCAACAAATTGGGAAAAGGTTTTCACCAACCCTACATCAGATAGAGGGCTAATATCTAATATATATAAAGAACTCAAGAAGTTAGACTCCAGAAAACCAAATAACCCTAGTAAAAAATGGAGTACAGAGTTCAACAAAGAATTTTCACCTGAAGAACTTCAGATGGCGCAGAAGCATCTTAAAAAATGCGCAACTTCATTAGTCATTAGGGAAATGCAAATCAAAACAACCCTGAGATTTCACCTTACACCAGTCAGAATGGCTAAGATTAAAAATTCAGGAGAAAGCAGGTGTTGGCAAAGATGTGGAGAAAGAGGAACACTCCTCCACTGCTGGTGGGGTTGCAAATTGGTACAACCACTCTGGAAATCAGTCTGGTGGTTCCTCTGAAAACTGGGCACCTCACTTCCAGAAGATCCTGCTATACCACTCCTGGGCATATACCCAGAAGAGTCCCCAGCATGTAATAAGGATGCATGTTCCACTATGTTCATAGCAGCCCTATTTATAATTGCCCGAAGCTGGAAAGAACCCAGATATCCCTCAACAGAAGAGTGGATGCAAAAAATGTGATTTATATACACAATGGTGTACGATTCAGCCATTCAAAACAATGAATTCATGAAATTCTTAGGCAAATGGATGGAGCTGGAGAACATCATACTAACTGAGGTAACCCAGACTCAGAAGATGAATCATAGTATGCACTCACTAATAAGTGGATGTTAACCTAGAAAACTGGAATACCCAAAACATAATCCACACATCAAATGAGGTACAAGAAGAAAGGAGGAGTGGCCCCTTGTTCTGGAAAGACTCAGTGAAGCAGTATAGGGCAAAACCAGAACAGGGAAGTGGGAAGAGTTGAGTGGGAAAACAGGGGGAGGAATGGGGGCTGATGGGACTTTCGGGGAGTGGGGGTCTAGAAAAGGGGAAATTATTTGAAATTTAAATAAAAAAATATCGAATAAAAAGAAAAAAAGAAAAAAAAGTTCATGGAATACACCTGTGGATGGAAAAGGATGGAATACTGTATGGGTAAAAATCTGAGATCCATGATCTACTTGTGTTTGTTTGGTTTTACAAACTCTTCAAGGCTAAAATATCTGTGCCAAAAATTTATCACATATGAAAGATCTCTACCAAAGAGACTTCCTTTTAAGATCAGTTCAGGAAATCACATTCTTCAGCTTGTATATATATCCAAGTACCTAATTATATATATATATATATATATATATGTGCATATATAAAAAATATGTATGCATGAGTTTTAATAATCCTCTTTGCTGAATGATTAACTCAAAACATTTTTGTTGACTTGTGTCATATGTGCAATATTCATCATTCTCTCTTAATTTAAAACAATAAAATTTTTCAATATTTAAGTGGGCGTTATGCACATAAGTTCAATTTGTTAAATGTTCAGTTATTTCTTCAGATTCCTAGAAAATGTAATCTCTGCCTTAATCTGCTAACTGCTCTAAGTTAGTTGATGTCAAGCCCAACCCAAGAAGTACTCAACCAAGCCTAAAGCTCAGAATATTTTCTATACTTAGATACTTTGTAATATGTAATTGAATAACACTGACTATTATACAGGAAACATTAAAAATAGAGTCAGAGCCTATCAGTACTAAAAGCACAAATGTATCCTCAGTGTCAGCCATGGTTCTAAGCACAAGGGACACAAGAGTCACCCTTAACCTTTCAGAGATAAAGTGAGATTTGAACAATGGGTGAATAAATACATGTTAATTAGTGATAAATGCTTTTGTGAAAGATAAAACAGAGCCATGGGAAAGAGCATATGAAGCTCTTAGGAAAATATATCACCATGTGCATAAAACACAAAGTTTAGAAAAACAAGAGTCCTGTTTCCATAGTGCCCATTATTTGAAAGATCTGCTGAACCAGAGAGTCAAATGCGTGCATTTCTCCTTTCTCCCCTTATAGTAGGTCTTTTCTTATCCAGCTTGCCTGGATTCCTTTTGTCTCTATCAAGATAAGCTCTCTGCAGAGTTGTGCTATTTGCCACTTTACCCTATTAAAGACTTTTCTGCTAAAAATAGAATTCTCAAACAGTTTTGCACCTATTCTTTGTTCCCACAACGTTTGCTTCTCACTTCTTTATCATTTTATGGACATTTTTTTTCATTTAAGAGTGTCCATTTCTGTCGCTCTACTTCTTAAACACTACACTAATCAGGTCACTGCTCATATGAGCTTATTTATCTTTTCTTTGCATAAAACCATGTTAATGATCAGATAAAGACACATTCCTGTCTAATGCCGCAATGGAGAGATAAAAACTGCTTCAGTTTCCTCTGCATTTGCTGGAGACACTATTTAGCTAATTCTTAAATAATAAACAAATGATTTGCGTTCCTTGGACAGATAAATGAATTAATATAGATTTTCAATCAATGTTATCAAATATTTTGCCCTAATAAGGCATTATACCATATATTATTGTGATTTGGAGGCAATTATATAAACATAAATACAAACTAACAATAAAATTATGCAAACTATAGAATAATATCATGGCAAGATTTCTTCTATATATGAGAGGGACTAAGAAGAGAGGAGAAACACAGGCAGTGGACTCTGGTTCAGCAAACCTTTCCCACACTGGGCACTATGGAAACAAGCCACCTATTTTTTAAACTTTACATTTTATGCACAAGGTGATGTATTTTCCTAAGAGTTTCAGTGTGCTCTTTCCAAATCTGCTTTTAAATGAAAATATAATTTCAATCTCTTCCTCCTCTCAGTTTCCATTTCTCAATGTTCCTATATCTCATGCATGCATGAACCCACACGTTCACTAATTTTCACTAACTATTTCCACCCAACAAGAATAACTTGTGTGAATTATTGAGCATTGATAGAGGAAGAGAAAAAGATATAGTTTGGAAACCTTTCATTAGGTTTTGTCAGGTACTTCCTACTCTTACAAGGCATGACTCATGATAAGTTTCACACTGAATTAAAGATAATATTTGATTATGATGCTTTTAAAGTTTCAAACAAAATGCTTTTTGCTAAACTTTAAATAAGCTTATAATTACAGTTATATAAATGTTCCAGAATTTCATATGCATTCTTTTCCTTTCACGAAAATTTCTTGGGGGGGCTTAATATGCCATATTACATCTATCTGACCTACTATAAACAATATGTGATGATGTGAACAATATATGTGGATCAAGACTTTTGCAAATAGCCATTTGATATCTGGTCTTGAATCAAGTAACTGGAAAAAGCTTATTTTTATGACAGGGGCTCATAAAAATAAGTCTTCCAGATTAGCACAATATCAGTGAGGTATTTACCTATTATCCCAGGTTCTCCCTAATGCCCTCTGTAACATGTGCCTTAAGGTCTCTATCTAGCTTCATAGCTACAAAGGTTGTAGAAGCTAAGGAGTAATATGAGTAACCCTGTCTACAAAAACTGATGGAGTTGGTTAAATTGGAGATACTATATCCTTCTGGGAGGCATTTTTGCCTCAGAACAAACAACATGATAATTAACTACCTGGTCTCTTTCAGATTTCACATTCTATGTATTTGAGCTCTCAAAACCAATATTATTTAGTACCTTCATGTATTATTTAGTATCAACAACATAAAACCCTGTCACAATGTGAGAGGAACAACACAACTGTTTGAAAAATGTTCTGCCTTTAAAGCGTTTAATTTAGCTAAGGAAAGAAAAGTTTTAAAAGGTAGGCATGTAAAGAGCTGGTTCTTCAAATGACATGGAAACAACTTACTAATTACCTCACACAAATTGTTTGCATCCTTTTATAAAGCTCTGGTCTGGGTTGTCAAGTGCTGGCCTAGTTTAAAGAATACCAGAGATCAACAACATGAGGGACTGGAAAAATATTTTGCCAGCAAAGCAAATCTAAAGTCCATAATTCAAGTTTAGGATCTGGACTTCAAAAGAATTGAGTTATAAGTAAGGCACTTTGTTGGAGACAGGCTCTAATTCAATCAGGAATCTGCATGTTTAGGTGCTGAAGGTCCTTGTCCCCAATTGTTTTTTGATTGATCAATTAAGATGCCAATAGCAAATGGCTGAGTATGGGGAGGGACAGTTAGATTTGAACAGGTAGGATGCAAAGAGGAATGGAGCAGAATCACCAATGACTGGGGTAGAAGGATGGGACACTGGAGAGGTAGGAAATAAAGCTAAGCAACCATGTGAGACTTTTGGGTGGGTAAGCACTGGCCACATCCCCAGTCGGGCAAGGGAAGGTTTAGGAGTGCCCAGCCTTTGAGGTAGCCAAGGCATTTTAAAAATAAGCAAGTGTCTGTCTGTCTGTCTGTCTGTCTGTCTGTGTGTGTGTGTGTGTATGTGTATGTGTGTGTATGTGTGTGTTTGTGTATGTTTCATACACAGCTCCAAAGTGTATGCATATGTTGTGCTGGAAGTACAAAGCAGCGTACCCAAAGCTCACTGCAACAGCCCTTCATAACTGGGAGATAGAAGCCAGGCTGTCTATCATTTGTTTCCTAGCTGTGATTAGTGAAGGATTCTTGTTGCGAACATTAGTAGTAGAACTGGCACTTAAAATCATCTAAGTGTTTTCAATACCTTCTTATGCCCGCCTACCATATGTTTGTGGTATATACATTTCAGTGTTGAAGCAGGAAACACTTGAACAGATTTTTCTGAGAGAACAAATGCGTTCATCTGATCACAGCAAAGTATATTTGTCACCATTGTATTTGCATTTTAGCCGTCCAAGCATCTGCTGCCCCAGACTATCATCTCCAGTTATTTTTCTTTAGCAAAATCTCTTTCATTGATGTCCCTAAATGGTAGACAATATAAACTGATAGAACAGTATAGAACCCAATGGATGTCCTAATATTAATTAACCAATGTTGTGCTTTTTAACTTAATATACCTTTTAATGTACATTTGTAGCAGTTACTCCTAAATTTCAATAGGATATCTTTTGCTATTCATCAGTAGATATAATTTTTTTAAAAAAAATTAAGGTACCGATGGAAAAATTATCTCACTGTAGACTTTTTGTCTACTGCAAAGGAGAATTGCTCATAGCTTATGTATCTAAACCCAAATCTTATGATTTTCAGCCTGTTCCCTTCAGTATGGTAATAGGATCTGCATGTGTAATAGGTTGAATATTATTAACTCTATAACCACTTTAATCTAGAACAGAAGAAAGTACAATTTCAGACTAAAGCACTGTCTTGGGAACATGTTGTTATGCTATGACAGGTATCATTCATGGGACAACTCTGGTTCCCAAGAATTATTTTCCTCCATGGTTGTATGACCAAAACCAAATTAAATCAAAACAAACAAACAAACAAACCATATATATGTATATCCTTTTCTTAAATTTTTAGTTGTTTTTTTTTAATAAAAATTGGTAGACTGCAAGAAGGAAAGTCTTTTGAATTAAGCAACATATGCTGTAGGCAGTGATGGTCTATGGGGGCAATGATTCTGGAAATGTCTTTGTTATCATTTCATTGCAATAATAAACTGTAAGGTGCACATTATTCAAAACTAAATGATGACACTGTCTTAAATAAAACTGAAGCTCACTTAGATTATTCCTGCTGAATAAACTCATTCAATTGAAAGCAACATTTTATTGCTTCAATTATTATGCAAATGACACCTGGTGCTAGATGCATGGTTCAGGAACCTGAGGGCACCAGCAGTGTAGCTGCTGAGTTATTAATCATGGGTGTCAAGTCTTTTCTGCTAATTAAGCTTAATTGAGCTCTGTGTTATAGAAGCACCATTTACAATGGCAAAACTTACCCATGATATCAAAATATCAGAGCTCAGTAAAGTCTAAGATTAACATTCATCATCTGCTGCACATGAACACCAATGCCTATTATACTGTGAATGATAAGAAATCACTTTCCTTCTATTACATTGTAAAAATTACATGCAAATCAGTAGAATAAGTATAAACTTTACAAAAATGATTTAGGAAAGTAATTTTGACATAACATAGATCTTACTTTCATATTTATTTAAAAGCAACCAGAATGTACCATTTTAAATAAAAGTATGAAGGGAGTTTTAAAGATTCAAAACTAAAACCCATTATGCATTGGTTAACACGACTAGAAACTAAATCTTTATTTCATTTATGTTCAATATAATTTCCAGCAATGTTACAAAACATTCATTAGAAGAACATTCTTCTGAAAGAAGTGGCTTTGTTAGTTTGCCTGGAGAAATATAGTGCAATTATTTCTCAATCTGATAGCCAGAAAGCATTGCGAAGGTTTAGTTGGCTATTTACTTAAAAACAAATCAAGAAGAAATAAGTTTTGCTGCCAAGGAAGAGATGGATTTTAAAATGGCCAGCAGGCTTCTGGTATTAGCAAGCTTTGTCAAATTCATTTCAGACATGCATGGAGGAGTTTGCACTATTTTTTTTCTATTTATGCCACAGTTTCTGTCAAGAAGAGAGCTTGGATACCTAGGGGAAAGCATCCTGATGCACAGACATGTGAAAACTTAAAAAGGAAAAGACAGACACTTAGTAGCTCCACAAGGGAAAACAAATCCCTGAAGAACATTGAGATAAATTAAAGACAATCAGGATATTAGATGAAAATATATGCTTTGATAAGTTTTGAGAACAAATTGGCAAAAAGTACTGGAACTCTATTTAATAAAAGTGCAGGTAAGGATTTGCATGACATGAATAAGGCAACTGGGACTCTAAAAATACGTGTTTATCTATGAAAGGAGCTGGTCTGCTGCAAAGAACTAAAAGAAATGCTTATCTTGGAGGAAAAAAAGAATCACTATGGCCTGGGAACACAGATTTTGGTCTCCCCAAATACTGTGCTCCAGTACACATTTTATAAACTTTTTTCTAATAACAGAACACTTGAGCAGAAATTCATAAGATGGCACATTTGCAAATACATTGGTGGAAACTTCAGGTAGGCTGAGCTCAGCAACGTGGAGCAAACAGTGTGCCTTAGATGGTGACAGTTCTTAGCCATGTTATTCATTTGAATTTAGGGTGTTTGTTTGTACACTGTTTTCCTTAATGCCATAAGATATAGAAAGGGGGCAATAAAGAGCTATGATTGAAGCTAAAGGTATCCCAGGATGATTTCTCTGGGGCCTTTGCAACATTCCAAAAGCTTCTGACCCACCAGTCTTGATAGTCATAGCTTCTTTCCAAAAATTCTTGTCTACTTGTTTTAAGAACCATCCATTTATAAAGCATCAGAAGAATCCAAATATGAACTTAAACCACTGGCTCCACCATATTAGATAACAAGCTATCAGGTACGTCTTTATAGTGCCCCATATGGATGGACTTCATGCGAACAGAAGCATTTCTATAGGTATTTTAAACAGGGGTTTGAATAAGAGTTCTTCCAATTAACTATGACTATTGGGGAATTACTGACAATCTCCCCTCAATAGTTTTTCTACAATTTTTATCTAGATTTTGTCCTTATGCCACTTTCTCCAATGGGTGCATTTTGACTTATAGAAGCATCTAACAGGCATTATCTGTCACTCACTTACATTTAACAGGGGAGGAAGAGAGGGGGAAACAGTTGTTTTAGGAATTGGTTAAGGCCCATTGGGAGAAAGCTGCTTCCTCTTGGTCAGAATAAGATAGACTAGAGTAGGAGTTCTCAATCCAGTCCAGGTGGACAAAAGATATTCTGATCTGTTCTTAAGGCTAGAACATTACATGCTACTTTCTCTTATATTAGGAGTTAATTCAACTAGGTTGGTCAAATACCTTATGGAGCCTGCCTCTCAAAAAAAATTGACTGAGCTGAAGACATATTAAGGAAATGGATAATTATCTCTTTAATAAGATAACTAACACCACAGGAGCCTCTCCTCAGAGCAGTTGCCTATAGATTTCCATTGCTATATGTACGCATCTTTATGGGTGCTAATTCTAAAGTGTAACTTTTCATTTTCCTCTATCTCTTTTTTAGATACAGACAAAAAATTATAGTCATGCTTATCCTGACACTCCGAACTACCTCATTTATTTCTGTGAAGACTCTCTAAACTGCCTCCTTCCTAGAGTTACTTTCATACTAACATTTCTGACCATAAGTGAAAAGACAGGTAAAAGGAGTCCACATGGCTCCAGCTGCATATGTAGCAGAGGATGGCCTTGTTGGGCAACAATAAGAAGAGAGGTCCTTGGTCCTATGAAGGCTTGACAGTTGCCCCAGTATAGGGGAATCTAGAATGGGGAGGCAGGAGTAGGGGGAGGGAAGGAGGGGGAGGGGAAAGGGAATAAGAAGTTTCTAGGAGGGGGAAACTGGGAAAGGGGATAACATTTGAAATGTAAATAAAGAAAATATCCAATAAAAAGATTTTTTTTAAAGGCATGGTAATTGTTCTTTTCTCCATTCCCCAGCATGTGCACATTTAGGATTTAAGGCTTTTCCCTTAAATCCTAATGAAATAGCCTTGAGTTTCCTTCTGAGTATGTTTTTATTTTTATTGAGTTTTACCAGTGAGGCTAAAAATAATGCAGAAAGGAGACCTCATTGCTTCCTATTATGTTTCTGTCTCAATCTGTTGTTTGAAACATAAAGATCCTGGACATCCAGTCACAGAACAACACAAGGCACTCTCTAGTAACACAATCACCTAACAGAAGAGTTGATCTTTCCTCTGGTGAGATCAACCTGAAGCAGCCAGTAGTGCCAGGAGAAGGCTGTGGCTGGCGTCTTGTGTCTTCCTTCTTGCCTATCCCCAAACTAATTGCTTTATTGGAAAAGAGAATTTTGATGATGGGTGAAATTTTCACATTGAGTTGCAGCAGGACTGTCTCTTCAAAGGAAAATTTGTAAGTTGTTGAGAAATAGAAAAATGAAGATTGAATGCTGATAATTTAGATAAAATATTAGAATGCTACATATTGTAATAATTAAGGGTTTGCTGCAATAATACCACTGATATCTGTGTATAAAGCATCCAACTGTGTCCCATATACTATATCCTTTATTACCCCAAGGCCCTGCCCCCTTGGTATACATTGGAAACAGTATCACAGAGGAATATGTGGCACATCCCTTAAAGCTATTTCCAGTCCTGAAGATCTATCAATTAGTAACAGTATATAACCTTAGTGCACAGAAATAGCTGTGTCAAAGAAGAGATAGCTGTGCTTGAATGCAATAGGTGCCTAAAGGTCAGAAATACTGTGGCGGTTCACTGTGGGGAGTACAGAGTTGGCTTTTCAATGAATGTAGATGAAAAGACATTCTGTACTGATTTCTCAGCTTTAACTTACTGTGGTCTCCTAGCTTCCCTGAACTGACTGATATAACAATCAGACAGATGAGCAGATTAAAAAAAAAAAAAACTAGTGCATCAAATCTTTTTAACCTGGTAGCAGCAAGCCCCACACTATCATTCAGTCATTTTTGTCATTTCAAAACACAGTTTAATGTGTACCCTTGGTTGGAAAATAGTGTTCCAATGGCCTTTTGTAAACCAGAAATGAAAAAGAAAAGAATATAGGACATTGTTTAATGTCAAATTGAAGGATATAATGAGATGGTGCCAAATACGAAGGCCAACATTAAAACAATGAAAAAAACAAACAAAAACATAATGTGGATTTAAAGCACAGAGACAGTCTGAGCAGGACAGTTGATAGACTGACTAATGCTACAGAACTGTACTGCTCCCTTGAGCAAAAATGTATTTGCATATCTCTGGGTTACCCTGTGCCAAGTACCCTGTGCGTTTTCTACTTAAGAAGATCTTAAGGTACCATGCAAACCATGAAAAATTTTCAATGATATTGATTCAGCAGAGAATATGAAATCCTAGGAGGAAATCATGTGTCAGATCTACCAATTAGAAAACTGAGTTAATAATATTCAAATAGTATGGGGCTGGGAATTAACTAGAACTGTAAATGTGTGAGGCATACAGCCAGCCACAGGAAGTGATTCAAGATATTGGAGACACATGATGAAGCATGCTTGTCCTCCCAGCACACAGATAGCTAACACAGTGGCAGAAAGGAATTAGGAAGAGTTTTTTTCCTATTCATATAGTTTGCAAAGCAAACTATTTGGTTCTAAGAAAAGTGGAATCGCATAGGACCAAACATCGCTCAGAGGGTGCTGCTAAACTTTACTATAGTGGTAGAAACATATCACACAGTCAGTCTGAGCAAGACAGTTGATAGATAGTCAGTGCTACAGAATTGTACTGCTGTCTTGGGCAAAAATGTGTTTGCAAATCTCTGGCTTACCCTGTGCCAAGTCTTCAGCATGCATTACATCATTTGATTGATCAAGATGGCAGTCCTGGATTGACTAATGATTCTCGACTAGACAGAGCATAAACACATCTTAATAATGTATCTTCAGTCACCCTTTCCATATTATCATCTGAAATAAACTGTCTTTTTATATGTTTTCTTTTCCTTTCTTCTTTTCAAATTTGTAACTTAATTTCCTAGCCATCAAACAACTTAAGTAGTCCTTGTCCCCACATTCTTTATCCAAACTCTAGCAATTAGTACCATCCAGCTTGGGAAAATAGATACCCAGTTAACTTTTTTAATATGTGAGGGTGTTCGGGGGGGGGGTTAACAATTTACATTAAAACAAGAACATTTCTCCAACTTACTTTTTCACTCAACAATGGAACTTAAACTTCATTAAGTCCACTCCTTGAGGCTAGACAATAAGGGTATTGGTTTTCTCTGCAGCAAACAAGTGTTCTAGAAAATATCCTTATATACATATTCTTATAGAAATGCAATTGTAATTGTTTGAGATCATTTTCTATAAATGAAAATACTGAAAATATATTTATGTATATCTTGGCAACATCTGACAATATAAATCATTATTTACCTATTAAAAGATTTACCATGTATTTCTTTTTTTATTCGATATATTTTTATTTACATTTCAAATGATTTCCCCTTTTCTAGCCCCCCACTCCCCGAAAGTTCCGTAAGCCCCCTTCTCTCCCCCTGTCCTCCCACCCACCCCTTCCCACTTCCCCGTTCTGGTTTTGCCGAATACTGCTTCACTGAGTCTTTCCAGAACAAGGGGCCACTCCTCCTTTCTTCTTGTACCTCATTTGATGTGTGGATTATGTTTTGGGTATTCCAGTTTTAATATGTATGTTCACATGCATTTCTTAAGTGTGCTCACATTTACTCTAACCTACAGAAATCTCATTGGGAATATTTTTCTATTGAGTTTATTCTGAATGATTTTTAGAGTTTTTTAATGTGTTGTGATTCATGGTTTGTATGTGTTGGATATATTATGAATATATTAAAAATTGATTCCATATCCTTTACCTTTTCTTGGCTTTCTGTCTCTTATAAAGAAGCTTTTTATCACAGAAATCTAATAGATTTAAAAATAATTTTTCACCAATAGTCTTAATAATTTGGTGGTGTTTTAAGTAACCTATTTGCCTTTCTAAAGTTATTCAAAACAACTTACCAAGCAGGTTTTTGTTTTCCTTGTTAATTGTATTCATTTAGAAAGTAATTTTTTATTCACAGGAGTCCACATAAAACACCCTGTCCTGTACCATTGGTTTACTGGCTGATCCTTTGTAGATGACAATGCATTTAAGATTTCCTAAGGGAGCACTCTTCCCTCCCATTACTACAATTACTTCCTTGAGAATGTCTATGCTATTCTTAAGGCTGTTTTCTTTTTTATTCACTCACATTCACTCTGATTTTTGAAAGAATGCATAATCTATATAATTTACATTAGAGTTCCCTCATCAAACTATGGTACTATAAAATTCCTCCTTTAAATCTGTTATATGTCCTTTAGAAAAGATCCTTGGTTCACATTCATGTTGTTTTTCACTTTTCTTGTTAGTTTTATTATCTAATTATCCATTTCATTTTATTGTATAATGCCAATGAGTTTATTCCTATTTGTTACCATAATAAGCTACTCATTTCCTCAATTTAATTTCAAACTCTGCAGCTGGTGTGAGGGCAGCTTTTTGCTGTTGTCGCTGTTGTTGTTGATTATTAATATTACTAATAGTGCTTTATTATTACTCTCTTGGACTTTTCAATGAATTATTATTTCAATAATAATAATTCACTGAAAAAATACTGTCAATGTCTTCTTTCAAATATTTCAATGCTTCATTGCTTTGCCCTGGCTCTCCTGTAGTCTCTACTGTACTGCTGAATAGCACCAAGAGCACAAGTATCCTTCTCTCATCCTATCACATTGCTAGTGTTGATGAGAATCATTCTCAGATGTCAATATATTGAAATCAAAATTCAGCTTTATATTCTAATATACAAAGGTTTATATATCAAATCGAGCATGTTCTTCCTTATGATTTTATTTTAGAAAATACCACTAACTAATGAAGACACACACACATGCATATATATATATATATATATATATATGCATGTATGTGTGTGTGTGTCTGTGTCTGTGTGTGTATATTTATTAGGCAAAATAATCAATAAATAATAAAGTGTTTATTTTTATTTTACTGCATACATACTTGTTTTCACTGATATCTTAATATATTTTAACAAGATTTCCTAAAGTTGAAGTGCCTTAATTGAATTATAATTCTATATTTCCTAATGAATTATATTTATTCCTAGAGAGCATTGTCTGCTACGGTGCATTGTTTGTTTAATGTCTACCTAGGTTGATTTGGCTTTACCATAATTTGTTAGATGTTTTAAAACTTATAAATAAAGTTATAATAGTGATTTCCTTACTCTACTTCTTTACTTACTCTATTGAAATATGTGAGTATCTCAATTGCAAAAAACAGAATTTTTAATACTGCTTAGTATTTGAAAGGATATTGTCTTTTCATTAATTTTAATATTTTATCATTCTATTTTATACTTTCACACTCAAAGCTTTATTTATTCATCACAATACTTAAATAATGAATTATACGCTGTGTTTAAATTTTAAGTGTTGGATTTTAAGCCATTTTTCTGCTTCTTACTAAGTTTATGGAATTATGGGGGCCAAGGATATATGTGACTTTTTACACCATGTGCTATCTTTGGAAGACCTATCCAGTATAACCCATTCCCTTTAGAATTCAACATACTTGGCAAGTTGGTCATCTTACCTGGAAGCTTCCTATTTTCAAAACATAATATACTTAATCCTTTGCTACTATATTGAATTATAAACCAAGCAGCCTTAGTATGAACAATGGTGTGTTGTATGGGTACACACTTGTAATCCTAGATCATGAGAGGTAGAGATAGGAAGATCAAGAATTCAAGGGCATCTTTAACAACATAGTACGTTTCAGACCAGTCTGAGGCACAATATGATCAATTTTGTTTCATTTTAGGGATCTAAGGATAATTTAACATATACAAATCTGTAACTGTAACATTATACAAAGAGAAATGAAGAAAAAAATCACAAGATTATTTTACTTTGAAAAAATTCAACATTTCTTCAAGATAAAAGTGCTAAAGAAACTAAGAATCATATTCACTGTAATTACCACTGTTCAAGATAAATCACTAGCAAATATCATACTGAGTTGAGGAACCCTGGAGACATTCTCTCTAGAATCAAGAGCAAGGCAAGGTTGTGTGCTATCATCACTCATTGACTGCAATGCTTGAAAGGTTAGCCTAAACTATAAATCAAGAGAAAATAATATAGCAAAAACAAGAAATAAATAAGTCAAATAATGCTCACTGGCACATGGTTGCTTGAGAAGACTCAAAAATCTCCACACAGATCAGGTAGATCTGATTTAAAAATTCAGCAAACAAACAGCTTATAAAATCTTTGTATGAAAAGCATAGATGTCTCAGTACACTAACAACAAAATTACTGAGAAAGAAAGCAGGACAGCCATTCTCCCAAAATAGCCTCAACACCCAAAACAAGTAGCCAACAAAAAACATAAGAATAATTTCACCTTATACCAGTCAGAATGGCTAAGATTAAAAATTCAGGAGACAGCAGGTGTTGGCGAGGATGTGGAGAAAGAGGAACACTCCTCCACTGCTGGTGGGGTTGCAAACTGATACAACCACTCTGGAAATCAGTCTGGCGGTTCCTCAGAAAACTGGACATGTCACTTCTGGAGGACCCTGCTATACCCAGAGGATTCCCTAGCAGGTAATAAGGATACGTGCTCCACTATGTTCATAGCAGCCCTATTTATAATAGCCAGAAGATGGAAAGAACCCAGGTATCCCTCAATGGAAGAATGGATGCAATAAATATGGTATATATACACAATGGAGTACTATTCAGCCATTAGAAACAATGGATTCATGAAAATCTTAGACAAATGGATGGAGCTGGAGAACATCATACTAAATGAGGTAACCCAGTCTTAAAAGATCAATCATGCTATGCACTCACTAATAATTGGATATTACCCTAGAAAAGTGGAATACCCAAAACATAATCCACACATCAAATGATATACAAGAAGAACGGAGGAGTGGCTTGGTTCTGGAAAGAGTCAGTGTAGCAGTATAGGCCAAAACCAGAACAGGGAAGTGGGAAGGGGTAGATGGGAGAACAGGGGGAGGAAAGAGGGCTTATGTGACTTTTGGGGAGTGGGGGCCAGAAAAAGGGAAATCATTTGAAATGTAAATAAAAAATATATTGAATAAAAAAGAAAAAAAAGAATAAGTACAAAAAATGGGGCTTTATGGAAAAGAAAGACCTTTTCAATGACTGCCACAACTATTATACACTGAAAACACAATAGAGTATAGGTATGGGTTCCCTGATCACAGTTTGGTTGAATTAATACTGACAAAAGATTCACATGACCAAAAGAAAGTATAAATTAATGCAATCCTTATTCAAATACTCATGACATTCTTTAGATAATTTCAAAACATAATCCTAAAATTCATATGAAACACAAAAGATCTTGGGAAGCCAAAGCAATATTTATTGTAAAGAATAGGAACATGTATGAAGAAGCACAAAAAGGTAATAACTAAAACTAAAATATTAAACATCATTATCCCTTATGCTAAATAAAATCAAAACTCTATTGACATTGTATCTCACACTGACAAAAAAAAATAAAAAAGGCAGGGCTTGATAGTGCAAAACTGTAATTCCATCATTTTAGAAGACAGATACAGGAGGCTGACACATGTAAGGCCTGATTGGGCTACCAAATGAGGTTAAGGCAGTCTGAAGAACCTAGTGATACTGTGTCTCAATAGTTCAAGATGGTCTGGGGCTATAAACAGCAGGGGTAGAACACTATTTCAGTTCAACATAAAAGAAGTGCTGGTGAATCTAGTTAAGAAAAGGACCCTTTGTAGGTAGATACATGAAGAAAAAGAACCCTTATACATGGCTACTTGGAGCATAAATTATTCAGACACTATGGAAATGAGCAAGGATGCCCTGTAAAATATCTAAAATAGAACTATCACATGACCTACTATTCCTCAGTATATAGCAATGAAGGAAATTATATTGGAGCAAAGAAAGAAGACAAAGAGAGGTTGGGGACAAAGGGAAGGAGAGTGAGATCAAGTGTGATATACCCAGGTATGAGACTGTCATAATAAAACCCATGTGTCTTCACTAACTACTATGCACTAACACAATGGTTCCCCCACAGAAAGAATGTTATTACTAAATCCTGTGAAAAAGAAATTGGTTTCAGATTTCTCACCAACACCAAAATAACTAGAATATATATTCAAATGTTTTGATGAAAATTTATTTAGAATCCAGCATTTTATTTTCAATTTAAGTTTTATTTAAATATAGATATATACCTATTGTTCTGAGCATAGGAAATCTACAAAAATAAAAATGGTCATAATTCACAAATCTTCTAGAAAACACTTCATAAGTAACTAGCTCATAGCTCCCTATGTGAATGAATATATCCTAAAAAACAAGGGTGGGAAAGAGAAAAGATAGGAAGAGAGAAAGGAAGGAGAGGGAGGGAAAAAAGAAGGCAAGAAAAAAGGAAGGAAAGAAAAAAGGAAGAAAGAAAGGAAGGAAGGAAGGAGAGAGAAGGAAGGAGGAAGTATGTAAGCAAGCAGAGATAGATAGTAGGCAGGTTTCTGCTTTCTTTAGGGCACGCCTACAATGCAACCTCTACTGTATTTGATTTTGCTCCAAGTACTATCTGGCTGAATTCTCTCTGGCAAAGGGTTGAGTTCTCACTTCTCCTCAAATTTCCAGAACTTGGTCTCTGCTCATGTGTGCAGCTCAAACCTTAAACTTGGTGACCCAGGACAGTAGGAGAGGCCTTGCTCCGTACTGACATGGACTCTAGGATGTTCCAGACAATGGACTGTTAATGAATGTTACTGAAGCACTTATTTTAAGTATTCTGAATTCAGTGGAGGCATGGGAACTTCCTTCTTGTAGCATTTCTCTGCCTTTGCTGCATTGCTATGCAATAGGAATTCATTCCGTACCTTACTGTAAGGTGCATTGGAGTGTTAAATTTATTCAGCCACACAGCATTCTGAGGATTGGGAGCCCTTGATGGGATTAGTGCTTTGAAGCCTGAAAAATTTCTCTAGATTTCCTTCTTTTGTCTAAATTTTGGGGTCTTCATATTTTTATGTCAGTGATGAAAATGTAAAAGATAAATGAAAATGTAAAAGCATACCCACCTTACTACCTGATGCATACTAAATAGTATCTGCACATATAGATTTCACAATGAAAGAAGAGAGTAAAGAATTCACTACTATAAAAATCCCCTAGAAGGTGGCAACTAAGTCTGTGGTAAGATCCTGCCTCCATTTGTTTATTCTGGAGTGTGACATTAGAGGTAACTGATGGATTCAAAAGAAAACAAACAAACAGTAGCAACAACAAAAACAAAAAACAAGAAAAAGATGCTAGCCTAATGTTAATAGGATTATATGCTGGTTAGGAAAAAATAATCACTAAGAAGCCCTTGTTCTAGTGAATGCAGTGGAATCCAGACCTCAGACACAGAGTCCAGGAGTGCTTGTCTTCAGCCTGCTCAGGCCCAGGTCTGAGGAGGCCTGTGTCTGTATCCATGGGCTCTTCTGCAGAGCATCTGTTTTGACCTGGGTTATTGTTGTACTTTCTTTGTAGGGGCCTCACATGTTCTTGCCTTGATCAGTTTGAGTATGTTCAAAACTTAAGCTTAGGTATTAAGCACCTCCCCTCCTTTTTCTTAGTCCTCCCCTCACTGAGTTATATACAATTTATTAAAATGTTAAGAGATAAAAGTAAGTGCTGTGACTGTTGACACAATGGAAGCAGTGAGTAGGCTGTATTTAAACACATGATTTTATGGGGTCCTGAAGGAACTGGATATGTACAGTGACCACCTGTACAAATAAAATTCAGTGGTCACAGAATTTATTGCAAAAAAGATAATACTAAGTTATCTACCCTGCTCCCCAAATTTATCAACCTGCCTCTCTCCCAAAGACTACTTTACCAAACTGCTAGATATTTCTGCTTCTCTTAAGAGCAGGAAACAGATAAGGCCTGAGATCCCACATGATGAACAAACTGCAAATTTTTTTCCAAGAAACTAAATAAAAAGATTTCTCTTCTCTATTTTTTAATAAAATAAATGTATACATTTGGTCATCTATCCTCTTGGGCTTATTTAAGGATTATACAAGATCAGACACTCTTCTGTTGAGGAACATCTGGGTTCTTTCCAGCTTCTGGCTATTATAAATAGGGCTGCTATGGAGCATGTGTCCTTATTACATGCTGGGAAATCCTCTGGGTATATACCCAGGAGTGGTGTAGCGGGTTCCTATGGGAGCATCACACTTAGTTTTCTGAGGAACTGCCAGACTGATTTCCAGAGTGGTTGTACCAGCTTGCAACCCCACCAGTAGTGGAAGAATGTTCCTCTTTCTCCACATCTTTGTCAGCACCTGTTTTCTCCTGAGTTTTTGATCTTAGCCATTCTGACTGGTGTGAGGTGAAATCTCAGGGTACCCAGATGTCCCTCCACGAAGAAATGGCTACAGAAAATGTGGTATATTTACACTATGGGATACTACTGAGCTATTAAAAACAATGAATTAATGAAATTCTTAGGCAAGTGGATGGAACTAAAGAATGTCATCCTGAGTGAGGTGTCCCAATCACAAAAGAACATGCATGGTATGCACTCACTGATAAGCGGATATTAACCCAGAAACTTGGAATATCCAAGAAACAATTCACATATCAAATGATGCCCAAGAAAAAGGAAGGAGAGGCCCCTGGTCCTGGAAAGGCTCAGTGCAGCAGTGTAGGGGAATACCAAGTCAGGGAGGTGGGAAGGGGCTGACTGGGAAACAGGGGGAGGGAAGAGGGCTTATATGGGACTTTTGGGGAGGGGGATCCATGAAAGGGGAAATCATTTGAAATGTAAATAAAGAATATATCGAATAAAAAACTAAAGGGGAAAAAACAAGATCAACCATATAAAATGTAAAACCATATTAGGATCTCTGCAATTACTACTTCTCCATTCCCAAACATCTAAATAATGCCAGCTCTGAAACAATTTGTCAGAACATCTACTATGTATTTTGAAATGCAGCTTCTTTTTCAGCAAAGTCTCCATTGGATATATTGGAGTTTCCTCCCCCTGATCCCCCCACCCTTTTTTAAATCATTGAACCATAGTTGGTCAAGAGACTCCTTACAAAACATGCAGACTCTAGCGTATGTCACTTCAACCTTTATTTGCAGTCCTGACAATCTCGGTTTTCCAAAAGACTGGTATCCTAATAAAGAGTTTAAGTTTAAAGCTATATATTTGTTACTTTTAGCATTTCTGCTTCAGCCTAGGTCTTTAAATAATATTTTAGTTGTTACTGAAATAATTGAATATTCACTGAAGTGGGTTTTGTCACACTAACCCCCAGGTGTAAGTAGAATTAATGCAGTCAAGGAAAGCATTATGACCAGGTGATGTGGCATTCCAGCACTTGAGAGTCTAGGATCCCGTCTCATAAGATGATTCATTTGTTTCTATTTTGGTAAAAGATGATGATGTTTTACAGCTATTGTGTTTTGAACTATGTTGCCTATTTTCAGTGTATATCCTCCTTAGAGAAACATAGTATGTGTCAAACACTCTTAGCTCCATGGTGGACCTCGGGTTTTTCTCTATTTCTGTGAAGATTCTTGACACACTTGCTCTTCTAAATTGCTTGGTGTGGAAGTGAAGAGAAGTTAGTGACTAGGAGGAGTGGGAACAATAAAGCATAATAGACAGGAGGGAAAGGAATATGCTTTATCCATTTTAATACAGAAATGGACGTTTGAATTAGACAGCTAAATAAAGATAGTTTAGAAAAACCACAATTCACATTTTCCCCCAAAACATAAATTAATGAGGCTCTTTTCATCACTATTTCTTCTCTGTGTCTGTTCAAAATGAAAGATGGAAAGATGTCAGTTTCTTTTAGCATCAGGGGAAATGACTGTATGAAACTTCCTTTAAAACATTTTTCTGATGCAAGCATTTTAAATAATTCCTCACAAGGCAGCAATGGATGCTGAGTAAATAGCGAGGCATTCTGAACTGTATCTGACATGAGATTTTGCTTCTGCATGCCTGCTATTGCTCTTCAGTGCTACTGCATAGGAGTGGAAATCATGCAAGCTTGGAAGAAATATTCTCCTCACCCTGATACTCTATATTAACGGTGCAATTGTACTATTTTCCTCACCATGGCAACAAGAGCCACTGAAAAGTCTTAGCAACGACCTTCCCTGCACAAGGTGACATGGAAAAACCAGCAACAAAGAAAAGTGAAGCAAATGAAGGCTTCAGAAACAGGGGGTAAAGAAACCATCAGCCTAGGTGAGAGAAACTCAATGGCCAGCATCAAGGACCCTTCCCAAACACAATGTATTACACGAGGATACAGGGCACAGGAAAACACGCGTAATTTACCCATGACTGAATCTCAGAATAGATGGTTTTCAATGTTACATCATGCAACTGAAAGACGATACAAAGGCTCGCATTTTCCAGAAAAGATAATGCTGGTGAAAGAGTAAAGCCTAGGTTGATGAGTAATCTTACAATGACTCTGAATTGCTCACCTAAACCAGCATAAAAGACAAATATTAGTCTAATCAGCACAGATGGTTTTTCTACTAATTTTCTGAGAATCAATGCTGCTTTGAACTATGAGACACTTTAGTCATATGTTCTTTTCCCAGAAATTAATTTAAGATTTCAGATACTCTGTATTCCTTCAATATAAGTTGGTCAATATATCCCACTCTATTTATCTTGCCCACTGTTCTGGGGTTGATGACAGGTTGTCTCTTGGTAGAGCACACTAACTAGTCCAAGTGAAATTAGCCAGAAATTATGCTAACATATTAGTCACTTAAGGAAAAAGGAACAAAACTACACCAGCATTTTATTATATAACCTCATAATAAATATAAAAATAAATAAAAAATTGAATACTGCCCAAATAGAACTCAAATTATTTCATTACAACCAGAAAGCTTTAAAAGGTTTCAATAAAGGGATTCATGCTGTGTAAGATTTTTACAGGATTAAAAACAAGAAGAAAGAGGAAAACATCAGTTTTGTCATCAATCTCAAATAAAAGAAATAATAAATGCTATATATTTGTTAGAGACCCAGGTAACTTTGAACATTCTGTTTTACTAAAAGTTAATATTTGTATCGAGAGGACGAATTCAAATTAGTGCTGAGATTGACTAGAAAACTAGTTTTGGAGGACTTAGAGAAAGGACGATGGAAAGGACTCCAGTTTACATATAGCTGCCTTTGATTCTCAGTAAAATGAAAGAAATGAACCTATAATGATGAAAAGCAATAGTGCCATTATGATACTCTAAATGTGAATATCAAATTATCAATCCCAGCACATAAACAATGTGTGCATCGGGTTTAAGAACAGAGGTTATCCAGATGGTGTTTGGGTTTTCATTTGAGCTCAGGTAAAGAAAATACTTTGGCATCCACTTGAGCCCTTACACATCCCAGGTTCTATTGTAAAGTCTTTCTTCTCCTTAATTTTTAATTAAGGTTTGTTTTATTTGGAGTTTTTGTTATTGTTGTTCTTTTTCTTTTTAACTTTTAAACTTACCCATGAGTGACTAAGCTATGTAATCTCTAGAGTTCCATGGAAACATTTTTAGAGTGCTCAGTTTGTCCCCCTTAAGATCAGGAGTTCTTTGTACAATGTAATAAAGTGCTCAGTGGGAAACCAAGGACACTGGAGACTTAATGGGGGGCTGAACATGTGGGGGACAATGAGAGAAAAGCAAGACAGCATGAGCTATGATTCTGTTACTTAAATTAGTATGCACTTCTTAAAAGAGGGACCAGACCTCCGTTCAAGCCTACATGGCAAAGGGGTGCAGAATAAAAGACTGGGAGTCACTTTCTAACCCACAGGCAAAGACACCTGCACAGAGAAAACATGAAATGAGCAAGTGAGTGTAAGATTGCTGTGAGACATTAAGAATATGTGGTTACCCTAAAAGCTAGCCTGCTCAGGACCTTCCAACTGCTATTCAGCAAGCTCTAGAAATTAGGGTACATTCCCTTGGCAGCCGCATTTGAGTCAGATGGGGAAGGCACAGGATGATATTATTCTGGTTGTTATATTCATTTAGATTCCAGTCTGGGAAGCACTAGGAATCTCCTGCAGTGGTTTTTATGAAGGCTGTGTTGTTTTGTTATTTCAGAGAAACACAGAGAGGCTTCTGTTTAGCGTCACAGTGCCAATAACACACATTATATCCAACTCCCTGTTCCAGTTAGCTTTTCTATTGCTGTGATAAAACATTGACCAAAAACAATGTGGGAGAAGAAAGGGTTATTTGGCTTACACTTTAATATCACACAGTCCTTAGTTTCAGGAAGTCAGGAAAGGAAATCAAGCTAGAACCTGGTCTGGAGGCAGAATCAGAAGTAGAGACCATAGGGAAACCTTGCTTACTGGTATGCTCCCTCCAACCCTGTAGTGCTCAGCTATTATTCTTATTTGGCAACCGAGGCCCATATGCACAGATGAGGCTCTTCCCATAGTGGACTGGGTACTTACCCATCAATCAGTAATTAAGAAAATGGCCCTCATGCATGCCAATGGACGCAAGTCCTGAGTTGAGGCTGCCTCTAACATGGCATGTCAAGTTGACAACCAAGATTAACAGTCACACCTAAATCCATGATCCCGGCACTGCCTCCTCAGCAACAATGTGAATAGAATACAGTAAAGCATGAAGGATCCTTTCTACTCAGTGCTAGAATGTCTTTGGCACTGCTAAGGTGTTTGTTAGACTCCATAGGTTAAATCGGATCACCCTAGAAAGGCTACAGGCTAGAAGATGGGTTGGGCTTGGGCTGCAGACATGAAACCATAAGAGTTGCAATGAGAAATATGACTAAAGTGGCAATATGTATTCCTAGGTCTGAGATACAGCTTTCAATTTGATGGGGTCAGTATACCTATACTGTAGCTTGCCCTTAACTCACCACAAGAGCATAAAGATAGTTGTTAAAATTTTTTTGGTTTGTGTCATTACAACATTTACAAACCATATTGAGTTAAAAATAAATTATTTGCCAGTACTTCCTGATGAACAGGATGTTCTGATTTGTTACACTTTAGTATTTCTATTTCGTGATTTCTGTAACTAAGCAGTGGACATTCTCTCCTACAAGGATTTTTATATCCTCTGTCTTGATTTGCTGAGCTTGTTATAAGTGAGAGGTTAATGAATAGAGACTTACTCATGCAGTAACTTGGTATGAGTATTCACTAGACACAGCATTTCCCATGTAGCAGAAAAATAATTGTTTTTGAGAAGTTAAAATATATCTTAATATGGCAAATTTTCTCTCAAAATAAAATTCTACCATGCAAAAAATAAAGATATGATATTGAACTTAGGGTTCAGATGTGATTGTTTTAACCACGCTTGGGTTCCAAGTACACTAATTCAGTGAACCTACCAGAGGCCTAGTAAGCTCATCAACCAAATTAATCATATTTAGTTAATTAATTTGTATAATTATTGCTATATCAACTAATTATATTTAAAAAGATTTTCTAGATTGCAGTCCAATGAGCTCATTTAAGGAACTATAAGCATTATCCTTGAAGTGCTGCTTGCCTTTTTGCACAGGCTTCCTTGTGTGAAAACCAATTGTATCTCAGGTGTACAACTATCTCCTCATATATCGTGGATAAATAAGGCTATAAATATCATATATTTTTTAGAGCTGAGTTAGATTGTTGTAATGAGAAGGAACAGAATTTGTTTTATTACATTTTACAGCACTATGTTTAATGCAATGACATAGCTTTTCATTTGATGTCAATTTTTCATAAAGATAGATCGATGAAATAGAGAAAGTTCTGACTGACAGAGGTAAATATTGAAAGATTGACTGTACTCATGCTCTGACATGGGACTGCAATCACCTATAGAACAGAGAACCAAACAGGAGGAAGTTCTGCATGGGTCTGTCCAATTCAACAACACTCTAGTAGATAGAGTAAATGATAAATCACAGTTTGATCCTGGGTAGCCTGTGTTCTGAGATGTGACAGAGAGATGTGATCTCTCTCTCTCTGTCTCTCTGTCTCTCTGTCTCTCTGTCTCTCTGTCTCTCTCTCTCTCTGTCTCTCTCTCTCTCTCTCTCTCTCTCTCTGTCTCTCTGTCCCTCCCTCTCTCTCTCCTTGTATGTTGTGGTTCAGAGGTTCAGATATATGTGAGCTACTAGGTATTTCTCCAGCACCATCCCTGCATGCCTGCTTGCCATCCTACTCCCCAATGTGATGGTAATGGGCTAACAGTTTGAAACTCTAAGCAAGCTCTCAATTAAATGCCTTCCTTTTTAAGTTTCCTTGGTCATGGTATCTCCTTTCAGCAGTAGAACACTAACTAAGACAGTTATTGAGAATATTAGTGTGATAAGCACAATGACCCAGATATTTCTTACCCTTTGCGTGTGTTCTTTGGAGTTCAAAGCCTGGTTTCAAATGGTACATTTGTTTTTTCACTACTGAATGAAGAAGCACACAGTTCACTTTGGTAGTTAATTGAGGTCCTAACTTATGCTCTCATCACTAGCTGGTAAGTATCCTTTTGCCTTCACATCCTCCTCCAGTGCTTGCTATTACCATTCTTGATCACTGCCAGTTCTGAGGTGAGATCAGGTCCTTTCCAGTTCTGATCTGCATTTCCCACCAGAATAATGATACAAAGCATTTTTTTATTGTTGACTGTAGTATTTCTTCATTTGAGAGATATATATCTGGCTATTTTTTTTAAATAAAATAGACATTTTGACTGGGCTTACAGTCCATGATAAAGGACTGAAGACATGGTGGTAGGAATTGCCAAGAAATCACATTCAAAACCACAAGCAAGAGGCAGAGAACACACAGCAATGCTCCTCCAATGGCATGCCTCCTTCGACAAAGCCATGCATGCCATTTTTCCTACTGAGAATCAAGTATTCAAACATCTGCCTTTTTTGTTTTCTGGTTTTTCCTTGTATTGAAATACATTTTTATCATATAATATATCCTGATTGGTTTCCCCTCTCTCTATACCTCCCAGTTCCTCCTCCCATTAGGATCTACACACTTTCTGCCTCATTAGAAAATAAGTTGTCTTATAAGAGATAATAGTAAAGTAAAAGAACAGAAAAAATTTCAAAAAGATAGAACAAAAACTAACACATTGAAGTAGACAAAGTAGAAAACAAAAAGAAACAGTCCAAGAAAAGGCATGAGAAACAGATACAGATGCAAACATCCACTCATTTGCACACTCAAGAATCCCATAAAACATTAAAATGGAGGCCATAATATATACCTAAAGGACATGTAGGGTTAAAAGAGAGAAAATATATGATCCATAAAATGAAATACAATAATTTTTAAAAGTCCTGACATAACATCATGAGACAAGGAATGTCCAAAGATGATACTGAATTCATTTTCTGTGAGCTGACTATTGCTGTACATGACAACTACCTTAAAAGTAGTTTGTTTCCCCAGTGAAACGCCCTTAGAGAAAACTGATCTTTCATTTCAAAGTGGTTCTCAACGCAGAGAGCTTCTGGATTAGGCAGTGGGCTTGTGTCCACATCTTTCAACACTAAACCCCATGTAGTACAGACCTATGATGGCGCTGTGGGTGCTTCCTCAGTCTCTTTGGGCTTTCATATCCCATGATCCTGTTGTTCTAGAGGCACATGTTTTCTTTGTGTCCTGCATCCTATTTTATTCTTATGCTCTTTCTGTTTCTTAATCTGCACAATTCCCTGAGCCCTGAGGGGAGGGATTTGATGGAGACATACCATTTAGGGATGTATTCTAAGATCTGTCACTCTCTGCAGACTGGATGTTTTCTCCCATCTGCAGGAGGAAACTTGTCCAGTGGTCGCTGAGAAAGATCCTGTTCTGTGGGTGTAGCAGAATTCCATTATGAGTTATTTTATTGCTGTGTTCTTTTAGCACAGCAATCGGATTTAGTTTTAACCTAGGTCTCTGGGCTATCTAGTGTCATTTTTTAGTCACCCAAATGTGGTCAGATCTGAGCTCCATCTCATGGAGTCTAGTTTCTGTCCTCTATGTTTCATGTTCTTTGATGGAGATCTTTAGGTTAGGAACATTTTCTTCTACTATTTTGTTGAAATATTATGTGTGCCTTTAACTTTCATGTCTTTTCCTTCCTCTGTTCTTATTATCCTTACATTTGGTCTTTTCATAGTGTCTCAGATTTTCTGGATGTTTTGTGTCAATTTTGTTTTGAGCAAGGTATCCATTTCTTCTATTGTGTCTTCAATGCCTGCAATTTACTTTTCCATGTCTTGCCTCTATAATTCATAATCAAGTTATTAATTTTTTCATTTCCATATTTCCCTCTATTTGGGTTTTCTTTAGTGATTCTATTTCTATTTCCTAGTCTTGAACTGTTTAATTTATCCCCTTCCAGTGTTTGTTTGTGTCTTCATAAATCTCTTTAACAGGTCATTTCCTCTTTAAGGATCTCTATCATACTCATAAAGGTTATTTTAAGGTCTTTTCTTGTGTTTAAGCTATATTGCAATTCTTAGGCCTACTGTGGGAGGGTTAGGCTCTCATGGAGACAGATTGTCTTGGCTATTATTGTGGGGGTTTTTTTTGTTTGTTTGTTTGTTTGCATATTTTTCAAGACAGGGTTTCTCTGTATAGCCCTGACTGTCCTGAACTCACTCTGTAGACCAGGCTCGCCTTGAACTCAGAAATCCACCTGCCTCTGCCTCCCAAGCACTGGGATTAAAGGTGTATGCCATCACTGCCCGGCCTATTGCTGTGTTTTTACACTGGCATCTAGGCAGATGTGTTTAAGAAGATTATGTAATTCCATGTACTGGCATCTGATCTTGTCTTTGTTAAGTGGATGCTTTGTTCCTCTTGTCCATCGTGCTCCTTAGTTCTTATGAGGGTATGGTAGCTGGTAGCTGTGTTTTGCCTGGTAGGGAATACTTCCTGGATTCTGCTATGCATCATCATGGGGCTTCCACATAAAATGTGTTTCTAGGTATTGGAAGCTGACACTTAGGAAAGGGGTTAGAGGAAGGGAGTCCACAGGAGGGAGGAAAGTAGGGTATTCCACCAGGATTGGCTTAGTCCCCTAGGAATGGAAAGTGAGCACAGGAAGACCATAGAAAGTAATTCGCTACAGGTTGGGATGAGACTCAGCATTGGATTAAGAAGAGAGGATAGAGAGTGAAGAAGAAAAGCACCTACCTTCTTTGCTTACTTATTTGTTTCACTGGCAGAGTTCCCGGGAAATGCCTGCTGGAAATGGGGGCTGGGATGGTCAAATGAGTTGGGAGGAAGGTTGGAGGAGAATGTCTGCATGGTTCTCTGGAGATGGGATCTGAGAGAACAGGAGGCCACATCAGCTGGTCTGCTATAGTCATGAGAGTGAGGCAGGTGGTGAATTTAGAGGAGAGGAAGAAGTGAAATTCCATGAATAAGTGACTTGCTTCCCTGACACAGAGGCCTAAAGGTTCTCAGGGATTGTCTGTTAGAATTGGGGATTTGTATAAAGTGATAAGTTGAGAGAAGGGGGGTTGGAAGGAAAGATTTGTGAGATCCCCCTGAGATGAGGCTAGACAGGGAACACAGGTCACAGAACGTGATTTGCTAAAGAGCTCTGAATGTGACTGGGTGATTGGATTTGGAGAAGAAGGAGGGGTGATCTGCAATTGGTTTTCTGAGCCTTGCCTGGCTGGTACATTCCCAGAAAATGACTGTGATGTTGCAGTTTGAATAATGGGATGAGTGTGAGGGACGAAAGGCTGGAGGATAGGTCTAATTAATCCACTGAAATAGGGACAAAGAAAAAAGGAAAGCTGTATCAGTTGGTTACTATAGAGCTAGGGATGAAACTGGGGGATCAGATCTGGAGGGGAAGAGGGAGAGAGAAAATTTGCAACTAGCTTACTTCTATCTGCCTAGTTTTAATTCAATTATTGTTTTCTAATAGTTATAATTTTGAGTTATTTATATATTCTGAATATTCATTTGCAAACTGGAAAACTGCTTGCAAGTGTTTTAAGCATTGATATGACTTCTATCTGAAGATTTCTTTTGTTTGACTATACACTTTATTTTATATGCTTCTGTTTTTTAATTGTTGCATTCATTTTCCATTCTTTTTGAATACTGTCCAGACCTCTGGGGTTGGCAGCACTGTCTTGAAACATGTTCTTTTTCATTCTAATTGTTTTATATTAAGTCCTATCTCTTATAAAAAATGGGATAACCTCACCATGAAAGCCAGAGATATTAAGGATCAATTAAGATAAGTAGATATTTCTTGTTGACTCTCAATCTACTTATTTTCTAATCATACAAAAAATTCCTAGAACAAAGAGAGGATATGTGCCACTGTAGCTAATGAAGTTCTTTAATATCCTTGTATGTATTCAGGAAGTCAAAAAGATGTGCTGGCTATACTTGACACAATAATTTAAGCTTATGTAACAATACTACTCATATACACATATCTAAGTCTGCCTCAGAAGTTTTTTCCCTCTTCTCCTGAACAAGAGTACAATCAAGGTCATCTTTCATTTTTCTCTCATGTTCTATACAATGGGACCTCCATCATTGTGCTGCAGATACACTAATTGTACCATAAAATTAGAAGACTAAAATAGATTAAAAACTTCCTATTACCTAATGATTCTGGCTGTCCTGACACCTTCACTCTTCATGCTACCTCTGTGTGTGTGTGTGTATGTGTGTGTGTATGTGTGTGTGTGTGAGAGAGAGAGAGAGAGAGAGAGAGAGAGAGAGAGAGAGAGAGAGAGAGAGAAGAGAGAATGATGTTATAAACAAGCCTACTGTGTTTCTGGGCTTTAAATATGTAGCATGTGCTAATTATGTACAACACATAGTACTTGGTAATAAGTGGGCCTATGACATTTTTTATGTATTTACTATTCTGTGTTTGTATTGACATTTTAGAGTTTAATATCACTTATACAAGAAAAAATTATTATAAAATAGAATGTTATAATGAACAACAAGAGCTACTAAGGTGTTTTTTGTCCTACTGTGCAACTGAATCATTTGATTTTATCTCATGTCTTTTTCATTTTTGCTTAGAAACAATAGACTATACCATAATTCAACATGTATGTGTGTATACACATATAAACACATGCATACATACATAAATATACACACACACACATTCTGCCACATATAAAGTATACCATCCATCTTTGTGAAAGTATAAGCTAAGATGTTCACATAATAAAAGAATCATTTAATGACACATTTCTTAGACTGAATCCCTGTTGCTAAGCAACAGGTGGTTCTATGACCGTCTGAGACTCCACTTGTGTTTTCTCATAATACATAAGCCAGCTTTGTGAAGCTTCTATCGTGAGAGCAAGAAGCTATTCCAATAAATAACATGTCAACTAGCATTCACTTGCTTTAATATGCTTGTGATGAATTAATGAATAGATTCCTATATGGAAAAATGATTAAATAATGAATAAATTTCCTTTCCAAATATTATTTTTGGATTCTTTTACTTCCTACTTTTCCTTTCACACACCAACATTATTCTACTGCCTACCAACTAATGAGCACACCATTGCTGAAAATGTGTAATATGGGTATATGTTAGCATGCTGAATTTTTACATAAATATATAATTGTCTGAATATGAGTGAAAGTGTCTTAATACTTTCATAATGAAGAGGACGATTAACAGTAATACTATAGAATAATAGAATGCAAACTTTGCACCAAATATCTGGGTTTTCAGATACCCAAATTTGTAACAGCTACAGGTTATTGTTACATCTCAATGCTTCAACTTTCTCTTCTGTATTTGGCAATATTTAAATAATACACTCAAGACCTTATGTATAGGTAAACCCTAAATTTGTTAATTAATATTATCTTAAAAGTAGGCTTACATGTCCTTTCTAAGCATCCTAGGAAGAGAGGCAAAACTGCAGAGACATTTGACAAAACATACTGAGGGAAGCGACATGTTAATGTGAGTATTGTTAAATAACTGAGAGCAAAACCTGGATCCTCATCCTACTGCAGGGAAATGACTTGTGTAAGCAGTAATAGTTCTAGAGATACTGACTATACAAGCAGTGAAATGTTCACAAAATACAAAGGAAAAAATGACTATAGATTCTTAATCATACTTGATAACTTTTTAATGTCAGTTTCTACGAAGGAGATAAGAAGAAAATTCAGGGTAGCAGTTACAGTCTTTTCTGAGAATGTTGTTACTCTCCAAAAAGTCCTGAGAGTTCCTCTAGGCATACTTTGCATCATTTTGTCTGTTACTCACAGATACAAAAGGGATAATGCTCCTTCCAATGCTCTCATTTGATTACACTTTTAACATCTCTGGTATGTCAGCCATTCCTCAGGCACAGTGGTGTCTGGAATCTTACACAGGTTTACGTTTGTCCTGTGAAGATTATTTATACCCTAAGAGAAATAGGAAGAGAGCGGCTGACACTAAATCCCATGTTTCCTTTTTATTTTTCAATTACATTGGTTTATTTATTGTTTTTTTGTTCGATATATTTTTATTTACATTTCCAATGATTTCCCTTTTCCTGCCCCCCCCACTCCCTGAAAGTCACATAAGCCCCCTTCCATCCCCCTGTTCTCCCACCCAGCCCTTCCCACTTCCCTCTTCTGGTTTGGCCTTATATTGCTACACTGAGTCTTTCCAGAAGCAAAGACCACTCCTCTGTTCTTCTTATACCTCATTTGATGTGTGGATTATGTTTTGGGTATTCCAGTTTTCCAGGCTAATATCCACTAATTAGTGAGTGCATACCACGATTGATCTTTTGAGACTGGGTTACCTCACTTAGTATGATGTTCTCCAGCTCCATCCATTTGCCTAAGAATTTCATGAATTCATTGTTTCTAATGGCTGAATAGTACTCCATTGTGTATATATACCACATTTTTTGCATCCATTCTTCTGTTGAGGGATACCTGGGTTCTTTCCAGCTTCTGGCTATTATAAATAGGGCTGCTAATGAACATATATATCCTTATTATATATCCTTATTACATGCTAGGGAATCCTCTGAGTATATCCCCAGGAGTGGTATAGCAGAATCTTTCGGAAGTGACGTGCCCAGTTTTCTGAGGAACACCCAGACTCATTTCCAGAGTGGTTGTACCAATTTGCAACCCCACCAGCAGTGGAGGAGTGTTCCTCTTTCTCCACATCCTTGCCAACAACTGCTGTCTCCTGAGTTTTTAATCTTAGCCATTCTGATTGGTGTAAGGTGAAAGCTCAGGGTTGTTTTGATTTGCACTTCCCTGTTGACTAATGAAATTGAGCATTTTTTAAAGATGTTTCTCTGCCATCCGAAGTTCTTCAGGTGAGAATTCTTTGTTTAACACTGTACCCCATTTTGTAATAGGGTTATTGGGTTTTCTTGGGTCTAACTTCCTGAGTTCTTTGTATATATTGGATATTAGCCCTCTATCTGATGTAGGGTTGGTGAAGATCTTTTCCCAATATATTGGTTGCCGATTTGTCCTTTTGATGGTGTGCTTTGCTTTACAGAAATTTTGTAATTTTATGAGGTCCCATTTGTCAATTCTTGATCTTAGAGCATATGCTACTGGTGTTCTGTTCAGGAACTTTTCCCCCTGTACCGATGTCCTGAAGGGTCTTCCCCAGTCTCTTTTCTATTAGCTTCAGAGTGTGTGACTTAATGTGGAGGTCCTTGATCAATTTGGAGTTGAGCTTAGTACAAGGAGACAAGGATGGATCAATTTTCATTCTTCTGCATGCTGACCTCCAGTTGAACCAGCACTATATGTTGAAAAGGCTCTTTTTTCCATTGGATGTTTTCAGCCCCTTCGTCGAGGATCAAGTGGCCATAAGTGTATGGATTCATTTCTGGATCTTCAATCCTGTTCCATTGATCCACCTGCCTGTCACTGTACCAATACCATGCAGTTTTTTTTTAAATTTATTGATATATTTATTTACATTTCAAATGATTTCCCCTTTTCTGGACCCCCACTCCCCGAAAGTATTGCTCGGTAGTATTGCTTGAGGCCAGGGATACTGATTCCCCCAGAATTTCTTTTGTTGTTGAGAATAGTTTTAGCTATCCTGGGTTTTTTGTTATTCCAGATGAATTTGAGAATTGCTCTTTCTAACTCTATGAAGAATTGAGTTGGGATTTTGATGGGTATTGTGTTGAGTCTGTGAGTCTGTATATTGCTTTTGGCAAAATGGCCATTTGAACTATATTAATCTTGCCGATCCATGAGCACGGGAAGTTTTTTCCATTTTTTGAGGTCCTCTTCGATTTTCTTCTTCAAGGTCTTGAAGTTCCTGTCATACAGATCTTTCACATGTTTGGTAAGAGTCACCCCAAGGTACTTTATACTGTTTGTGGCTATTGTGAAGGGGGTCATTTCCCTAATTTCTTTCTCAGCCTGATTATCCTTTGAATATAGGAAGGCTACTGATTTGCTTGAGTTGATTTTATAACCTGCCACTTTGCTGAAGTTGTTTATCAGCTGTAGGAGTTCTCTAGTGGAGTTTTTTGGGACACTTAGGTAGACTATCATATCATCTGCAAATAATGATAGTTTGACTTCTTCCTTTCCAATTTGTATCCCTTTGGCCTCCTTGTGTTGTTGTCTAATGGCCCAAGCTAGTACCTCAAGTACAATACTGAAAAGATAAGGAGAAAGGGGGCAGCCCTGTCTAGTCCCTGATTTTAGTGGGATTGCTCCAAGTTTCTCTCCATTTAGTTTGATGCTGGCTACCAGTTTGCTGTATATTTTTTACTATGTTTAGGTATGGGCCTTGAATTCCTGTTCTTTCCAAGACTTTAAGCATGAAAGGATGCTGAATTTTGTCAAATGCTTTTTCAGCATCCAATGAAATGACCATATGGTTTTTTTCTTTGAGTTTTTTATGTAGTGGGTTGCATTGATGGATTTCCATATATTTAACCAGCCCTGCATCCCAGGAATAAAGCCTACTTGATCATGATGGATGATCGCTTGATGTGTTCTTGGATTTGGTTGGCAAGAATTTTATTGACTATTTTTGCATCGATGTTCATAAGGGAAATTGGTCTGAATTTTTCTTTCTTTGTTGGATCTTTGTGTGGTTTTGGTATCAGCATACAAAGAATCAACGAATCCAGGAGCTGGTTCTTTGAGAAAATCAACAAGATAGATAAACCCTTAGCCAGACTGACCAAAGGGCACAGAGAAAGTATCCAAATTAACAAAATTAGAAATGAGAAGGGGGATATAACAACAGAAACTGAGGAAATTCAAAAAGTCATCAGATCCTACTACAAAAGCCTATACTCAATACAATTGGAGAATCTGGAGGAAATGGAAAATTTCCTAGATAGATACCAAATACCAAAATTAAATCAGGACCAAATAGATCAGTACCATAACCCCTAAAGAAATAGAAGGGGTCATAGAAAGCCTTCCAAGCAAAAAAAGTGCAGAACCAGATGGTTTCAGTGTAGAATTCTATCAGACCTTCAAAGAAGACCTAACACCAATACACTTCAAACTATTCCACAAAATAGAAACAGAAGGAACACTACCCAATTCCTTCTACGACATCCCATGTTTCCTAATGCACTGGCCACCTCATTCTAACCTTATCCTTCAGACTCTGGGATAAGCACAAAGTTAGAGGAAAAGGCAAAAATAGATATACAGTTTTCTACAATTCTATTTCCCTTGGAATCCAAGCAAATTGCAATAGTAGCTAACAATGAGAATTGCTTTTGTTGCTATCTCCTAGTGACTTTGGCAGTACCTGAAGATATTTGTAGTCTTTATTCCTGGGGCAGTCATTGCTACAGAGATCTAAATGCTAGGTTGCTACTAAACATCGTACAATACATCACACATTCATCTGTTCTAAGATGCCATGGTGCCCAACTGGAAAATCCTTCACTACAGTGATAGGTAATGCATTCAGTCCTTACCATCCACTCCATACTGATACATTAAAATATGGACTAGAGGAAATCTCAGTGGCAAAGATAGTACCTAGTATGTGTGAGGACTTGTGTGTGATTCACTTTTAAAAGATGGTAGTTCGGAGTGTAGCTTCCCTGTTTCCTCACAAGGATATTGTTCATATTATAGTATAGCAAGTCTCAAAGCCTCTGAACTACTAAAAAGGCATCCATGTGGTAAATTTACTTACTATAAATTTATTCAGTGGCACAGTGGGCTTTAATTGAGTTTTTTTCAAGTTGCAATTATTACATTGTTTGGTTGCTATAGTTTCTTGAAAGCTGGGTCTAAACACGGACTTCACAGCCCTACTTAGCACAGTACTATAACTTGGGAATATCTCTTAGGATCCATGAGTTTCAATACCATGAGCTTATGGTTATATACTCTAAATACTTTTAGCTCTATACTAACTTTATCAGTGATTTCTTTTAGCATGCATCAGTTGTTGAACATGGATTTCATGATATTATTTTTAATGAACATAAACTATTTTATCCAATATATTCTGATCACAGTTTTCCTTCTCATTTCCTCCCATATTTTCCCATCCTTCCAAATCTTGCTTTCTCTTTTAAGAAAAGAAATTCACAAATAAGAAAAGAATGAAAAGAGTCATACACATTTTAACTATATTAATCCTGCCAAGCCATGAGCATGGGAGGTTTTTCCATTTTTTGAGGGCTTCTTCCATTTCCTTCTTCATAAACTTGAAGTTCTTGTCATACAGATCTTTCACATGTTTGGTAAGAGTCACCCCGAGGTACTTTATACTGTTTGTGGCTACTATGAAGAGGGTCATTTCTCTAATTTCTTTCTCAGCCTGATTATCCTTTGAGTATAGGAAGGCTACTGATTTGCTTGAGTTGATTTTATAACCTGCCACTTTGCTGAAGTTGTTTATCAGCTGTAGGAGTTCTCTAGTGGACTTTTTTGGGTCACTTAGGTAGACTATCATATCATCTGCAAATAATGATAGTTTGACTTCTTCCTTTCCAATTTCTATCCCTTTGATCTCCTTATGTTGTCTAATTGCCTGAGCTAGTACCTCAAGTACAATATTGAAAAGATAAGGAGTAAGTGGGCAGCCCTGTCTAGTCCCTGATTTTAGTGGGATTGCTCCAAGTTTCTCTCCATTTAGTTTGATGCTGGCTAGAAGTTTGCTGTATATTTTTTTACTATGTTTAGGTATGGGCCTTGAATTCCTGTTCTTTCCAAGACTTTAAGCATGAAAGGATGCTGAATTTTGTCAAATGCTTTTTCAGCATCCAATGAAATGACCATGTTTTTTTTTCTTTGAGTTTGTTTATGTAGTGGATTGCATTGATGGATTTCCATATATTGAACCAACCCTGCATCCCTAAGATAAAAACCTCCCATGCTCATGGATCGGCAGGATTAATATAGTTAAAATAGACATTTTGCCAAAAGCAATATACAGATTCAACGCAATACCCATCAAAATCCCAACTCAATTCTTCACAGAGTTAGAAAAAGCAATCCTCAAATTCATCTGGAATAACAAAAAACACAGGATAGCTAAAACTATTCTCAACAATAAAAGAAATTCTGGGGGTATCAGTATCCTGGACCTCAAGCAATACTACAGAGCAATAGTGTTAAAAACTGCACGGTATTGGTATAGTGACAGACAGGCGGATCAATGGAACAGGATTGAAGATCCAGAAACACCTATGCCCACTTGATCCTCGACAATGGGGTGGAAACATCCGATGAAAAAAAAGATAGCCTTTTCAACAAATGGTGCTGGATCAACTGGAGGTCAGCATGTAGAGGAATGGGAATTGATCTATCCTTATCTCCTTGTACTAAGCTCAACTCCAAATGGATCAAGGACCTCCACATAAAGCCAGACACTCTGAAGGTAATAGAAAAGAAACTGGAGAAGACCCTTGAGGACATCAGTACAGGGGGAAAGTTCCTAAACAGAACACCAATAGCTTATGCTCTAAGATCAAGAATTGACAAATGGGACCTCATAAAATTACAAAGTTTCTGTAAGGCAAAGGCACCATGAAAAGGGCAAATCGGCAACCAACAAATTGGGAAAAGATCTTTACCAATCCTACATCAGATAGAGGGCTAATATCCTATATAGATAAAGAACTCAAGAAGTTAGACTCCGGAAAACCAAATAACCCCATTAAAAAATGGAGTACAGAGTTAAACCAAGAATTTTCACCTGAAGAACTTCAGATGGTGGAGAAGCATCTTAAAAAATGTTCAACTTCATTAGTCATTAGGGAAATGCAAATCAAAACAACCCTGAGATTTCACCTTACACCAGTCAGAATGGCTAAGATTAAAAATTCAGGAGACAGCAGATGTTGGCAAGGATGTGGAGAAAGAGGAACACTTCTCCACTGCTGGTGGGGTTGCAAATTGGTACAACCACTCTGGAAATCAGTCTGGTGGTTCCTCCGAAAACTGGGCACCTCACTTCCAGGAGATCCTGCTATACCATTCCTGGGCATATACCCAGAAGATTCCCCAGCATGTAATAAGGAGACATATTCCACTCTGTTCATAGCAGCCCTATTTATAATGGCCAGAATCTAGAAAGAACACAGATATCCCTCAACAGAAGAGTGGATGCAAAAAATGTGGTATATATACACAATGGAGTACTATTCAGCCATTAGAAACAATAAATTCATGAAATTCTTAGGCAAATGGATGGAGCTGGAGAAATTCATACTGAGGTAACCCAGACTCAAAAGATGAATCATGGTATGCACTCACTAATAAGTGGATATTAACCTAGAAAACTGGAATACCCAAAACATAATCCACACATCAAATGAGGTATAAGAAGATCGGAGGAGTGGCCCTTTGTTCTGGAAAGACTCAGTGAAGCAGTATAGGGCAAAACCAGAACACAGAAATGGGAAGGGTTGGGTGGGAAAACAGGGGGAGGGATGGGGGCTGATGGGACTTTCGGGCTATGGGGGTCCAGAAAAGGGGAAATCATTTGAAATGTAAATAAAAAAATATATCGAATAAAAAAATAAAAAATAAAAAAAGAATCATATACAATATCAAACAAAAATAAAAGCAACAAGGAAAGAATGTATGAACTGTATATGGACAGACACACATACAAATATACAAAGAAAACACAAATCAGAAAACTGTATACAAGCAGAAGAACAGCAAGGTTAAAATGCCCAATCAAAAGAGTATGAGACAAAAATAATGTGCAAAAATACTATTGTGTTTGTTTTGTATTGGCCATCAATTACTATGCATGGAGCCTACACTTATATATGAGCTCTCTTGGAGAAACATTTTTTTTTTTATTTTCTGAGCAGTTGTCAATTGGAGATTGCTTCTTGGTTAAGGATAGGAGCACTGAGGCCTCCATCTATACAGGCCTATACATGCTGCTCTAGTCTCCACAAGTTCATTTGCTCATTAGTCACAATATGTGTACAGACATTGTTTCCTTGGTATCATCGACCCCCTATAGCTCTTGCCATCTTTCTGCTTCCTCTTCTGCATAGCTCCGTTAGCCTTTCGGTGAGGGGTTCAATGAAGGCATCTCACTGAGAACTGAATGTTCCAAGGTCTCTCACTCTCTGCATATTGTCCAGTTATAGTTCTTTCTATTTGTTTCCAGCTCCTGCAGAAGGAAGCTTCTGTGATGATGGTTGAGTACAACACTGACATTTAATTATAGCAGAATTCCATTTAAGAATCATTTTATTGCTTTTTTACAATTTTTTTGTTTCTTTGGAGGAACAATAGCATTTGCTTTTCTCCTAGATCCATGGCCTATTTATTCTCAGGTTCTTGTCCACCTTATAGTGTTTGTCATGGGTTCCATCTCATGGAGTGGGTCTTAATTCTGAACAGATAATTGTTGGTTATTTCTATAATGTTCATTGTAGCTTCCAGTACTCCCTGGTGGTGTTAAGTACTTTTAGAAGTATAAAAGTAGGCTACATAGTGACATATAGTGTAACTCTCATGATTATAGTAGTTTATACTTTTTAAAATAATTAAGCATTTGATTTTATAGTTCTTTAGTGTCTTATATCACTATTTTCAAGATTAATTTTTATCCTAACCCACATAAATGTGGCTGTTTGCTAACCTTATGTTTATTAAAGTGTAGGAAACATCATTCTAACCTTATTCCTCTGATGCAGTGTTAGTACAGTAAATTAATGATAATGGAATGTCATTTTGCACTTCATTTGCTTGACTGGAAGATCAATTCAAAGCACTGTATCTTTAGTGTTGCACAATAGTTCTTGTAATCACATTCCATATTGTCAAATTCACATTAACAAAAAGTCAGCAAAAAGAGACATTTAAAACTAATGAAATTCAGTTCAGCCATTTTAAGAACATAATAATTTTTAAAAGCACATAAGAACTTAGCTTTTATGTTCTGTGTTGTATTCTTTTGTTTACCTTTTTTTTTGAAACTTTTATCCTCAAATCACAAAAAAACTTAATTTTCCAAAGGAAGATTTTGTTTGCTTGTTTAAAGACATTGTTTTAATGACAAGTTTATGTCATAAAATCACAAATGCCAGTTAGGGGATCAATTCTATAATTATGACATTAAGTTAAAATCACAATGCCATATAAATGTTATATACTGAAAAGAGGTACACTCATGTACAAAATAAGAAGCTACACACCTCTGTTTAAACCCAGAGGACAAAGACTGCCATAGCATCTTAGTGTGCAGCCACTTGAAGTTCAGTTGAGAATATGTTCATAGACTGTAGGCAGCCACCCCTTCTTGAAATAGAACCTAAAAGCCACCCAATATCAGAGACTGAATTTCCAATATATGTGATGGGGTGAGGAATGGGTATAGAAACACAGAGTTTTTTGGTTTAACAATGCTATCCAAATCTGATGTTATTTAGGGCCTATTGACTTTAGCTTTTGAGACAAACTCTCTCCTCAGTCTGGGGCTTGCAGATGATGCTGGAGAAGCAGTCTAGTGAACGTCAGAACTCTGTCTGTCTCTCTTTCCGATGCTGTTATTGCAAATCTGTGCAATGTGTCAGGATTTTCCACATGGGTCCTGGAGATCAGTTCTAGATCTTCATGCTTGCAAAGCAAACACTTTAACAGATGCATTTTTACCCCAGGCCCTAGAGCTAAATCTCCTGCTAAGGTTGCTTTAGATATTAGAAGCTTCCTTTGCTGTAAACTATCCCGAAAAAAAGCTTGAATCAAAACATCTATAATTTAAACTAACCAAAAGATCTGCTTTCCAGAGAAGTGGTCTCAAGTCCTTATGCATTCAGGACAACAAGTTTCAACAAAGCAGTATGTCATATGCACAGAAGGTGATTTTTAATACTAGATGGCAGCCAGAAATGCAAAGCAAAGATGACATAACTCCTCAGTAGTCCTGGAGCTGTTTGTGAGCATTGAACTTCACAAAACAAGTGTAGGTTTCATGAATATGAAACAAGAGGATACGTCTTAGGGATACCTAGGTTGCCTAAAATGTACAAAGCAATATATTTATTCCTTAGTACTGGGAGGGGGCAAAATTCTTGAATACAAACAAGCAGTAAAGAACAACTAAAGGAGCTAATAGATAGATAGATAGATAGATAGATAGATAGATAGATAGATAGATAGAGATAGAGAGAAAGAAAGAAAGAAAGAAAGAAAGAAAGTAAGATAGATAGATAGATAGATAGATAGATAGATAGATAGATAGATAGATAGATGAAATTTAAAAAGATTGGAGAAATTAAAAGAAACTGACTCATGAATCCTGGTTTATCTGTGCTTACCAGAAAGGACAAAAGCCTCTCTTTTCTGAGGTTTCCCATCTCCGAAAGGCAAGTTCCACAGAAACTCTAGGAGGAATGAATGGAAAGAAGCCCTTGTGGAGTCTCCAAAACACTCACTTATCAGAAAATGAAAGGGGAAAAAAGATGTCTATGGTGATTCTTTCAAAACAATTCAACTGCATAGCAGTATTGTTAGTGAAACCAAAGAGATTATCTACTTACTATGTGAGGAGGAAAGGACCATCTTAGAGCAGAAGAGGTAGATACTATTGACTAGAACCAAAGGTAAGTAAGTGCCCAGAGCTCCCAGAGAGGGTCCGAAAGGGACCTCTTTATCAAGATATCCCCAGGGAAGAGCAGGCAGTTTATTTCCTTCACAAACCCATCTCCTGAGCCTGTCTTCATCCATCAGACCAATAGAGAAATTTCATTTAATGTTGTTGTTGTTGTTGTTGTTAGGAACAACAAAAGTTTCCTGTGGTACACTAATTCCATTTAAATGTTAGGAATGCCCCAGGAACTTTTTTTCTATTTCTTGCTTCTCAGAGAAGTCACAAAGATAAGGCATCAGGTCTCCAAGGGCATTAGATATAACACGTGAGTGATTCATTTCACATGCAACAAAATGAAAAAGAAAGAAAATCCTTCAGGCATAACACAAACCCTTGTGCTCTCCAAGATGAAAGGCCCTGTATTTTCTGCCTTTTCCTGAGAACCAGGCACAGCTCCTGCCTCACATACTCATCTCCAGAGGGGCCACCAGGTAATTAGCCTCAAAAATGTATCATGAGAAGCTTTTTCAGCTACCATCAGTGTAATGGATTAAATAAATATAAATATAATGTATGTAAACATGGTACTGATCTATTGAGACTATACTATGTAATTTCCTGATTATGCTAGCTATAATCTCACTCTACTAAAATGTAAAGCTAAAGAAGGCCAGGAAGATTGTCTGTTTTGTTCACTAAAGTATTCCTGAGGCCTGAAATGTAAAATAAATACGTATTTGTTGACTAAGTAAATGAAACTTTTGAAAGGCCTACTTACATGTCTATGGACTATGAGGAAGAGATATTTGAAGTGAAGCAGATATAAAACTACAGAGTCCAGCAGCACATGTGCTGCTTTCTATAAGCAAATGTTAAATAAAAGGCTGTGTGTTAGATACCCAAAGCTCCCAGTATGGCAAGGATAAGACAGAAATTCTGATATTTTTGTGAAATTTTAATATTTTAATGTTTCTATGCAGCAGAATTTACCTCCCTGCTACCTCTATTTGACACTATTAAAGGCAGAGACAATGTTTATATCAAGATGTCAAGTTTTCTCATCTGCCATCCCACTAACCTTTAGTTGAGAAGCCAGACATGCAGTATGGAGATAATGGCTCTCCCTTGGTAGTTAGGGCATCTCCAGGACATTGATTCATATTAAATAATTCAAATTCAGCGGAAGAATTTGACTCTTGCTGCGAAGGCATGAAATGAAGCATGGCACCATTGGAGTCATTAGTTAAAGACAATTGGTCTCCCAAGGAAACAGTCCTGAGACACACACACATATGTCTAAATTCTATAACTCACATTATTTTTAAAAAGTGTATTTCTGTGTAATGTCTCCAGTCCACTTGAAGCTCCTTTAACACATCAAATACAGGATGTTTATTTGGGCTACAAAACATCCGAACAGTTAGAATGGTAGAGATATTAATTGATTTTAATATTATGGACATTCTTTTGTTTTGTAGTCACAGCTATTCATTTCCTTCCAATTTGCCACTACTGGCAGGAATCTTCCAATCTAAGCAGCCTTTGGAATCAAAGAGCAGAACTGTTACTTATCTCCAATCCTTGGATGTAAGCATTTTCTATAATGATCTTGTGTATTAGAATGGGTTTAGGTGACACATGCTCTTCATCCTCCCACTTCAGGCTCTTGAGTATGTAGAATGCTATGCCAGAGCCTACAGGATTATCAACAGCATTTATATTCTTCTCAAAATCTAGTTGAGGTGACTATATCCAAAACTCACAAGAGTAAAGTTTTAGAAAAACAGGAAGACAAGGATTCTCTATTTTAACCATTTCATTTTAGAGCTAGAGAAATTAATAGTGAAAGAAATTAAATAAGTAGGGAGAGGATAGGGGGTTTGCGGAGGAGAAACTTGGAAGGGGGATAAGATTTGAAATGTAGATAAATAAAATAACTAATAAAAATATGAAAAAATACATTAAATAATTAAAAGAAATCCATTATCCACTAATAGAAATTTTCAAACTATCAGCATCACAACATCTGGCTCCCAAAGGTCAGCTTTTCTGAAAACTTAGAAATTGTGATTCGTTGTATTCTGAGGTTTTCTTATCGCCTCGTATTATAAAGCACAGAGAACAGCAAGTATTAGCAACCACTTTATACTGAGCCCTTAGTGTCTAAAAGAACACTAGACAACTAGTAAGATTTCAGAATAGAGGACCATAGAGAGTCACATGTCCACACCTCTAAATCTATAGCAAGATGTGTAGGTGAAGTGTGTCCATTATAGAGACTTCAATGTTCCCATTTCTTTTTATTTCCCTAGAGAACACCTGTTACATATTCATGTTTCATACAGGGTATTTCAATTTAAAGGCATTCAATAAATGTTAAATGAACTAGAAAATTAAATAATTTTTTCTCTCTCATATTAAGTGTCAAGATAGTCAACTGCTCTGGTCTTAGAACTGAACCATCTCCATTCTGAGAAATCTATCAATTCTAGACAAATTAAAATAGCTAACTATACTGGAGCAGTTAATTTTCTCATGTGAAAAATATTTCATCAAAGTCACAGTAAGACATTACTAATTTATATTTTTATATTTTATATAAGAGGAAGCCAAATAAATAATGGCAATACCTTGGTAAAATCAGTATACTTCTCTTAGGAATCTTAGGAAGTAATAAATAGCTATGTAAGTATACCCTGTGTTATCTTTGATGTTGTCTTATTTCTTTTTGTTTGTTTTGAAACGTCACTTTCTTTGAGATCACTATGCAGTTGTAGATGTGTAGATATATGTGCATGTTTATATGTGTGTATGCGTGTGTGTATACACATACAAAATATACACATATATAGACACACACACACATATATATATATATACATATCTAGTCTATGTCTGTGTTTGTGTCTGTCTGTGTCTCTGTATCTGTGTCTGTCTGTGTCTGTGTGTGTTTGGCTGTGTCTGTGTCTGTATCTGTGTCTGTGTCTGTGTCTGTGTCTGTCTATGTCTGTGTCTATGTCTAAGGGTATATATTCATGAATTCCAGGCACTGGAGAAGGCAAGAGGCTAAAGATTTTCTGAAGTTGGAGTCACAGGTAGTTGTGAGCCACCACTAAGCAGGAGCTCTGAGAACTGAGCCTTTGCCCTCTAGAACAATAGTGTCTTCCCTTAACCATTAAGCTACTTCCCTATCTCCAACCTTGAATTCTGGGTCCATCAGCCTCCTTTTCACAGAAGCTGGGATTATAGGCATATACCACAAAGCCTGCATGTTTCTTAATTTTGAAGATTACTCATTTTAACTGCTTCTTGAGAACTGGTGTATATATCTCGTTGGATTTAGAAATATTTCAGGTTGAAATGGGGGCACATCTCTGTCTTCAAGGATAACAGGAAAAAAGTGTATCTGGAGTTCCAATTATAACTGCCACTTAACAGCTCTCTATGAACAAACTGAAATCTTCCTTATTCCTTCCAGTAAACATGCTGCACCCCTCAACCCCACAGTCTCACATTGTCAGAACATGGTAGCATTTTTCCAAGTGGATTCTTTGAACATAGACTATTCCTCAGGCCTTAAGGTTAAATTTTTGGACAGAGAAAAAGTTAATATCTTTTTTATTTGAAATATTCTTTATTTACATTTCAATTGATTTCCCCTTTCCTAGATGCCCCATCCCCGAAAGTGCCATAAGCCCTCTTCCCTCCCCCTGTTCCCCCATCCACCCCTTCCCAGTTCCCCGTTCTGGTATTCCCTACACTGCTGCACTGAGCCTTTCCAGAACCAGGGGCCACTCCTCCATTCTTCTTGGACATCATTTGATATGTAGATTGTGTCTTGGATATTCCAAGCTTCTAGGCTAATATCTGCTTATCAGTGAGTGCATATCATGAGTGTTCTTTTGAGACTGGGTTACCTCACTTAGGATGATGTTCTCCAGCTCCATTTATTTGTCTAAGAATTTCATGAATTCATTGTTTCTAATGGCTGAATAGTACTGCATTGTGTATATATATGACATTTTTTGTATCCATTACTCTGTTGATGAACATCAGGGTCCTTTCCAGCTTCTGGCTATTATAAATAGTGTTGTTATAAAAATAGAGGAGCGTGTATCCTTATTATATGCTGGGGAATCCTCTGGGTATATGCCCAGGAGTGGTATAGCAGGGTCCTCATTTCATTAGATGGTGAAAAAGCAGTTGAAAAAAAGTCAGCATCCTTTCATGCTAAAAGTCTTGGAAAGAACAGGAATTCAAGGCCCATACCTAAACATAGTAAAAGCAATATACAGCAAACCAGTAGCCAACATCATACTAAATGGAGAGAAACTTGAAGCAATTCCACTAAAATCAAGGACTAGACAAAGCTGATCCCTCTCTCCATATCTTTTCAATATAGTACTTGAGCTACTAGCTAGAGTAATTAGACAACATAAGGAGGTTAAAGGGTTACAAATTGGAAAGGAAGAAGTCAAACTATCACTATTTGCAGATGATATGATAGTATACTTAAGTGATCGAATAAACTCCACCAGAGAACTCCTACAGCTGATAAACAACTTCAGCAAAGTAGCTGGATATAAAATCAACTCAAGTAAATCAGTAGCCTTTCTATACTCAAAGGATAAGCAGGCTGAGAAAGAAATTAGTGAAATGACACCCTTCACAATAGTCACAAACAATATAAAGTATCTTGGTATGACTCTAACCAAACAAGTGAAAGATCTATATGACAAGAACCTCAGGTCTCTGAAGAAGGAAATTAAAGAAGACCTCAGAAAATGGAAAAATCGTCCATGCTCATGGATTGGCAGGATTAATATAGTTAAAATGGCCATCTTGCCAAAAGCAATATACAGATTCAATGTGATCCCCATCAAAATCCCAACTCAGTTCTTCATAGAGGTAGAAAGAGCAATTCTCAAATTCATCTGGAATAACAAAAAACCCAGGATAGCTAAAACTATTCTCAACAATAAAAGAAAAACTGCATGGTATTGGTACAGTGACAGGCAGGTAGATCAATGGAACAGGATTGAAGAATAAGAAATGAACCCACGACCGCCATCTTGATCCCGGGCTCCAGAGATCGGTCAGACTGAGGTACACAAACATAATCCTAGGCCCAACACCGCAGGGGTCTGAGCCAGACGGGCGTTGGCCTGCACCCAGGCCCTGGGCTGTTCGAGTGGCCATCGGGGCGCCAACCCAGCCAGGATTTTTTTTTTTTTTTTTGCCCCGGCCGGTGCACGCGCCGCCATTTTGCCTACAGGAGCCAGAGTGCTCGGGAGGGCAGAGACTGCTAACAAGCGTAGCCTGAGGCTAACAAAACGGGGGTCTAGGCCCCAAAAGGCACAGGACTGACCCCAAGAACTGGGCGGCTTGGTGGGCCATCTGTGTGTCAACCAGCCCAGGAGGTTATTAGCACAACAGACTCTCCCGGTGCTTTCGCGGAGCGCGGACGCGCACGCCCGCCATCCGGGTCACCTGGCGGACCCAAATAACAGACATAGCCCTAGGGGAACTTTGCTCGGACCTTGGCCTCCCAGGCGTTTGCCTGGACTCAGGGCCCAGGCGACAAGGCTAACCTAGTGTGCGCCAGCCCGGTTGGGGAAATCGGCTGCCCAGCGGAGTGAGCGGAGCACAGGGGAGGTCACAGCAACATTCACCTTCGGAGCTCCCTGGGGGTGCACACGGGTTCCACCTGGTCCACAGACACAATCTGGGGCAAGGCCTCAGGCAGAAGCCCCCAGCTCAAATCTCTCCGCTTCAGATCAGCCTGGGTGGCCGCCACATCTCCAGGTCCCTCAAGAGGCTAGTGGGGGCTTCCGGGCGGCCAGCTGGGAAAAGTCGGTGTGCTCTGATAAATCCTGCGGGCCCCAGCGGGAGCCTTCAGGTGCCTGCTTTGGGATCTGAACAGCCTGGAAAACAGCACCCTGTCTATAGGCAGTGCAGAGTGTAAGCTGTGCACCAGAGGCCAACGGGGAAGGGGCAGCTTGCACTGGTGAGTCCAGCACTGACAAGACCAAGTAACACCAGTGAGAGCTAGATGGCAAAAGGCAAACGCAGAAACGTCACTAACAGAAATCAAGGCAATATGGCAACATCTGAACCAAATTCTCCTCTACCAGCAAGTCCTGGATACCCCATCACACCAGTAAAACAAGATTTGGATTTAAAATCACTGGTCATGATGCTGGTACAGGAACAGATGAAGGTCATTGAGGAGAAAATGGATCAAAAGTTAGAAGCCCTTGCAAGGGAAACACAAAAATCATTGAAAGAAATCCAGGAGAATACAAAAGCCAACAAGGAGGAAATGCAAAAAACACTTAAAGAAATACAGGAGAACTTTGCTCAACAGGCTGAGGTCATGAAAGACGAAACACAAAAATCTCTTAAAGAAATACAGGAGAACTTTGGTCAACAGGCTGAGCTCATGAAAGAGGAAACACAAAAATCTCTTAAAGAATTACAGGAAAACACAAACATGCAAGGGAAGGAGCTAAGCAAAACCATCCAGGATCTAAAATCAGAAGTAGAAACAACTAAGAAAACTCAAAGGGAGACAACTTTGGAGATAGAAAGCCTTGGGAAGAAATCAGGGGACAGAGATGCAAATATCAACAACAGAATACAAGAGATAGAAGAAAGAATCTCAGATGCTGAAGATTCCATAGAAACCATGGACTCAACAGTTAAAGAAAATGCAAAGTGCAAAAAGCTTGTAACCCAAAATATCCAGGAAATCCAGGACACAATGAGAAGACCAAACCTAAGGATTATAGGCATAGATGAGAGTGAAGATTTACAACTTAAAGGGCCAGCAAATATCTTCAATAAAATTATGGAAGAAAACTTCCCTAACCTAAAGAGAGAGATGCCCATGAATATACAAGAAGCCTACAGAACTCCAAACAGACTGGACCAGAACAGAAATACTTCCCGTCACATAATAATCAAAACACCAAATGTTCTAAACAAAGAAAGAATACTAAAGGCAGTAAGAGAAAAAGGCCAAGTAACATATAAAGGAAGACCTATCAGAATCACAGCAGACTTTTCACCTGAGACTATGAAGGCTAGAAGGTCCTGGGCAGATCTCATGCAGACTCTAAGAGAACACAAATGCCAACCAAAACTACTATATCCAGCAAAACTCTCAATCACCATAGATGGAGAAACTAAGATATTTCACGACAAAACCAAGTTCACCCAATATCTATCCACAAACCCAGCCCTAAAAAGGATAATAGGAGGACAACACCAATACAAGGAGGGAAACTCCACCCTGAAAAAAGCAAGATAGTAACCTTTCATCAAACCCAAATAAGTTAAGCAATCAAATTTAAAAAATAACGTCAAAAATGATAGGAAGTAACAATCACTATTCCTTAATATCTCTTAACATCAATGGACTCAATGCCCCAATAAAAAGACACAGACTAACTGACTGGATACGTAAACAGGACCCTACATTTTGCTGCTTACAGGAAACACACCTAAGGGTCAAAGACAAACACTACCTTAGAGTAAAAGGCTGGAAGACAATTTTACAAGCAAATGGTCTCAGGAAACAAGCTGGAGTAGCCATTTTAATATCAGATAAAATTGACTTTCAACCCAAAGTCATCAAAAGAGACTCTGAGGGACACTTCTTGCTGGTCAAAGGAAAAATACAACAAGAAGAACTCTCAATCCTGAACATCTATGCTCCAAATGCAAGGGCACCCTCTTTCATAAAAGAAACTTTATTAAAACTCAAAGCACACATTGCACCTAACACAATAATTGTTGGTGACTTCAACACTGCACTTTCCTCAATGGACCGATCAGGAAAACAGAAACTAAACAAGGACACAATGAAACTAATTGAAGCTTTGGACCAATTAGATTTAACTGATATATATAGAACATTCTATCCTAAAACAAAAGAATATACCTTTTTTTCAGCACCTCATGGTACCTTCTCCAAAATCGACCATATAATTGGTCACAAGACAGACCTCAACAAATATAAAAAGATAGAACTAATCCCATGCCTCCTATCTGATCACTATGGAATAAAAGTGGTCTTCAATAGCAACAGAAACAACAGAAAACCCACAAACACGTGGAGATTGAACAATACTCTACTCAATGACACCTTGGTCAAGGAAGAAATAAAGAAAGAAATTAAAGACTTTTTAGAACACAATGAAAATGAAAACACAACATACCCAAATCTATGGGACACAATGAAAGCAGTGCTAAGAGGAAAACTCATAGCCCTGAGTGCCTCCAAAAAGAAAATGGAGAGAGCATACATTACCAACTTAATGACACACCTGAAAGCCCTAGAACAAAAAGAAGCTATTTCACCCAGGAGGAGTAGAAGGCAGGAAATCATCAAACTCAGGGCCGAAATCAATCAAGTAGAAACAAAGAGAACCATACAAAAAATCAACAAAACTAGGAGCTGGTTCTTTGAGAAAATCAACAAGATAGATAAACCCTTAGCCAGACTGACCAAAGGGCACAGAGAAAGTATCCAAATTAACAAACTTAGAAATGAAAAGGGAGACATAACAACGGAAACTGAGGAAATCCAAAAAATCATCAGATCCTACTACAAGAGCCTGTACTCAACACAACTGGAGAATCTGGAGGAAATGGACAATTTCCTTGACAGATACCAAATACCAAAATTAAATCAGGACCAACTAGACCATCTAAACAGTCCCATAAAGCCTAAAGAAATAGAAGGAGTCATAGAAAGTCTTCCAACCAAAAAAAGCACAGGACCAGATGGTTTCAGTGCAGAATTCTACCAGACCTTCAAAGAAGAGTTAACACCAATACTCTTCAAACTATTCCACAAAATAGAAACAGAAGGAACACTACCCAATTCCTTCTACGAAGCCACAATTACGCTGATACCAAAGCCACACAAAGATCCAACAAAGAAAGAGAACTTCAGACCAATTTCCCTTATGAACATCGATGCAAAAATACTCAACAAAATTCTTGCCAACCGAATCCAAGAACACATCAAAACGATCATCCACCATGATCAAGTAGGCTTTATCCCGGGAATGCAGGGTTGGTTCAATATACGGAAATCCATCAATACAATCCACTACATAAACAAACTCAAAGAACAAAATCATATGGTCATTTCATTGGATGCTGAAAAAGCATTTGACAAAATTCAGCATCCTTTCATGCTTAAAGTCTTGGAGAGAACAGGAATTCAAGGCCCATACCTAAACATAGTAAAAGCAATATACAGCAAACCGGTAGCCAGCATCAAACTAAATGGAGAGAAACTTGAAGCAATCCCACTGAAATCAGGGACCAGACAAGGCTGCCCCCTTTCTCCTTATCTTTTCAATATTGTACTTGAGGTACTAGCTCGGGCAATTCGACAACATAAGGAGGTCAAAGGGATACAAATTGGAAAGGAGGAAGTCAAACTATCATTATTTGCAGACGACATGATCGTCTACCTAAGTGACCCAAAGAACTCCACTAGAGAGCTCCTACAGCTGATAAACAACTTCAGCAAAGTGGCAGGTTATAAAATCAACTCAAGCAAATCAGTGGCCTTCCTATACTCAAAGGATAAGCAGGCTGAGAAAGAAATTAGGGAAATGACCCCCTTCACAATAGCCACAAACAGTATAAAGTATCTTGGGGTGACTCTTACCAAACATGCGAAAGATCTGTATGGCAAGAACTTCAAGACTCTGAAGAAGGAAATGGAAGAAGACCTCAAAAAATGGGAAAACCTCCCATGCTCATGGATCGGTAGAATCAATATAGTTAAAATGGCCATTTTGCCTAAAGCACTATACAGATTCAATGCAATACCCATCAAAATCCCAACTCAATTCTTCACAGAGTTAGAAAGAGCAATTATCAAATTCATCTGGAACAACAAAAAACCCAGGATAGCTAAAACTATTCTCAGCAACAAAAGAAAATCTGGGGGAATCAGTATCCCTGACCTCAAGCAATACTACAGAGCAATAGTGTTAAAAACTGCATGGTATTGGTACAGTGACAGGCAGGAGGATCAATGGAACAGGATTGAAGATCCAGAAATGAACCCACACACCTATGGCCACTTGATCCTCGACAAAGAGGCTGAAAACATCCAATGGAAAAAAGATAGCCTTTTCAACAAATGGTGCTGGTTCAACTGGAGGTCAGCATGCAGAAGAATGCGAATTGATCCATCCTTATCTCCTTGTACTAAGCTCAAATCCAAATGGATCAAGGACCTCCACATAAAGCCAGACACTCTGAAGCTAATAGAAAAGAAACTGGGGAAGACCCTTGAGGACATCGGTACAGGGAGAAAGTTTCTGAACAGAACACCAATAGCGTATGCTCTAAGAGCAAGAATTGACAAATGGGACCTCATAAGGTTACAGAGTTTCTGTAAGGCAAAGGACACCGTCAAGAGGACAGATCGGCAACCAACAAATTGGGAAAAGATCTTCACCAATCCTACATCAGATAGAGGGCTAATATCCAATATATATAAAGAACTCAAGAAGTTAGACTCCAGAAAACCGAACAACCCTATTAAAAAATGGGGTACAGAGTTAAACAAAGAATTCTCACCTGAAGAACTTCGGATGGCGGAGAAGCATCTTAAAAAATGCTCCACTTCATTAGTCATTAGGGAAATGCAAATCAAAACAACCCTAAGATTTCATCTTACACCAGTCAGAATGGCTAAGATTAAAAATTCAGGAGACAGCAGGTGTTGGAGAGGGTGCGGAGAAAGAGGAACACTCCTCCACTGCTGGTGGGGTTGCAAATTGGTACAACCACTCTGGAAAGCAGTCTGGCGGTTCCTCCGAAAACTGGGCACCTCACTTCCAGAAGATCCTGCTATACCACTCCTGGGCATATACCCAGAGGATTCCCCACCATGTAATAAGGATACATGCTCTACTATGTTCATAGCAGCCCTATTTATAATTGCCAGATGCTGGAAAGAACCCAGGTATCCCTCAACAGAAGAGTGGATACAAAAAATGTGGTATATCTACACAATGGAGTACTATTCAGCCATTAGAAACAATGAATTCATGAAATTCTTAGGCAAATGGATGGAGCTAGAGAACATCATACTAAGTGAGGTAACCCAGACTCAAAAGGTGAATCATGGTATGCACTCACTAATAAGTGGTTATTAACCTAGAAAACTGGAATACCCAAAACATAATCCACACATCAAATGAGATACAAGAAGAAAGCAGGAGTGGTCCCTGGTTCTGGAAAGACTCAGTGAAACAGTATTTGGCAAAACCAGAACGGGGAACTGGGGAGGGGTGGGAGGGAGGACAGGGGAAGAGAAGAGGGCTTACGGGACTTTCGGGGAGTGGGGGGGGGCTAGAAAAGGGGAAATCATTTGAAATGTAAATAAATTATATCAAATAAAAAAAAAAGACAAAAAAAAAAAAAAAAAAAAAAAAAAAAAAAAAAGAAATGAACCCACACACCTATGACCACTTGATTCTCGACAAAGGAGCTGAAAACATCCAATGGAAAAAAGATTGCCTTTTCTACAAATGGTGCTGGTTCAACTTGAGGTCAGCGTGCAGGAGAATGCAAATTGATCCATTCTTATCTCCTTGTACTAAGCTCAACTCCAGGTGGATCAAGAACCTCCACATAAAACCAGACACTCTGAAGCTAATAGAAAAGAAACTGGGGAAGACCCTAGAGGACATCAGTACAGGGGGAAAGTTCCTGAACAGAACACCATTAACTTATGCTCTAAGATCAAGAATTGCCAAATAGAAACTCATAAAATTACAAGTTAATATCTTATTTTTTAGTTTTATCCCAGGGTAGGGGAAGTGATTCTAGCACGGCAATTTCGCCAAAAGTTTGCATAACTTAAAGTTATCATGGATTAGTTATGAATATGTGCCAGAGACTCCTCGCTACAGCTTCCCTGCCCTTCCCTTCCCCCTCCCCCAAGCTCCTGCCTCTCCCTGTGAAGCTTGCACAGATGTTTGTCTCATTCCCCTTACCTTCATCATCTTCTACCTCCTCCACCCCTCTCGCCTTCTTTTTCAAATGTCTTAAATTTATATTAAAAGCCCAATTCAATGTTTACAATTTTTTTATTCGATATAATTTATTTACATTTCAAATGATTTCCCCTTTTCTAGCCCCCCCACTCCCCGAAAGTCCCGCAAACCCCCTTCTCTTCCCCTGTCCTCCCACCCACCCCTTCCCACTTCCCCGTTCTGGTTTTGCTGAATACTGTTTCACTGAGTCTTTCCAGAACCAGGGGCCACTCCTCCTTTCTTCTTGTACCTCATTTGATGTGTGGATTATGTTTTGGGTATTCCAGTTTTCTAGGTTAATATCCACTTATTAGTGAGTGCATACCATGATTCACCTTTTGAGTCTGGGTTATCTCACTTAGTATGATATTCTCTAGCTCCATCCATTTGCCTAAGAATTTCATAAATTCATTGTTTCTAATGGCTGAATAGTACTCCATTGTGTAGATATACCACATTTTTTGCATCCACTCTTCTGTTGAGGGATACCTGGGTTCTTTCCAGCATCTGGCAATTACAAATAGGGCTGCTATGAACATAGTAGAACATGTATCCTTATTACATGGTGGGGAGTCTTCTGGGTATATGCCCAGGAGTGGTACCCAGTTTTCGGAGGAACCGCCAGACTGATTTCCAGAGTGGTTGTACCAATTTGCGACCCCACCAGCAGTGGAGGAGTGTTCCTCTTTCTCCACACCCTCTCCAACACCTGCTGTCTCCTGAATTTTTAATCTTAGCCATTCTGACTGGTGTAAGATGAAATCTTAGGGTTGTTTTGATTTGCATTTCCCTAATGACTAATGAAGTTGAGCATTTTTTAAGATGTTTCTCCGCCATCCGAAGTTCTTCAGGTGAGAATTCTTTGTTTAACTCTGTACCCCATTTTTTAATAGGGTTGTTTGGTTTTCTGGAGTCTAACTTCTTGAGTTCTTTATATATATTGGATATTAGCCCTCTATCTGATGTAGGATTGGTGAAGATTTTTTCCCAATTTGTTGGTTGCCGATTTGTCCTCTTGATGGTGTCCTTTGCCTTACAGAAACTTTGTAATTTTATGAGGTCCCATTTGTCAATTCTTGCTCTTAGAGCATACGCTATTGGTGTTCTGTTCAGAAACTTTCTCCCTGTACCGATGTCCTCAAGGGTCTTCCCCAATTTCTTTTCTATTAGCTTCAGAGTGTCTGGCTTTATGTGGAGGTCCTTGATCCATTTGGATTTGAGCTTAGTACAAGGAGACAAGGATGGATCAATTCGCATTCTTCTGCATGCTGACCTCCAGTTGAACCAGCACCATTTGTTGAAAAGGCTATCTTTTTTCCATTGGATGTTTTCAGCCTCTTTGTCGAGGATCAAGTGGCCATAGGTGTGTGGGTTCATTTCTGGATCTTCAATCCTGTTCCATTGATCCTCCTGCCTGTCACTGTACCAATACCATGCAGTTTTTAACACTATTGCTCTGTAGTATTGCTTGAGGTCAGGGATACTGATTCCCCCAGATTTTCTTTTGTTGTTGAGAATAGTTTTAGCTATCCTGGGTTTTTTGTTGTTCCAGATGAATTTGATAATTGCTCTTTCTAACTCTGTGAAGAATTGAGTTGGGATTTTGATGGGTATTGCATTGAATCTGTATAGTGCTTTAGGCAAAATGGCCATTTTAACTATATTGATTCTACCGATCCAGGAGCATGGGAGGTTTTCCCATTTTTTGAGGTCTTCTTCCATTTCCTTCTTCAGAGTCTTGAAGTTCTTGTCATACAGATCTTTCACATGTTTGGTAAGAGTCACCCCAAGATACTTTATACTGTTTGTGGCTATTGTGAAGGGGGTCATTTCCCTAATTTCTTTCTCAGCCTGCTTATCCTTTGAGTATAGGAAGGCCACTGATTTGCTTGAGTTGATTTTATAACCTGCCACTTTGCTGAAGTTGTTTATCAGCTGTAGGAGCTCTCTAGTGGAGTTCTTTGGGTCACACCAATACTCTTCAAACTATTCCACAAAATAGAAACAGAAGGAACACTACCCAATTCCTTCTACGAAGCCACAATTACGCTGATACCAAAGCCACACAAAGATCTAACAAAGAAAGAGAACTTCAGACCAATTTCCCTTATGAACATCGATGCAAAAATACTCAATAAAATTCTTGCCAACCGAATCCAAGAACACATCAAAACGATCATCCACCATGATCAAGTAGGCTTTATCCCGGGAATGCAGAGTTGGTTCAATATACGGAAATCCATCAATACAATCCACTACATAAACAAACTCAAAGAACAAAACCACATGGTCATTTCATTGGATGCTGAAAAAGCATTTGACAAAATTCAGCATCCCTTCATGCTTAAAGTCTTGGAGAGAACAGGAATTCAAGGCCCATACCTAAACATAGTAAAAGCAATATACAGCAAACCAGTAGTCAGCATCAAACTAAATGGAGAGAAACTTGGAGCAATCCCACTAAAATCAGGGACTAGACAGGGCTGCCCACTTTCTCCTTATCTTTTCAATATTGTACTTGAGGTACTAGCTCGGGCAATTCGACAACATAAGGAGGTCAAAGGGATACAAATTGGAAAGGAAGAAGTCAAACTATCATTATTTGCAGACGACATGATCGTCTACCTAAGTGACCCAATGTTTACAATTTTAACTGCATTGACTATCCACTCTAGAGATTGGTTTAAAAGAATCAGCTAATGCAGGTAGGGATTTCACAAGCCGGAGCTTGTTGGGAGGAGGAAGAGGGAGGACTGCGGAGGTGGAGCTAGAAAGAAGATTGGAGGAGAAAAGACAGACACTCACATTTTTCCCATTTAATGTCTTTTTACAAGTTTCTGGAATCTATGACGACTTCTCCATTTAGAATCACCTTAGAACCACATTTAGAATATGTCCTTGCAATAAAATCATACTTTAATTATGATCCATATTTTCTGTATTTCATTGGAAAGAGAAACAACAAAATTATTGTTAGTTAATTAAAACTTAATAACATGAAATTAGGACTTGCAAATTATGATGTGAATTTATGCAAAATAGGTAAATGATAAACTGCTTTAGTTTTGGTGTGATGTGATCTCTCCTCTATAAGATTCAATAATAAGCTACCATTCTTCAACTACCAGCTCAATCAAAGGTGAACATGCCAAATGCTGTCTCTTTCCAGTGCTTCCCCTTGGAATTCCTGTCATTCTTATTTAGCATATCTTATTTCTTCAAAGAAATAGCACTGTTTAGTTTATTAAAAATTCATGGAACACAATTTTCTCTTGAGCAAGGTGTAAGGCTTTCAACCACGGGTATATTATTGCCTAAAAACTTACCTATATTTAAAAGATTTATGAATTTAGCATTACTGTTGGCAGAGTGTTAGCAATAAACTTTTTTCAAGTTATAAACATGAGATTAGGAGAAACCAAAAACGGTCATTTATCCTCTCTACTAGTTGTAAGACTTGCCTTATATAAATAAAAACTATTAAATAGTTTATCTCATTCTTAAAAAGATAAAATGTTACCACCCATCATTACACATAGATATTTCAGTAAAGAGGCTTGATTGGTTTGTAACAGAGCCTTTCGTTTCAATGATACTCGTAATTCCTCACTAGATGAAAGAAGCTTTAAGTTACCTCTGAAGGTCACAAGTTTAATTTGCAACTACTTATCACTACATGTCTCCTAACCGCTCTGAAAAATTTCTGTCTATCACTTAGATCCAGAACCTGCAGAGTACTTCCTCCTGAAACTCAAGAAGTTCATTCTACTTTCTATTGTTTATTTTATATTCTTAGCATGTACTACAGCATTACCAGTTGCAAAATGGCAAAGGCCAAGGACATCATTGAGTTAAAGATCCACAAAGGTTCATCAGTGTTTTAAGCCTGGAGTAACCTCCATACCTGACTTTTGTCAAAAGTTCCACTTTATATGCTAGTTCTCCTCTGTTCTGGCTATAGTTCAGGCTCCATTTAGGGAGTTCTACTCAATGGGTTTTAATATATTTATTAATAATGATCTACTTAATCATTATTTCTTTCATGACACAGTTTGTCAGAATTATTTACATGAATTATTTTCCTCATTCATCTCCTCAGAACTGTAAGTTGTCTAGAAAATAATATATTAAGATAGTGAAGATTTTTATCTAGTTATAAGGTTATGAAAAGTATTCTAGGTAAGTTATGCATTAGTACCTTGCCAGATCTGTTATTAATAACAACAGTATTTTGCCTGACAAATCCAGTGTTCTGTGGACTGTACTTAAGATGATTTTTTTTATTTCTCCCTAACAATTTCATGAGGTACTGGTAACACTTCAACTTCCACCAGAAAAAAAATACTTAAAAAAGGCAAATTGTTTATCCTCTGTTTCAGAGCAAGAGAGAGGGGAGGAAACAAGATTGAGTTCAGGTTGTTTGATTTCAAAACCTTGTTTGTCCTACTCTGCTAATATTGCTGATATTAATGACCTGAGATTTACTTACTAATAGCAATGAAAGCTAACATTTTATAAAAACATGACAATGAAATCTAGAAACACCCTTTGAAAAAATATAAAATCATACAGCCAGCAGATTATGATCATTGGCTTGATAGAAACACTGCAGCATCATGCTGGAACACCTGACCACTCTCGAGATACAGAAGACCCAAATAAAGGAAAACAAGTAGTTTTGATTCGTTGTGATTGGCATATTTCACTCAGTATAAAACCCTCAAGACTTCTAGATAATATATCATGTTTTGATGTTTATTTCCTTTCTTTATCTCCTTCTCTTCTTCTCCTCGATCTATTTTTCCCACTCGTTTAGTTACTTCTCTTCCTCCTTCTCTTCCTTCTTATCCTTTCCCATATGATATTCAAATTCAAATCTGGTCCATATGTACATAAAGCAAGCACCGTAATAATGAACTCTACACTTACACACTTTACCAATTGATTGAGCAACATTCCATTGTGCATATCTTCATATTTGGTTTATCAACAGACATTTGGTGAGCCCTCATTTTGCCTACAGAAAATATTGTTGTGAACACAAGTGCACAGACTACCTCTTCAATTGTAATTGTAATAATTGCAACTCAAGCACAATTGTAATTGTAATTCAATTGTAATAGTTAACAATTATTGTTTGAATACAGTCACAAGTGGGATTGCTGAATGATGCCTAATTTTTTGAAAAATCACTATAACAATTTTCATTGTGGCCATACAATTGCACATTCCAAACAACAATGAACTTTGTGTTCCTTTTTTTCATAATTGTGCCAGCACTTGTTATTTCATATTTTATTGTCATCTTTAAGTAGTAGTAACCTAACGTGTATGAGGTCATAGTTTATTTTTATACTTGACTTAGATTTTCCCAATTGTTTATGATGTTGGGCATACTGTCATTTGCTGGTATATGTATGCCCTCGAGAGAGAAGTGCCTGTTCATATTACTTGCCTCTTTTCAGTCAGATTATTTATATCTTTTTAGGTTCACTCATTTGGTTACAGAGTCCAACTTTATCCTTGCTATAAAGACATGAGCATGGTAAGAACGACAACGTGAGCCAACCAGAAACACCTATGGCTCCCAGGGACGAAACCATCCAGCAAGGGGTCCATATGGTTCCAGCCATAATTATGGCAGAGGAATGCCTTGTTGGGCATAGGTGAGAGGAGAGGTCCTTGGTCCTATGAAGGTTAAGTAGATGCCCCAGCGTGGGGAAATTGGGGGGGGGGGAGGGTAGGTGGGAGTGAGTTGGGCAGAGGGGCATCTTCTTGGAGGCAGAGGGATGGAGGAAATTTTGGGGGTTTTCTAGGAGGGGGAAAACTGGGAAAGGGTATAACATTTGAAATGTAAATGAAGAATATATTCAAATAAATAAACAAACAAACAAACAAAGAAGCAAATAAAGACATGATCAGCTGTGCCACAGTGCCCAGAGTTGATCCTGTGCCATAGCACTCCATACTCTAACCAGCAGAGATCTGGTCTCCCATGAGTATGGACACGCCTGTGAGCATAGGCAAGATCATCACTTCTGCTCAGAGGGACCCACCCAAAACCTTCAGGACTCAGTAACCAAGGAGCAGCCTGGGATAGGGTCCTTCCGATTTCTGTCTGTCCCTGGAGATGATCCTGTGTCACAGTGCTCCATAACCATATACTGTTGGGAGAGACCTGGTCTTCCAAGACTGTAGACACTCCTGTGAGTGGAGGAAACAGGATTCTTCCAGTTTCTGCACCAGGAGCTGATCCTCTGCCACAGTGCTCCACACCCAAATCCTGTTGGGAGAGACCTGGTCTTCGGGAGTGCCAACACACCTGTGAGCACAAGTAAGACAACCACCTCTGATCAAATTCATGGCCAAAAAGGAACACAAAAATCTCTTAATGAATTACAAGACATCACAAGCAAACAGGTGAAGGAATCAAACAAAACCATCAAGGATCTACAAATTGGAAAATAGAAATAATAAAGAAATCACAAAGGGAGACAACCTTGGAGATAGAAAACATAGGAAAGAGATGATGAGTCCAAGGTGCAAGCATCGCCAACAGAATAAAAGAGAGAGACAAGAGAATCTCAGGTGCAGAAGATACCATAAAAAACATAGACACAAGTATGAAAGAAATTGAAAAATGTAAAAAGCTCCGAACCCAAAATATCCAGAAAGTACAGGACACAATGAGAAGACCAAATTTAAGGATAATAGTTATAGAAGAGAGGAAAGATTTTCAACTTAAAAGGACAGTAAATATCTTCAACAAAATTATAAAAGAAAACATCCTTAATATAAAGAAAGAGATGCCCATGAACATACAAGAAGCCTACAGAATTCCAAATAAACTGGACCAGAAAAGAAATTTCTTCCATCACATAATAGTCAAAACACTAAGTGCACAAAACACAGAAAGAATATTAAAAGCAGTAAGGAAAAATGGTCAAGTAACATATAAAGGCAGACCTATTAGAATTACACCAGACTTCTCACCAGAGGTTATGAAAGCTAGAAGATCCTGAACAGATGCCAGCCCAATTCATTCTATGAAGCCACAGTTATGCTACATATTCTTCCTTGGAGATGGAATGGTTTCTCTCTTACCAGAAACTTGTCACAATTTTCTTTCATAGAGGACTTCATAAGAGTTTTTTTTTCTACTTCTATCACATTCAATGTTCCAAATAGATTTTAAAAACTGGTGGAGTACATATTACATTTAGCTTCAGAAGACATCATGTATATTTAAGAGGCATTTAGATAATATAAATTATTTTGATGACATACTGTCAATACTGAGCTGTATATGTTAAAATAAATTTTATTAGTTTAGTAAAAAAAATCAACTAAAAGTTTTGACACTTGAATAATGTTGAAATAACATTTCATAATTATTTTATTCCTTTTAGTCTAGATTTACCTATAGAATTTTTATGTAATTATCTGTGTTTTCTTTTATGGATTCTAGCTTTATAATATAGAATGATTCCACAAACTCAGAATATAAACATTTTAAGCATTGCTTTATCTGAATAATTTTGTGGGTTTCATTTTTGCAAAAGAGTTATGCCTCTTATTGCCATTCCTCTTGCTATTATGATTATGTTGTTTTTAATAGGAAAGTAACTATTTTAAGATCTTGTTTTATTTTACTTGAATGGCTGGACTTCTACTACTATGACCAGTTCATTACTTTCCCCAGGAATTTGAATAGTTTTTATGTTATTAAATTTACATTTGTATTAAGTAAGGAAGGAAAAAAAAATCCAAACATGAGCATCAGCACTATCTCACACACAATGCCAAACCACAGACCAGAACTGCAGGTCAACCTGCTTATCCTACCCATATGAAATCTGAACACAAGCAAGTTCTAAATTTACAAATACTACATAAAAACATTTTAAGATAACTAAATAGTTTTACTTTCTTTGACTCCGGCTTGTAACATGGTCTTAAAGTCATATGACTTAATGTTAGTAAGACTGACATTTAAGCTAGAGTCCAGTTTAGATACTGCCTAATCCAATGCCCTCCTTTTGTAGATAAAAGAACATCAAAGGAGAAAAGGTATCTGCTACTCAGATAACAGAAGCACAGTGTGGACTGGAGTTCATGTGCTGGGGCCTCCAGATACCATTTGTTTTCCATCTTCTGCATTGTTTTTTTTTTTTTCTCCAAAGTCAAATAAAACTGAGATGTTTCAAAATTTACTGAAATGGGAATGGAAACACCAAGGTTCTCATTCCACTCTGTCACTCACAGATGTAAGATATTTAGTAAGACACTTAGACATTGTGCTTTTCACTACACTGTGCCAATAAATAGAGATAAAACCCCCTTGTCTGTTATCAGTTGTGCATGTGTCATTTAGAGGATAAAAAGCATGTTAAAACAATTTGAAAATGTGAAGATTTGAGCATGTATAAGATGGGTATTGCAATTAATGCTAGCAGCATATATTTTTTTTTGAGGCTATGCATAAGAATGACAGGAAAGTCTGAAAGTAAGTACAACTTTGATGGTGAGTGCTTATGCCTACAAAGCACCTCATTGCCAAGTCTTCAACAATTCTAGCCTTGTTTGTTTCTGGATTTTACTTATCTCTGTAGTAAGAAGAGCTACACTAGACAGATACTCAGACCAATCCAGTCTAAATTCTTGTGATGTTGGGGTATGTGTGATTTCTCCTGCCAAGTTGCATTCCAACTGAAAGAATCTTTTAAGCCAGTGAGTGCTACTATAAACTACATAGCCCAGAGTGACACTGCCTTCAGCATTTCTTGGGAAAACAGTTAAATCCCTCTGATTAGGAAGTGAGGGACATCACTAAGTACTACAGATTACTGTTCATTTGCTGTTCTTACAGAGGACTTGGGATTGGTTCCTAACCACCACATGGCAGTAAACTACAGTCTAGAACTCCAATTCCAAGAAATACAGTTCTCTCTTCTGAGTTTTTGCAGGCATACCTGATATTTAAAGAAACATGCAGAAAAAAATACCCGTGTACATAAAATAAAAATAAATAAATATTTGAAGGAAAAAATCACCTATTTTCTATATCCATGAATACTTAGATCTCTGGCCTTCAATGTCATTTTTCTCAAAGACCAACTCCTAAATGTAATAGTAGATTAGAATTTTTCTCATCTTCTTGCCCCCACAATGGTGAAGCATCTTTTAAAGGAACATCCACTGTGGAGATGATTTGTTTATTTCCAAGTATTGAGGGGGACCTGAATCTGTTACAATCTTAGTTCTACAGGTTAATGAATCTGGCGTATTAGTCCCTACTTTATATAATCACAGGCAGTCTGAGTGCAATGTCTTATATAAGAAACCCAAATATATTTAGTGCTAAACAATTACTGGTTACTAACAATTTAGTAGTTATTACTTAATGTAATTTAGAAATATAAAGATGAATCTCATTCTTTCCCTCTCCAGGCATGGTCCTGAATATGTGACTTTTCCTGTGTAGGTTGCCTATTAGGGAAGCAGATACTGAGAAGATGCTGGTTTTGCTTCCCTCCCCCTTCTTCCGTGCAGATACTGGGACAGCTGGATCCAGAGATAAAGCCAGAGTTCTCCAAAAGAGAATGCTCCTCACTAGAATTACTTGAATCAAAAGAATAGCCATCAGTAGGAGGTTATCCTTTTCTCTAGTAAAACATTCAAAGACTGACTCTAGGGTAAGAAAAATAACGCTATGAGCTATAGACTTGCCTTGAACAAGGATGTTGAGGAAGAAACAAGGAGTAGACAGAAAGAATCTTATCACATGGTGTGAGCCTCTTAGCAGAAGGCTAAGGAATGTGAGTTATGGATTATGGGGTTTCTTTCTAGTCAGCAAGGCTTAGCACCTCTCCATCTCAGTTTTCAAAACTAAGTGAGAGACAGAGACATGTCTGGTTTTGTTTTCTTTTGTGGTAGGAAAGGTGTGCCTGACAGAGATGGGAACATTCCTTAAATGGGTTAATTTGAGCCCCACAAAAATAGATTGTGAATATGGTCAAAGAGTTCAGTTGGTGTTTTTTTTTTTTTTTTTTTTTGGTTGTTTGGTTACTTGATTGTATGGTAGTTTAGATGTTTGTTTGTTTGGTTAGTTGGTTGGTTGGTAGGCTGGTTGGTAGGCTGGTTGGTAGGCTGGATGCTTGATTTTGTGCAGTTTTGTTTTGTTTGAATCTGAAATGGTTTGAATAGCTCAAGCTGGCCTCAAATTCACAATTTAGCTAAGACTGGCTTTAAATTTTTGATTTATCTGTTTCCACATTCTAAGTACAGGGATTCAGTGATATATGACAGGCCTTAGAGGAAAACCCCAGTATTTAAATTTATGAACACTTTTTGTCTGTTCCCTTTTACTAATGCATAAGTATTTGATTCAGACAGCCTTTTCTTTAGAAATAAGTCATATTAAACTGTTTGGGTAAGACACTTGAATTTTTGACTGATTCATATGAACCTGGACAGGGAAAAACTACTCTCTGCTCTAGTGAGGGCTTCCAAGTCCACTTCTCTGTCTCAAGATAGTGATTATTTTTACCCAAAATGAGGGTTTAACCTCAGCTCTGAAAGATTTGGGGTTGTATGATTCTGTGTTGGGAATGTCCTATTAACTTGGATGCTTGTAGCATCCCTGGTCTGGACCCAGTAGATGTCCATAGTAGCCTTCCCCCCACTCTTGACAACAAATTTTCTACAGATATTATCTACACATATCCTAGAGACAAAATCATGCCAAACTGATATTGATGTAGCAAAAATGAAAGATATGCTCATACCCCACTATAAGACTTATTTAGGTGTGTATTTTCCTTTACATGTGTATTAAGGTGCTATTTATACATGAATAAAAATAGCAATGTGAAAGATAGAATAAAAAACTCAGAAAAGATGAAAGAGTACTAGCAAAGTATTTTAATATGATGTTGATGTTGGCACTTTGCAACAGTTTCTTTGTCCATTCCTGTTATGGGAGCATGCCATATAAACCTTGAGGATTTTACTCTAAGTGAAATATACCAATCAAAAAAATCAAAACTCCTTGTATTCCTATGACAATAATTGCAAGACTATCCCTTACTTTTTCTCCTATGAGGTACAGTATATCATCTCTTTTGTTGAGTTCCTTGATCCTCTTGGACTGGAGTTTTGTGCAAGGTCATAAGTACGGACCTACTTGTATTCTTCTACATGCAGCCATCCAGTTTACCCAACATCATTTGTTGAAGATGCTGTCTTTTTACAAGGTATATTTATGGCTTCTTCATCAATTCAAAGTGCCAATAAGTATGTGGATTTATGACTGGGGGTTCATATCGATTCTCTATCAAACTAATTTATTCTCTATGAAGTTAGTTATTTTAAATATTGTAGTTATAATTTTTGTCAGTTATGCATTTTGGTTTTGATTGTGATATCCTGAGGAACTTTTCAGTGGGAGGGAAGAGCTCTGTCCATCAAGAACAGATTTTAAATAGAGTAAAAACATACTGGTAAGTTTTTTATGATCATTTGTCAATGGAATTGAGACTAGTGACTTGTGGTGCATAACGAACGATAGAATACCTGGTTGGATGTTTCCCCTGTGACTGGAAATGTGAAGCGTCTTTCCTACTCTGAGCCTGGTTCTCTGGACTCATTGTTCTTCTGTAGCTCAAATATTTATCTCCTCCTTCCCCTCTGCTTCTCTCTGTGAAATTTGTAGAGTTCTGGTGTGACTTAAACCCTACCTTTTTCTTCAAGTATTTGTTCACAGTAACTATTTAATAAGCAGAAACTAGGAATGAATTTCCCACCCCATGTATTAAGAATGTGGCATTTTATGTTTCTATTCATTTAAGTTAAACTTGTATCTCTTTTTATCAAACATACACTGATTTTTCTATGGAATGATTACATTGTCAATGAATTAGATCTACTTTTATTTTTTAAGTGCCTTAAAATATATGGAGCTGTGATATTAATTCTTTTTCAGAACTGACATACTTTATTATCATCATTGTCATGTACTTTTTGACATTTCCAAAAAGACTTGGGTGAGAAGAGAGATAAATGTGCCTTCTCACCATCTGGACTTGCCACTACATGAAATTTCGATTCTTCCTTTGTTGTTCTAAGCATTAGTCTCAGCCTTGACAGTACCTTGGAGTACTCTTATAAAACACTAATGCCTGAGCCACAGGCAAAGGGATGGTGATTTATTTAGTCTGGAATGAAACCCAGACCTCAGTACTCTTTAAAGCTCCCTGGGTGATTATAATGTGGCATCAGTTTGAAAATGATTCTGGAAATGTGTGAGTACTTGAACAGGAGGAGTCAACTCATAGATTTCAGTGTCACTAAAAATACTCAAAACAGATCCTGAAGCTCTATGGGCACTAATTCAGAGGCCTCAGAAGGTAAAGAATCTTGCTGCCAAGCCTGCCAACCTGACTGCTAGCTCCATGACTCACGTAGTTGAAGGAGAGAACCAAATCTAGAAATTGTCCTCTGACCTCCAGATGACTGCTGTCACACAGACACAGATATAACATGATCCCAATCCCCTACTACACAGAGATGTGTGTGTGTGTGTGTGTGTGTGTGTGTGTGTTCAGGGGTGCAATTATTTTAGTTTTAAAAGAAAGCAGCAAAAAGTTGTTTCTACTTTAAATTTCTGCATGGTGGAGTTGCTATGGGTTGATTAAGTGTTTCTCAAATGCTCTTATCATCTCAACGTGGGCTTCTGTTACTCAGTCCAGATAGAGACTGCAGGTAGATGAGGCATGAGTGACCTAGAATTCAGGGTATCCCAAGCTGAACTTCCAAATACAGTGGCTTAAAAGTCAAATCAAAGATAAGTACTAGCTTATGGCTCTAAGCTTCCAAAGCCAAGAGCTTATTTAGTTACCGCAGATACGTATGGTTCATGGCTCAGTCTCTGTACCTAGAGGCCAAATGTAGAACTCTGAGCATACTAGCCTTTTTCACTCTGGCAATTATCTTAGAGTCCTACTGGCTGGGATGTGCAGACTAGTCTTTGTCCTCAGCTTTTGTCTCTTCTCAGCTTCATTCCTTCTACGGTGTAAATGACTGCCATTTCTTGCCTTGACAAAAATGTCTAATATCCTTTGTAGTGTCTCTTTTGTCAGTTTCAATCCCTTAGATGCTGTTACCATTGCTGATGTCTCAGTTTTGTCTGTTTCGTTATTATTGCTGTTGTTGTCGTTGTGGTGGTGGTGGTGGTTCTGGATGTGTTCTTGTTGTTGTTGCTGCTGCTGCTGCTTCCGCTGACAATGCTGTTGTTGTTCTTAAACAAGTTCAGTCTGTTCTCATCATGATAAAGACTGAAAATTATCCATTAGACCTAATGTTGACGACATAATTGTGCACGGACCATAATTCTACCAGTCACGGACCAACATGTTCATGGCTCCTACATCCATCAATCTCAGACCTTACATGTGTACTTCTCAAGTTTTTTATTTGAACTTTTTATGTGAATCAATCATAAGCTTCCTATGGTCTAGAGCACAAAATTTTGTTCATTCACTGGGCAGGAGATCTGTCTCTTGTTCCAACTGAGAATGGCTCCAGAATACTAGCATCATCTGGAGTTCCATGACGCTTGTGTACAGTATAAATTCTCTGGAGTAGCTGTGACTAACCCTCAGGCAGCCATGAGTAAAAGAAGCTCTTTGCTGCTGTAGTACAGTTTCTCCAAGGAATATATTGACTAGAAATTCAGACAGAACCTCAGATATGATACTAACATTTCTGTAAAACTAAAATGTATGGGTACATCTCAGATGACTTCAGAGGACACAATAATGACTCTCCATTATTGTGATGACTTATTCCATTATTCTTCTGGTGATGACTTAGCATTAACTTTAAATGCTTTTGAACAGACTATCAAGTAAGAAAGTCAAATACGACAAATTTTATAAAAAAGTCAGAGAAACAATAAGCTTACCTCTCCTGTCTAAGAAAGTAATTCCATGAGCTAATTTGTTCCTAAGACAATTTAAATCAAATGAGGATGAAATTAGAGGAAATAAGTATGTTTGAAATTTAAATACAAATTATTCTTTACTCTTTATATCAGCATTATGAAAAATGGAATGTATTTTTCCATTATAGCACATTCATTCATATTTTACAAAAATGTATAGAACTTTTAAATTATAATTTAGTTAGCATATCACTGAATCTAATTTATTAACTCTTAATTAGATATTATAGAAGCAATAGAAGTTTTGTTTGCTTGGTATTTTTTTTGTTTTGTTTGCTAAAAAAAGTCCTATATGAGAGAAGCTAAACACAGATTGTTTGGAAAGCATATAATTAAGAAATCAGAACTTTAATTTTACTTAAATAAAATATGAGGCAAAAACCACAGGATTATTTTTTCCATGGGGATATATAAACACCTGTCTGGAAATCACATTCTGGACATTAAAATTGGAAAATTATGGTGACTTTCATTTGCAACATGATAAGAAGACAAAATATGTCAGAAGAAGACATTAGTGATGAAAGACTGCAAACAAAATGCGTGAGGGAAAGCATGCTATGGTGTCCTAGGATAGCTCGTGATAATAATGCAAATACTTCTTGGTAGGATGAATCAAACACAAAGCAAACATTCTTTGACTGACAATTATTTGTCAAATGTTGCAGGATTTTCCCTGCCCAATCACATTAGGACAGTGGAAGGCCTATGATTGGATGGGAAAAGGGAGGCAGAGCTAGGAGGAGGAGGGACAGAGATCACAGGTGGAGAAGGGAGGAGAACTGAAATGGAGTCTGATGTGGTGTTATCAAAAGGTTAAAATAAGTGGCTTATGGCTTTATCATGATCAATTGGCTCTGAAATTACTGTATTGACATTGTGTAATTGTCATTTTAAATATACATAAATCTAATTGGCTAACTAGTTAAGAATTATTGGCCACGCTTCTACCAGGTAATTGGGGGGTAAGGTGGCAAACCATGGGATGTGTGGGCGTTGTGCGGAAGCAAGATAAACTCTTGATTCCTGGTGGAGAGCTGGCCCTAGGGGGATGGAAAGTGGGCAGAGTGGATGATTACAGGAGCATAGGCCTAACCCAAAAAGAGTTCATGGGTCCATTGGCGGGCTAGCAGGAGCCCTTTGACCCAGTGTGAGGTATGCAGATCGCCATTGCCTTGCTGGCACAAGTGCAGGAATGTGCCTGCAATCTTTTTTAATATTTGGCACAATAGTCAGATGACTACTAGATTTCAGATACTGAAGATATATGTGAGGTGCAACTGAGCAGTACTGGGTAAGCTCTTCCCTCATGTAGCATTTGGTCTACCAGAATATTTACATGTGGACTAAACAATTACATGATAAGTTATTAATATAAGTTGTGCTAAGTTCTATGAAGAATCAGACACTAGGAAAACCTAGAAGCAGTTGATTTGTAAAGGAAGGACTCCATAAAACATAATGATATCTTTGGTAAAATAAAGAATTCAGTAAAAATCTTAGATCATGGACACATTTCAGCAATGACAAAACCTCTTAGCCTGGGCATATACCCAAAAGATTCCCCAGCATGTAATAAGGATACATGTTCTACTCTGTTCATAGCAGCCCTATTTATAATTGCCAGAAAAAAAAAAACAATGAATTCATGAAATTCTTAGGCAAATGGATGGAGCTGGAGAACATCATACTAAGTGAGGTAACCCAGACTCAAAAGATGAATCATTGTATGCACTCACTAATAAGTGGATATTAACCTAGAAAACTGGAATACGCAAAACATAATCCACACATCAAATGAGGTACAAGAAGAACAGAGGAGTGGCCCCTTGTTCTGAAAAGACTTAGTGAAGCAGTATAGAACAAAATCAGAACAGGGAAGTGGGAAGGGTTGGGTGGGAAAACAGGGGGAGGGAAGGGGGCTGATGGGACTTTTGGGGAGTGGGGGTCCAGAAAAGGGGATATCATTTGAAATGTAAATAAATATATCAATAAATTAAAAAATAAAAAATAAAGGAATGAAGGTGATAAAATCCTAGGAAACATTGTCTAGAACATGACAAACCATGATTAACATCTATTGATAAGGAAAGGTAAGTGATCCTGCAGTTGACTGATCAAGGGAATTTCTGTAGAGATAGCAATTCAAAGAAAGAAACGGAGCTTAATGAGGATGGGACAATGAGAAGATTGCCATTGTCTTAGTAGGAACCATGCAAATTAAGGAGGAAGACCATAAACTCTGCCTGAGGGTGGTGTTAGCTGAATGGATGTATTTCTAATAAGCAACTCAAAGATCTTTTTTTAAACTGTGTGGATCTTTGTCCCAGAGTAGTAAAAAACATAAAGTACAAAATTAATCATGAATTTGTAATAATAAACAAGTTAAATCCTTGGTAGAATTTATCAGTATGAACAATGTGTTCTCTTCTATTAAAGAGAGAGTGTGAAATTTAATAAAACCCAAGATTTTGATTGTAGTAAAATATAAGATACAAATTCAGTATTGAAGCAGTTGGGCGGTGGTAGCGCACGCCTGTAATCCCAGCACTCTGGGAGGCAGAGGCAGGCGGCTTTCTGAGTTTGAGGCCAGCCTGGTTTACAGAGTGAGTTCCAGGACAGCCAGGGCTATACGGAGAAACCCTGTCTCAAAAAAAAAAAAAATCCAAAAAAAAAAAATTCAGTATTGAAAATATTCTTTGAAATACACTACTTTCTCAAATTATTTTTAGTCAAAAGAAATCAGTGAACAGGTCCCATCATGGGCTTTATTTCTATTCCTTATTAACTATAGTCGAAGTTTTGAGATTTTCATGTGTAAATACACAATGAATTACAAAGTTCTTCCTATTTACAATAAATTAGTCTGATCTATGGATTTTCATAAGTTATTCTATATATACTATATAATGTGCTTTAATCCCAGCTTAATTAGCAGAATGAGACTATGCATTTCAATGCTTAGAATTTTTCTACATTCAACTGCTTAGAAATACAAAGTTTATAAGAGCATTAAATGAATGCAAAAGCACAGGGTGAACACTCTTAGAAATTCAATAGTTTAATACGACCCTATCACAGAGAATCAGAAGAAAATTAAATATTTTCCTATTAATTAAAATAAGGTATATTATAATTGTTATTTAAAATGTAGAAACAGTGTGTTCTAATTTAAATAAGTATTTCTTTCATACCTATCTATATAAATTCAAAACTTAAATAGACTTGAGTCACTCAGAAATATTTCAAATATTTTCAAAATTATTTAGAGATCAACAATAAATTCTCAATGAATCCTGATATTCAGGCATAATACTGTGTCATATTTGGAGAAAAATAACTTCCATAAGCTAAGTATTGATTAATCCTAGCTTTTCATCCTAATGCAGAAAGGGAATCAAAACCTACCTCTTTCTCTTTCAGAGAAGCTGAAGAAAGTAACTTTGAAGTTCTACTTAAGTACTACATCTTGACTCTTTCCTCTATATTTGTGTTTAATAGAATTTCTGAGAATCTCAAGATGTAACCCATCAATTTATAATAATTGTGGCTTGAAAAATATGAAATCATCGATTGTTGAGTTGGAATAAAAAGTGAAATTGAACAGTACATTTAATATATATAATATAGAATGACTGAAAAGGTCTATACTTGGAAATATTCTGATATTAAAATCTTATGAAAAAACAATGGTCACTAAAACTTCAGCAATTAGAATATCCAAAAAGAATTATTCTTGTCTAAAATTAAGTAGCATGCACATAGTGATGTACATAAGAAACATTCAAATGAAAATTTATAGATTTCGATGTCTTACAAAGGAAAATAGAGCCTGGAAAAGTGGATCAGTGATTCAGAACCTTTCCTGCTCTTGAAAAGGGCTGGAATCTGGTTCCCAGTGTACACATAGATCTGTAGCTCAAACTCCAGGATCTGAAACCATTTTCTAGGTTTTCTGAATGTTCACGTACATGTGCACAACATAGAGGCACACAATTACATGCAATTGAAAATGAATAAATATTTTCAAACTTAAAATAATTAAATGGCAGAATTACAAAGCTTCTGACTCCAAAACATTGAAAGTTGTAAATGAAATCAGTTTGGCGATTCGTCAGAAAATTAGACATAGTACTACCAGTGGACCCAGGTATACCACTCCTGGGCATATACCCAGAAGATGCTCCTACATGTAATAAGGACACATGCTCCACTATGTTCATAGCTGCCTTATTTATAACAGCCAGAAGATGGAAAGAACCCAGATGTCCCTCAAAAGAGAAATGGATACAGAAACTATGGTATATATACACAATAGAGTACTCTTCAGCTATTAAAAACAATGAATTAATGAAATTCTTAGGCAAATAGATGGAACTAGAAAGTGTCATCCTGAGTGAGGCAACCCAATCACAAAAGAACACACATGGTATGCACTCACTAATAAGCAGATGTTAGCCCAAAAGCTCAAAATAAACAAGTTACAATTCACCAAGCTCAAGAAGAAGGAGGACTTAGGTGAGGGTGCTTTAGTTCCTCTAAGAAAGGGAACAAAATACAGGAGCAATAAGGGAGAAAATCTGTGGAGCAGAGACTGAAGTAAAGGCCACCCAGAGACTACCCTACCTGGGGATTTATCCTATAAACAGTCACCAAACCCTGACACTACTATGGATGACAAGAAGTCTATACCAAAAGGAGCATGCCATGGTTGTCTCAGGAGGGGCCCTGCCAGAACCTTACAAATACAGAGGGAAATGCTAACAACCAACTATTGGATTGGGCATGGAGTCCCCAATGGAGGAGCTGGAGGATGGTCTGGAGGAGCAGAAGAGGTTTACAGCTCCATGGGAAGAACAAAGATTTCGGCCACCCAGATGCCCCAAGACTCCCATGGACTGAACCATCAGCCAAGGGGCACACATGGTTCCAGCCAAAAATGTGGCAGGGGAAGGCCTTGCTGGGCATCAGTGGGAGGAGTGGTCCTTGGTCAGGTAAAGGCTCAAGAGAGGGCCAAACAAAGGTAAACCGAGGTGGGGGAGGAGGGAGTGTTGGGTGGAGAGGCATATATGTGAAGGCAGGGGGAAGGATGAAGGTGAGGGGTTGGGGGGGTCTTAGGGGAAGGGGGATATCAGGAAAGATTTTACCATTGGCAATGTAAATGAAGATGATATTCAATAAAAAAATCAATAAGTTAAAAAATAAAATATCTAATTAAAAACAACAAAAAAGAAATGTAGAAATAGAGTTTCAAAACTGAAAATTAAAAGGCATAAACTGGTGATTTGAAAATAACAAATTTCATAATGTATCTAAACATTGCTAAATGCCAATGAGTATTTTTAGAAAAATAAAATCTTCAGAATTTATCAAAAAGAGGAGAAGAAGAAAGCACATGCCTGTAAAGAGACAGATCACCAAACAGTGCCTCATGAGAGGGAGGGGAAGGGAATGGAGATCTCCCAAATACTTGTGTGGTATCCTCAGAGGCAGTGGGTCAAACAATTTGCCAGTATGCTTGACAGTGATGTACAAGTTTTGCTATTGTCCCATATTTCTTACATAATATGTTTTGCTTGTGTGTGGTGGGGAAAGTCTTAGCATTCTTTTGTTATTTTTTCTTCTATGTATTTCAGTTTTCATTAAGTTTGTTAAACTCAGTATAGAACATTTCTAGACTTTCTTTAACCCTGACATTTATTGATAGATTCATAAAAGGTATGTTTGTGTTGCTTTGGATTTCCATTTGAGTCCTCCTACATTTACCATCACTCTGCTTTTCAAACACACAGACTCTTAAGGTCCTCTATTTTGTTTATAAGATTCCTTAATTTACAGGTCATGGTTACTTCCAATTCCCATCGGATAATTTTAACATCTGAGTCCTATGTATCTGATTCTGATCTATGCTTGTTTCTTCAGTGTTTGTTTGCCTTTTAGTATGCCTTGTAATTACTCTCAAGTGCTGTGCATGAATCAGACAAAAGAAACTGAGGTAAACTACACATCAATGTTTGCCTCGGTATGGATGACTTCAAGTTGGTCTTCCCATTGCACTTCCCGAATAGCATGTTTTTAGTGATCTGTCTTAAAACCTTTTCACTGGCAAACCAATGTAATTTCTTGTGATAGGAAGAGGAAATGCTCTGAAATCAGCTGGAAGACTGGGGCTAATTGGAGGTTGAGGAATACATTCTCTGACTTGGAGTACCGTTTGGATAAAGTCTCCACTTGTTTATACCTAACACTCTGTATATGTTTCATTGTAGTTCATCTTTCTACTCCCCTCTCTCCTCTACTAGGACCTGATTGAAATTGCAACCATGAAAACCTCACAGAAATTCTGGAAGCAAAACATCAAAAAAGCATGGGACTCCCCTCATGGAGCTATGACAAAAGGAAGTTTCACACTCTCCCTCCAGAATACTTATGGTCTCAGGAATTTCATTAAAATCACCATTACTGTTGAAACTAGGATTGATCCTGAAAATACCAGCTTAAGTGCATGTGACTTTTCTGAGATTATCTCTGTTGAATGGTCTTTTCAGTTTTCAGTGTAGTTGTTCTATAACTTGAGCTCTCTAGTAGGTTAAAAGGAAGAATTTTAATTTCCTCAAAACCTGAAATTGATTCAAAAAATGTAGGTAATGCATTTCAATACATGTGTGTGTATATATATATATATATACACACACATATATGCAAGAACTGTATGTATATAATTTTAGTAGCATAGGATGGAGAGATTGTTCAGTAGTTAAGAGTAGTGACTACTCTTCTAGAGGTCTTGAGTTCAATTCAAAGCAACAACATGTGGGCTTACAACCATCTGTAAAAGGATCTGAAGCCTTAGTCTGGTGTGTCTGGAGACAACTACAGTGTACTTACATACATAAAATAAATCTTTTTTAAAAAATCCAAGCAGGGCAGTGATGGTGCACACCTTTAATCCCAGCACTTGGGAGGCAGAGGCAGGTGGATTTCTGAGTTCAAGGCTAGCAAGGTCTACAAAGTGAGGTCCAGGATAGCCAAGGCTACACAGAGAAACTCCATCTAGAAAAAAAAACAATAAATAAATAAATAAATAGATAGATAGATAAATAAATAAATAAATAAATAAATAAAAATTCCAATAACACAAGAAGCGGTTTAAGAATTAATGAATAAGTCTACATGACTTAAATATTTCTGCACAGCTAGGAAACTATCAGCAGAACAAACAGGCAAACAGTTTTTGTCAGCTGTACGTGAATTATATGCATATAATATAATTTATTTATCTATTTTCTCATTGAAATTATAGTGGTTTCCAAGTTAAGCTGATAAACATTCATGTGGAAACCTTTTACTGGACTTGTGGTTTTTGCCCTGGTATGCAAATACCTATGCTGAAGTAAAGTTCCTAGACATAGTGTTTTCCTTTCTGAGAGATTGATAAACTGCTACAGTAGGAACTATCAAGCACTGTATCAATATTGTCATAGAGTTCAGCCTCTACTTTTCTAGCACTTGTCCTGGGCAAACTCTTACTCCTTTTACTTTCTTCTTTCCATTTCTTTAGTGTTATTTCATTTTTCTACTTTCTTAGAACACTGGGAAGCAAACCCTGGACTTTTGCAGATTATCAAGTTCATAATGTTTATACATAAAAAAACTTTGCGTGAGGGGTTATCAACTCTCTCCTAGACCACAACATTATTCCTGGTGTTCTCTAACTCTTTTCAGTAAGCAGAGAGTTTACTAAGCAATTTGCAAATATGTTAGTGTTTTAGCTCCTTCCTTGGATGTTGACAGATAGGTGCAAAATCTATGATTACCTTAAAATTAAACTGAAATTTTAGCAGTGCTATGAACCACAAGCCAACTCAAGCTAAATAGATAGACTACTAACTAAGTAATCAAACCTCTTCCTATCTCAGGGTTCACTGCAGGAATTTTGAGAACCAGAGCTGCTACTCTTTTTAAGAGACTACTCATCCATCTACTTTATGACTCATTTCACATGTACACTATTTAAGGACTTCACAAAGACGTATACAAGTACCTTACTTGTTACTGTATACAAATCCAGCTCTCATTTATCTCACTCCTTTGGCCTCTTATGAGCTAGTTTGTTCTTGGTTTAAAACATGGTCACCTTGATTTTGAAGTAGAAGTTAAAAGTTTTTTATTCCTTTTTGATTTTTTCAACATCCTTTATTTTTCTTTTTTGTTGGTATTCTTGGTCAAATGCAAACTTCATATGCGTTTTATGTATAAACAAATACTGTTGTCCAAAAAAGCTCTCTGCTAGGAAATCTGGGAAACTTGTACTATCTAAAAATATTTGCAATATTTAAAGAAAATATCATTCAATTTTGAATTATTACTAATATTCTTTTCCTTCTTCATAAAATTTAGTTTAACAAAAATCATCCTTTAAAGAACTTCTCTAAAAATCAGTAGGTTTCTATTTTGGGTAAAACTTTAGCTGTTAATGGCATAGAATGTCAGAATATATTATAACAGTAATATATTATCCATATTAATTACAATAACTCCAATGTATTATGCGGATAGTGTTTGAAGCTTTGATCTTTAGCCAAAGAAAATACTGCCACTAATAACATTTGAAAGTCTTGCAAGAGATTAGACTTTTGCAGATGCATCAAGATCTCATATTTCTATGTTGGGAACATCTTTTTATAACTCTTTTCCTTTTAAAAAATATGTTACAAATAAGGTCCTATAGTTCATGCCTTATCCACACTTCTATGAAAAATGTAATCCCTATTAATAGAAATATGTTACCAACTGAGTAGAAAAAAATCCTGTGTAAATGAGATAACCCCTTTCCTAGTGGTCACTGTAATTAACTTCAAGTGACAGGAAAATGGAGAAAAGTAAATTGGCATCAAGCAGTTGGTACTTCTGTGTATTATCTCTCTTTCATTTGCTCACATGAAGAAGATAAAAGATTTAGCAAGCATTTAATCATATTATGCCATAAGGACAGTTTGAGTTCAATAACATCTTTCAACGAGGCCAGAAATTTTTATGAGAAATATCACTTGTCATTATTAACAAAAGTCTGTAGTGTATAACATTTTCCATTATATCAGTATCACACTACTGCCTCAGACAGCTCAAACAACACAATTAAATCCAATAAAATTAAAATTAAATAAAGAACAACACAAAATCTCTCATTTTCTGGATGAAGGCAATAAATACAGATGATTAGATAGCATGTTATGAGACCGTAGGCTATAGGAGAATAAGAATTCTTGTTTTACACATGAAAGTATGCAACCCTCACCCTCAGAAAGATATTCAAACAGATATTGAAACCAAGTGAGCTATTAAAGTCCAGCAGAAAATATATGCCCCCTACTTTATTATGAGAACAATGGTAGCTGAGCCACTCAATGCAAAACTGAAAAAAACAATGGACCACAAAGGAAAACCTCTCTCTCTCTCTCTCTCTCTCTCTCTCTCTCTCTATATATATATATATATATATATATATATATATAGTGAATGAAGAAGTATGCATGTCAAAAGAGAAATGGTAAAAGTGATATTCCAGCACCTCTTTAAGAAGGACATCATTGATGAAGACACAGAAGTGTACATCTGCAGCAAGAAACTTGGGTAGACAGAAGACACTAAGTGAACTCTGTATTTATTGAAAGACTATGCATGCCTATCTGAATTGGGCTGGACAATGAAGAGTTTGAAACAAAATCTAAGAAAGTTGTACCAAATTTCCAGGAAGTAACAATTTAAAAAGTGAAAAACTTAACCAAGGAAAATGACAAATCTGAAGAGAACGTATATAGCCCTTAATAACCTAGACATTTGATATGTGTCACTGAATGGTCTAGTGTTTTATGCATAGTAATTCTTATGTATTTCTTTGAATGTTGTAGAAAACTTATATTTAAGAAATTTGTCTAAGAGTACTTTGAACAGTGAAATATTGTATAAAAATGTCCTAGACAACACTAAACTGTTTTGTATTAGCAAGTGATAAACTTGGTTAAATCCAAGCTTCAAGGCATAGCCTACTATCTGTGTGTTGTAATTTCAAAATCAGTTTAGTTTTCAAAGTCTTCCTAGAATTGCTCATGTTGACATCTCATGAATATTGTACAAGCCTTTTCCAAACTTACACAGGGGTCTGTAATTAAGTTCTCAAAACATTTGCCCTGCATTTTCAAATCAGCTATGTGCATGTACAAATTAGTGGTGATCCCTTTTGTTTGGGAACTTTTCTCAGGCCACAGAACCCCTTTTTCCTGGTACTGGGATACTCTGATTTTTCAAGGATTGTCTTGTCTCTGTGAGAATAAAAAGGGACCAGTCACTGACAGAAATGGCTAGTTGATTTACAAGACCCACTTCAAAATGACTATCCAGGGCCCAATCTTCAAAAACTGTTTAGCATTTCAAGAAAGAGTTAACTGAGCATTTAAAACACTGTGGAGCCATTTTGAACATGAGCCCTGGGAAATTTTATTGATTGCACACCATGAAGCTGGAAACTTCCACCGCCCTGCTGAGATTCACACCCTAACCAGCAGAATGTCATAAAGCATCATGCTGTAATGGATGCTTAAATATTTAGTATACACATCTTTGGTTGGAAACAATATTCACAGATATTCAGAAATAAAAAAGAGCTTTATTTACCACTATATATATATATATATATATATATATATATATATATATATATAAAATCAGTTCTCATTATTTGTGAGTTCAGTTTTCATGAACTGACCTCACAAATGAACTCACTAAAATTTATTCACAGCCTCAAACTGAAGCATATAAAACACACTACAGTAATTTGTGGTAATGCATAGAGTGGTACATTGGACATATAAATTAATAATACAGTTATGAGATTCTAAAAAACATATTTGAAGAAGTGTTCTTTTCTGTAATAATGAATGAATGAATAAGAGCATCTATTACATATTCTGCCTCAGATATTTATACCGCTCTTTGCTTATTACTTTATTAGGCTAGTAATACCTTATAAGACTACCAAGATACAAGAAATGTTTTGCCTATTTTATAACTGAAGAAAAATCTCCAGGATCTCAGTAATACCATGTAACCAGGCACTGATGGATAAAGCATTAAAATGCTTATATCTGGCCACAGCACACAATACACAAGTGGCACAGGGAGGTATCTAAGCACCCAGGAGTGTGGAGAGGCCTGACCACATAGATAGAACCACCTCCGCCACTCAGAGGATCACATCTGGAACACTTTGGAAGAAGCCTTCTGGTTTCTGTCTCCAGCTCCGGACCATCCTCTGCCACAGTGTGTCATATCCAAGTGGAACAGAGAGATAGGTAAGCTCTCAGAAGTGCAGAGAGGCCAGACAGCACAGGTAGGACCACACCTGCTGCTCAGAGGAAACAACTGGGAACCCTGAGGAAACAAGAGCCTAGAAGCAGTCTGGGACAGGAGTCTTCTGCCTGCACCCAGAGCTGCTCAGGGACACAGAGCTACATACCCAAATACAACCACAAGAGAGCGAGTCTCCCAGAAGTACCTACATATTTGTGTACAGAAAGAGAACAGGTCTCACAGGAGCACAGACACAGAGGCTTGTATGACACATAAGTCACAGTCAGAGAAAGCAACATCAGCTACCACGAGAGATAACCAGATGACAAAAGGCAAATGAAAGGAGATTACCAACAGAAAACAAGGCAACTTGACAACATCTGAACCAAGTTTTCCCACAACAGCAAGTCCTGGATACCCAACACACCGGAAAAGCAAGATCTAGATTTAAAATCACATCTCATCATGCTCATAGAGGATTTCAAGAAGGACAAAAAACTCCCTTAAAGAAATATAGGAGAACATGAGTCAACAGGTAGAATCCTTTGAAAAGGAAACACAAAAATCCCTTAAAGAAATACAGGAGAACAAGGGTCAACAGGTAGAAGCCCTTAAAAGGGAAACACAAAAATTCCTTTAAGAACTAAAAGAAAACACACACAAACAAGTGAAGGAACTGACCAAAACCATCCAGTATATGAAAACTAAAGTAGAAACAACAAAGAAATCACAAAGGGAGACAACTATGGAGATAGAAAACCTTCTAATATAGGATAAAATTGACTTTCAATCAAAAGTTATCAAAACTCAGGGGACAGCAAATGCTGGAGAGGATGTGTAGAAAGAAGCACTTCTCTACTGCTGGTGGGCTTGCAAGCTGGTTCAACCACTCTAGAATTAAGTTTGGCAGTTCCTTAGAAAATTGGGTATAATACTACTGGAGGACCCTGCTATACCACGCCTGGGCATATAACCAGAGGATTTTTCCAGTATGTAATAAGGACACATGCTATACTATGTTCATAATATTTATAATAGCCATATTTATAATAGCCAGAAGCTGGAAAGAACCCAGATGTCCCTCAACAGGGGAATGGATAGAGAAATTGTGGTATCTTTACATGATGAAATACTACTCAGCTATAAAAAACAATGAATTCATGAAATTCTTAGGTGGAACTGGAAAATATCTTACTGAATGAGGTAACCCAATCACAAAAGAACACACATGGTATGCACTCACTGATAAGTGGATATTAGCCCAGAAGCTTGGAATATCCAAGACACATTTCACACATCAAATGATGCCCAAGAAGAAGGAAGAACAAAGTATGAATACGCTGGTCCTTCTAAGTAGGGCAATAAAATACCCACAGAAGGAGTTGCAGTATGGAGCAGAGTCTAAGGGAAAGACCATCCAGAGACTACCTCACCTAGAGATCCATCCCATATACAGTTACAAAACCCAGACACTATTATTGATGCCCACAAGAACTTGCTGACTGGAGGAGGATATAGCTGTCGCCTGGGAGGCTCTGCTAGGGCATCACAAATACAGAGGGGGCCATTGAACTGAGCACAGGTTCCCCAATGGGGGAGCTGGAGAAAGGACCCAAGGATCTCAAGGGGTTTGCAGTGCCATAAGAGGAACATCCAGTACTCCCAGAGCTCCCAGGAACAAAACCATCAACCAAAGAATACACTTGAAGTTAACCATGGTTCCAGATGCATAAGCAGCAGAGGATGGCCTTGTTGGACATAAAATGGAGGAGAGGCCCTTGGTCCTGGGTAGGTTCAATGCCGCAGTGTAGGGGAATACCAGGAAGCTTGAGAGGGTTGATTGGGGAACAGGGGGAGGGGAGATGGGTTATGGTATTTTTACGGGTGGGAACCAGGAAAGGGGTCAACATTATAAATGTAAATAACAAATATATTTAATAAAAATTTAAAATAAAAAATGCTTATGTTTAGGGTTACATATCTATAATACATATAGAGCAGATGGCCATTTGTCACATTTTCTGTCATGTCCTTATATCCCCTTCCCATAAAAACTATGATGCAAAGTTATTTATAGTAAGATTAACAGGAAGATGGCGAAAAACAAAGAATAACTGGGATCAGCTTGACTAGAAAATCCATGCTGGAGAACCACTCCATTCCCATGTGTATAGGAAGTTATTATGTCATATTCATGATATGTGTGAAAATCCTTTGCATATTCTATTGTCTCTTTTATCTTTGACATCAAAGGTAGGTTGGTCTTGAGAGTTGGTCTTTTGCTATGCTAAATACTGGTTGCTTTCTGAAATCCATCATAGGCCTAGGTGATGATATGTGACCTTGTCCTCCCAAGTTGTTACTGACTGGTGAATAATGGTGCAGACATCCAATAGCTGGGCAAAAGAGACAAAGGTGCAGTTCAGGGTTCCTGGCTCAGGATCAGAGGAGAACCTTGAGGTGGGGAGGGGGGAAGCAAGGTGAAGAGAAGAGAAGCTGCCATGGAATAAGAAACTTAAAATAATGGCCATGTGGGCTGGCTAATTAGAGTTAAGAGTAGCTCAGATTAAATACGACAAATTATCTAGAGGTTTTATTGGCTGGGAAATAGAAATAACAGCATAGAAGATAGATATCTGCCTAGCTCTGCTGCTGATAAAGGCCTATTTATAAACATTGGCCCTGAACAGCCTGCTATCCTAGGTGGACCTCCATTCTCCTACATCTCTCCTCCCACCTTCATCAGACTTGCTGAACCTGAATCATGCAGTATGATTCCCTTCCTCCAACCCATCATCCCTGCTTGCCAAGTCTTCTGGTAAAAGTAGAGCTGCCCAAGCAGGCTGAGATCCAAGTGGGACCTCTGTTTCTCATCACCCCTCTGCCTACCTTTATTGTACATTTGGCTCCTGAACCATATATACATACAGATCCAGAACCATACAACTCAAGGATACCCATCAGTAACCTGCCATTCCAGACGATCGCCGTTAACAACTTTCTCATTACCTATTACAACAGGAACATCGTGGACCAGTTCTATCTATCTATCTATCTATCTATCTATCTATCTATCTATCTATCTATCGATCTATCTATCTATCTATCTAATGGTCCTCAAAAGGACAAAATCAACAAAAACTATAGTAATACGGCACATTCAGAGCACAACTACCCTTCTACTGCAAGCCCTGTATATCCTAAGATAACTGAAGCACAAGAAAATGATCCTAAATCCTATCTTAGAAAGATGACAGAGAACTTTAGAGAGGAAATTAATAAATCCCCTAGAGAAATACAAGCAAATACAGTCAAATAGGTAGAGATGTCTTTAAAGAGGAAACAAATAAACCCCTTTAATATATAAAGGAAAGTAAAATTAAACAGGTGAAGGAAATAAATGAAAGTGTGCAAGACCTGAAAGTGGAATTAGAAACAATAAAGAAAACACAAACTGGTGAAATGCTGGAGAAAAAAAAAACTAAGGAAGAGAACAGGAACAACAGAGACAAGCATGACCAACAGAATATAGGAGATGGAAGAGAGAATACCAGGTGTAGAAGACACAATAGAATAAACTGTTACATCAGTAAAAGAAAACATTAAACCTAAAAAAAGAAAGAAAAAAAGAAAAAAATCCTGATATAAAACATCCAGGAAACCTAGGATACAATGACAAGACCTAACCTAAAAATAATAGGAATAGAAAAAGAAAGAGTCCCACCTCCAAGGCCAAGAAAATATTTCACCAAAATCATAGAATAAAACCATCCCAACCTAAAGAAAAGATGACTATAAACATATAAGAAAATTTCAGACTAATTAGACTGAACCAGAAAAGAAAATCCTCCAGCCTCATAATAATCAAAACAAAACCTACACAACAAACTATTACAAGGCAATCTACACAAACAAGACTATTACAGATCGATTATTTGGCAGACATGGTGCTTCAGAACTGATGGGGCCTAGACGTCCTAACAGCTAAAGAAGGTGGTCTTTGCGGGTTCCTTCAAGAAGAATGCTGTTTCTACATCAACCAATCCCGGATAGTAAGAAATAAAATCCAGGCGCTACAGTCAGACATAAAGAATTTCAGGGATCTCCCTGTTACAGGATTCTCCACAGAAGAGCCACTGTCCACCGAGGTACCTCATGTGAATGTTTACCAAGTGGATCCCGATGGTGAAAATCAGCTACACCCCAAAATTGATGGTGCCCCTAGACAGCAGGAAGTAGTTTAAGAGACACGGCGCCCTCATTCTCTTTCACCATCGGTTTCCCGTTCCTCCTTTTCCTTCTCTTTATAATAAGGGAGGAATGTTGGTACCAGGACCTCTGAAACCTGTGACATCACGTAGGTGACAGCACAGACTATAAACCTGTTGCCAAGGCAACAGCCACCATATTCCCAGAATCCATTGGGCTCACCTTTACCTGTGACCATGTCATCATATATATGTATATATATATATGTATATATGTATATATATGAGAAGCACCCCCCTTGCTTCCCATCTTCTCTTTGCCCCATCACCTTTGCCCTTTCCCTTCTCAATAAACCTCACATGGAACTCTTGAAAATATAAATAAATAATAAATAAATAAATAAATAAATAAATAAATAAATAAAGGCAAGGAAAAAGTTCAGGTAACACACAAAGACAGACTTATCAGAATTATACCTGACTTCACAACAGATACTCTAAAAGCTAGAAGAGTCTAGACAGGTATCTTGCAACCTCTAAAAAAATCTACAGATGCCATAGACTACTATACACAGTTAAACTCACAATAGATAGAGAAAACAAAATATTTTAAGACAAATTCAGATTCAAACAATATTAATCCACAAACCCAGCCCTACAGAAAATAATAGAATGAAATCTTCAACTCAAGGGGGAAAATTACATCTAAGACAAAAGAAAGAAGTAATTCCATACCAGCAAAAATAAGTGGAAAACACAAACATACACACACACACACACACACACAAACAAACACACACACACATACCACCACCACCATCAAAATAATAAGAAATAATTATCACTGGTTATTAATATCTCTTAACATCAATGGATTCAATTCCCCAATAAAAAGACACAGGCTAAGAGAATGGATGCTCAAACAGGATCCATCATTCTGCTGCATACAAGAAACATGTTTCACCAATAAAGATAGGCATTACCTCAGAGTAAAGAGCTAAAAGAAAGTTTTCCAAGCAAATTAATCCAAGAATCAAGCTGGAGTAGATATTCTAATATCTAATAAATTAGATTTTTAATCAAAATTAACCAAAAGAGACTGGGAAGGATACTTCATATTCATAAAAAAAATTCTACCAAAATGGTGTCAATTTTGAACATCTATACCCCAAACACAAGAGCATCTGCATTTGTAAAAGAAACATTGCTAAAGCTGAAATGGCACATCAAACACCACACATTAATAGTGGGAGACTTCTACACCCTACTATCCCCAATTGTCAGGCCATCCACACAAAAACAAAAAAGAGAAACAGTGAAACTAATAGACATTATGAATGAAATGGACCTAAGATACATCTATACAATATTTGACCCAAACACATAAGTAATGCCTTGCACCTCATCAGACAACCATGGTTTAAAGCTGGACTTCAACAACAGTAGAAACACCAGAATGCTTACACAGTCATGGAAGTTGCACAACTCTCTATTCAATATCTGGGTCAGGAAAGAAATAAAGAAATTAAAGACTTTCTAGAATTCAATGAAAATGAAGGTACAGCATACCCAAATTTATGGGACACAATAAAAACAGTCCTAAAAGGAAACTTCATAGCACTAGGTGCCTCCATAAAGAAATTAGAAAGTTCTCATATCTACAATTTATAAGTACACCCAAAAGCTTCAGAAAATAAAAAAAATGAGGGTCGGGCAGTGGTGATGCATGCCTTTAATCCCAGCACTTGGGAGGCAGAAGAAGGCAGATTTCTGAGTTCAAGGCAAATCTGGTTTACAGAGTGAGTTCCAGGACAGCCAGGACTACACAGAGAAACCCTGTCTCAAAAAAAGAAAATGAAAACAAATCAAGCAAACCAAAAGAGGAGTAGAAGGCAGGAAATAATCAAAACCAGAAATCAAGACTGAAATCAGTCACTTAGAAACAAAGAAAACAATATTTAAAAAAAAAAATCAGTGAAGCCAAGAGCTGGTACTTTGAGAATATCAACAAGATAGATGAATCTTTGCCAAACTAACTAAAAGGCACAGAGAAAGTATCCAAATAAACAAAATCAGAAGTGAAAAGAGACATATAACATCAGACACTGAAGAAATTCTAAGAATCATTAGGTATTACTTCAAAAGCCTGTATTCCATAAAATTGAAAAATCTTAATGAAATGTGTGATTTTCTTTTTTTTTAATTTTTTTATTCGATATAAATTATTTACATTTCAAATGATTTCCCCTTTTCTAGCCCCCCACTCCCCGAAAGCCACATAAGCCCCCTTCTCTTCCCCTGTCCTCCCACCCACCCCTTCCCACTTCCCCGTTCTGGTTTTGCCGAATACTGTTTCACTGAGTCTTTCCAGAACCAGGGGCCACTCCTCCTTTCTTCTTGTACCTCATTTGATGTGTGGATTATGTTTTGGGTATTCCAGTTTTCTAGGTTAATATCCACTTATTAGTGAGTGCATACCATGATTCACCTTTTGAGTCTGGGTTACCTCACTTAGTATGATGTTCTCTAGCTCCATCCATTTGCCTAAGAATTTCATGAATTCATTGTTTCTAATGGCTGAATAGTACTCCATTGTGTAGATATACCACATTTTTTGCATCCACTCTTCCGTTGAGGGATACCTGGGTTCTTTCCAGCATCTGGCAATTATAAATAGGGCTGCTATGAACATAGTAGAGCATGTATCCTTATTACATGGTGGGGAATCCTCTGGGTATATGCCCAGGAGTGGTATAGCAGCATCTTCTGGAAGTGAGGTGCCCAGTTTTCGGAGGAACTGCCAGACTGATTTCCAGAGTGGTTGTACCAATTTGCAACCCCACCAGCAGTGGAGGAGTGTTCCTCTTTCTCCACACCCTCTCCAACACCTGCTGTCTCCTGAATTTTTAATCTTAGCCATTCTGACTGGTGTAAGGTGAAATCTCAGGGTTGTTTTGATTTGCATTTCCCTAATGACTAATGAAGTTGAGCATTTTTTAAGATGCTTCTCCGCCATCCGAAGTTCTTCAGGTGAGAATTCTTTGTTTAACTCTGTACCCCATTTTTTAATAGGGTTGTTCGGTTTTCTGGAGTCTAACTTCTTGAGTTCTTTATATATATTGGATATTAGCCCTCTATCTGATGTAGGATTGGTGAAGATCTTTTCCCAATTTGTTGGTTGTCGATTTGTCCTCTTGATGGTGTCCTTTGCCTTACAGAAACTTTGTAATTTTATGAGGTCCCATTTGTCAATTCTTGCTCTTAGAGCATATGCTATTGGTGTTCTGTTCAGAAACTTTCTCCCTGTACCGATGTCCTCAAGGGTCTTCCCCAGTTTCTTTTCTATTAGCTTCAGAGTGTCTGGCTTTATGTGGAGGTCCTTGATCCATTTGGATTTGAGCTTAGTACAAGGAGACAAGGATGGATCAATTCGCATTCTTCTGCATGCTGACCTCCAGTTGAACCAGCACCATTTGTTGAAAAGTCTATCTTTTTTCCATTGGATGTTTTCAGCCTCTTTGTCGAGGATCAAGTGGCCATAGGTGTGTGGGTTCATTTCTGGATCTTCAATCCTGTTCCCTTGATCCTCCTGCCTGTCACTGTACCAATACCATGCAGTTTTAAACACTATTGCTCTGTAGTATTGCTTGAGGTCAGGGATACTGATTTCCCCAGATTTTCTTTTGTTGCTGAGAATAGTTTTAGCTATCCTGGGTTTTTTGTTGTTCCAGATGAATTTGATAATTGCTCTTTCTAACTCTGTGAAGAAATGAGTTGGGATTTTGATGGGTATTGCATTGAATCTGTATATTGCTTCTGGCAAAATGGCCATTTTAACTATATTGATTCTAATGTGTGATTTTCAAAACAGATATTACTTATCAAAGTAAAATTCAA